>NC_073302.1:246444308-246782525 GCF_027595985.1 Sorex araneus
ACCATATGGGATCTGGGAATCAAACCTGGGTCGGCGCGTGCAAGGCAAACGCCCTACCTGCTGTGCTATCGCTCCAGCCCTTGTTGTTGATTTTTAAAGTTGAATAGTATCAGGAAATTCATGTATTATTCTATCATGCTTGAAATTTTTCATTAAAAAAAAAAACAACTGTAAGCACCAATCTTCCAAAGAATCATATAAAATATCACAAAATCAGTTTTACAAAGTTCTCCATGAATCCATGGAAATGCCAAGATTATTAATTTTTATATAAATTAGATTTCCTAAAGAGTTTGTAAGGTACTATACCATAGTAACCTGCAAAATAAGACAGCTCTTTAAATGAAATTTCTTACCAACTTAGAACATGTATCATATGATTAGCTATAAAGCTCAAGATACATTTCAACTATTTATAAAATGCCATTATAGTTAAGGTAACAATATGCATAGTCAGACAATTCATTAGTAAGACAAAAACTGTGCTACCAATTGCCAAAACAGAAAGGACCTTCAACCACCAAATTATAAACACCATTAAAGCTAACTCTTTTTAGTGAAGAGTAACTGCATGGAACGATGATCATTAAGTGTGAAATCCACTGCAAAAGTACTTAAAGCAATTTAAACTTTAGAATGACATGTACTCAAGTGCTGCTACAGCAGAAGAAGCACTGTGCAGTGCCTGTATAAAAAGGGAGATAATACTGAAAATCAGTCATACTAGTGAACAAGGATCTTTTCTGCTACAGTGAAAAAAGCTACAGTTCCCTTTTCAAATATACTATGTTTCCCAACTGATCAAAACATTCCTCATTCTTCAGCGTGAGCAACAAAAAGATGAAATAGAAATGTATATAAAATATTGTAGCTGCATGACAATTAACATTAAAATAGTTCTGATAGTTTCCTTTCTGAGGACAGAAAAGCCTGAGGGATTCTCGAGTCGGAAAAAAAAAAAACTACTCCTAGGGCCTGGAACAACTCAATGGCTTTAAGAGCCTGGCAATCATGAGTGTGACATGCAGTGATCACCGGACACACTGCATTTTGGGGACCCCCGGTACAGCAATGGCGTGGACCACCTCTGATTCACTGTAGTGACGTATGTGCACCTAGAGATCTGAAGATGTATGCATTGTGGATGGGACTGGGACACCCAACAAGCGTGTGTGTGTGTGTGTGTGTGTGTGTGTGTGTGTGTGTGTGTGTGTGTTTGTGTGTGTGTGTGTGAGAGAGGGGGGGGGGAGAGAGAGAGAGAGAGAGAGAGAGAGAGAGAGAGAGAGAGAGAGAGAGAGAGAGAGAGAGAGAGAGAGCGCACCATCCATCATCCATGGCTACCACCTGCAGTCACATCTAAATGTATGCACTCACATGTAGTTGGTACAGCTATCTCCCTGGTCCCTGATTTTCTAATTTTTGTATTTTGTTTTGTCTTCTCTGCGGGCCAATTCAGCAATGTGCAGGGCTTACTCCTAGCTCTGCACTCAGGGATCACTCCCAAGCGACCCATATGAAGGACCTTATGGGGAGCTGGGGGTTAAGCTCGGCTTAGCCATATGCAAGGCAAGTACCCCATCCTCTGTACTACCGCCCCAGCCCTTTCTAGGCTCTGTGTTTTAACAAACTATAGTTTTGGGGTTTTCTGTTGTTGTTAATGGTACTGGGGATCAGATCCATGGCCTTATGTGGTGTGTGCTCTAGTGCAGAGTCAAACCCCTGTAATTATAATTATATAATTATAATTATACAATTGCAGAGAGTCTCTTGTCCGCACGCCCGGCTGTCTTCCCTGGGGCCCCTCGGAGGGGATAGGCTCCAGCTTCCCTCCCTGCCCTGAGCAGAGCTCCCGGTGGCCGAAGACCACTTGAACCTAGCTACAGCCATGCTTGAAGCCCCTCTCCACACATTTGGACAGGCCTCATGCATGAAGGTACCGGCAGAGGAACCCAGGTGTGTGTAATACCATCAACGGCCAACATCCAGAGACTTAAAAGCAAGCTCCCAGAAGATATCTAATAACCTACTTTTCCCTCTGGGAGAAACTTGAAAGCTACTGAGAACTTCCTGCCCACATGGGACAGCCTCACAAGCTTCCCATGGTGTATCTATATGCCAAAGCCAGTAACCAGCTGAATCTCATTCCCCTGACCCTGAAGCCTTTAGAGGCTTCTAAAATCTTAGGGATAGGACGAATGTAGAGGTTACTGAGACTGCTCGAGCCATTCGACGATCAACGGGATTTCGTGATTCGTGAATTATATAATTATCTTTAATTATCTTTACTATCTCATAGGGTCCTTGCATGTTCTAGGCCCTGGATTTGATCAACTGACCTTACATCCTCTCTCCCGCTGCCCCCGCCTTACAAAAACTTCCAGTTCTGAGTTCTGAGGTTACAAGATATAGGTGTCTACAGTTAACATTGTATTATATACTTGAAAGCTGCAAGGATGATTTTTTTTTAAACTTAATTAAGTTACCATTTGACATAACAGTCCCAAATAGTCACTGTGGTTTCTTTATTATTGTTGTTTAGGGCAGCATAGTTTGGCTGTATACCATAGTGTCAATGTTTATGGTTTTCTTGTACAAGATTACCACATCTGCAACCACCAACAAAGTCCCCATGACGCTCTAGCACTGTCCATATGTCACGACTAGTCCACCTCTTCCGCCTCTCCCTCAGCCCCCGGAGTTTGGTAAGTTCTGTTCCATAGTCAGAGTCCAGGAGTTTGTTATCATCCTGTATGTACTGTCCAGTCCTTTAATTTCTCTCTATGACACTGAGATCATCAGGACTAGTTCTTCTCCCTCTCATTTCATCTAAGGTGACAACTTCTACTCAGTGAGAGAAGATCTTCCCTCACAGCTGAGTACCCACTGGCCTCCTTACCCACTCCTCTGTTGCTGGGAGTCTGGGCTGCTCCCAGATCCTGGCTGTTGTGCACTGAGTGGCAATGAACATGGCGTATGTCTCCCTTTTCACGTTAGTGTTTCAGTACTCTTGGGATGTCAAGAGAATTACAAGGTCATATGGGAGTTCTACTTTCTCATTCTTTGGTAAGTCTCCATAGCGTTTTCCATAGATACTGAACCCAATGACATTCCCATCAGCAGGCGACGCGTGTCCCTGTTCACTGCATCCTGCCAACACTGTTCCTAGTCTTACTGGTATAGGACATTTTCACAGGCATAAGGTGAGATGGACTGTCATTCTGTTTGTTTGTTTGCCTTTTGGGTCACACCCTGAAATGCACAGGGGTTACTCCTAGCTCTACACTAAGGAATTGCCCTTGGCAGTGCTCAGGGGACCAAATGGGATGCTGGAAATCAAACTGGGTTGGCGTATGCAAGGCAAATGCCCTACCTGCTGTGCTATTACTCTAGCCCCTGGACTGTCATTCTGATCTGCATAAATAACAACATTTTTAAGGACTGGAGTTAAAACAAACTAGAGTTGTGGTTTCAGCATTTGATTTAATTTTGAATGCTGCCCCACCCTATCCCCAAAATCAGTGCTTGGGGGCCACCAAACCTGGAAATGGCTGAGAAGCCCTCAAGAGCCAGCAATCAAACTCAGGGCCCTCCAGACATGTGCTCCTCCCCTTGAGAATCTTCCTGCCTTTTCTTTCTCTTTTTTAATAGGAAGACGTTGGTAATCTTTGTGAGGCACACAGTCTGGTAATCTTAGCATTACATAGGCTCCAATTAATTTTTCACTCTCCCACTTAACATCTTTTAATATTTTTTTTTCCTGACAAGTCTTAGAAGTAAAAGCTTTTTTGTAGAAAGTGAATGTCAGTTGAATCAGTGATGCAGTTAATTTATTTGACTTACTTTTCATGAGTTTCATAGTCTTGAAATAAAATTGTCTCCAACAAATGAAATTTTTGCAGCTAATGAGGTGCTGTGTACATAGAACATTTTTCCTCCTGCAATTGTCTACCTGAGTAAATTATCTTTGAATGTGAAAGTTCTATGGCTTTCAAATAGTTATTTCAAAAGGCTGGAGACTATACCTTGTGTATAGGAAGCCCAGGGGCTAAAATAAAGAAAAGGATCAGAGGTGGTACTGGAAAGAACCATCTTGAGATCACCACACCAATTCATGGGGGAATGAATGGAGCCCACGTGAAGAGAAGGCTGGGGATGAACAGATCTGCCTGCGAAGTGGACAGAGAAGAGAATGGGAGGGAAGCCAAGGAGGGCATTAAGCATTGTGCCCGGCAGGCTGAGTGGGGGCAGAGCTAGTTTTTAGTCAGCTAAAATGACTCAGGCAGTTGAATGAAAGATAAGCAGCAACAGGGAGTGATCAGGAGAGAGAGCAACACAGCCAGGGGAAACCTGGTGTGCTCTCAAACCACATCTGGGCTTCCTACGGAACGAACATTTTCCCAAATATCAACCTAAAGATATCTGGGTCTATTCAGGTATGCTTTACCTGTGCTAACCCTAGGAATCACATTAGAGTTTAAAATTGCTGGGATGCAAAGACACTTGGGGAGAGAGAGGCTGAATATGAAAGATAAGTAATGTAACCTTTTTTTTTTTTGGTTTGAGGTTATACCTGGCAGTGGTTGGGGCTTACTTCTGGCTCTATGCTCAGGGATCCCTTCTGGCAGGGCTCAGGGGGCCATATGGAGATGCCAGGGATCGAACCTCAAATCAGGACCATGCAAGAAGGCAAGCACCCTACTACCCACTGTACTCTCTCCAGCCCCTTACCCCCCACAATTTTTATTTTTAGGGGCAGGAATATCATCAAACTTTGTTCTCATAAACATCAATTTTCAGTTACGCAATGGAGAGTAACTGCCATCCTTAGTTTGCCTTCCTCCCAAAGCTGACTCTGAAAAGATTTTAAAGTTCAGCGGCGAGGTGAGTCCTGGAAACACTGGGAGGAGAGGGAAAAAGAGACCAGAAGAGAAAATAAATCATTAGGATTGAAATTAGAAAATTGGCATGTACCGCAGAACATGGGAAACATGGCTTCTTGCTCTGCTGCCAAATTCTGGAAGACACTGCAGGGTGTGTGTCTGGGAGTTACCCCGCGTGGGGTCAGGGCTGGGTGTTTATCTACCAACTCCTGCCAGGTGCTGGATGGAGGCCACCACCACAGCGAGCAGCATGTATGTCAGCCCTGCAGACGGGCAGAGCTGCTGGCAGCAGACAAGGCTCAAGAGGAGACTTTGATGCTGAAAAGCAAACAAGGGCTAGTGTGGGTAGAAACAGCAAGAGCTGAAGGGACAGTATCTAAGGCACTGGAGCCACAGCCCCGAATCCACAAAAGTCTGAGTCTAACGCTCTAATTTAGGCACATAATTCTTTTGCCCAAAAGACACCACCCCCAACACACAGACACACAGGCACACAGGCACACAGACACACAGACACACACACAGACACACACACACACACACACACACACACACACACGACTAAAAGGTGCTCAAGAACACTAGGCAGTTTGCTCTAAGAGTACAGATGTTCTTCTTCAGAAACTATAACACAGCAGGAAAAATACCTGCTAAAGCCCTGTAGTCATTACATCCTATACAGTTAAGAGCAAAGAAACCAAAGCTGTCAAGAGCCCCTGGATAGTGTGTTTTCAGCTCTGAGAGAAAGCTGCCGAGAAAGCCTCCAATTCTAACTAGGAACCATTCTCAAGAAAGGCCATTCCAGAACAAAGGGGGGTGTGGAGGGGAGGGGAATGTGAAAATAGCATTTATCTGTCCGGAGGCAATGAGCTATTTCCCGCCTCTGGGTCTGGATAGCTAATGATACTGTGTAAGAAACTGTGGAGAGACAGACAGACAGACAGACAGACACAGACACACACAGACACACACAGACACACACACACTTAAAAAAATTTTTTTTAAAAGAGTCATTTTATTTCAAACACAGCGGTCTTTCAGAGCATGCTGGCTGTGTCTCTAAGCTCCACCTCTGGCAAGGCCACAGCTGTCTGCTTCTAACAGCTGCAAGTGAACATGCTAAGAATGAGCTTTTTATTTCAGAACTTAAACGTGTTTACCGAGACATTCTGCACCAGAGACACTCAAATAGACCTAACTTTAAATGGAGCAATTTCAAACTAAGATTAAGTGTAACTGACTTCCCTATCCTTTTTTGATAATTTTTTGACTTTTCTAAGGAACTACATTCTAAATTGAGATCTGTATACGATTTTATATAATGCTCTACCATTTACATTGATACAGATAGGCTTCCTAGTCACAGTTACTTTATTAGCATTTTATTCTATTTAGCATATAAACTTATATGCTGAAAATTTATACTATCTTCCTCTAATTTACAGTTCGTTTTTATTTTAAAAAACCTGTTTTTTTAGACTTTTATTATAGTGCACTGAGAAGATTTTCTTCTTTCTACAAGACTGTAAGCCTTTACTATATGCAATTTGAGCATAATCTATGATGTTCAACAAACACGGTTGTTTAAGTACTCCCAACACCATTACAAGCTTGGCATCTATATATCAGTACCATTCTTAAAGTGGTTTTCTCTTCTTTTTACGTTTTAGATTTTGGGTCACACCTGAAAGGTACGCAGGGGATTAGTCCTGGCACCCTGCTGGGATGAGGGGAGTGGCTGCTAATGGTGCTCAGGGGACAATGTGGTAGTGGGACCTGAACCGGGCCATCAGCCCTCTGAGCTATCTCAGCCATCTCTCTCTGCCCTGTTTTTTTTTTTTTTCTTTAATAAAGGCCAAGCCTGGTGGTACTCAGGGTCCACCAAGGCCACACCCAGAGGTTCTGGCTGCAGGGTATGTGTGTGTGTGTAGGTGGCGCACAGTGGCCAGGATGAGCTCAGAGCCTCACAGATGCGAGCTTTGGCCCTTTGCACCATCTCCACAGCACCTTTCTGCCATTGATCAGGTTGCTTCACATCTTCAGAGTAACACAGTGACTTGATGAAGCCTGTTTCCTCCTCTCCAAGCAGATACAGTAAGCTGCACAATGGTAAACCACTGGGACTGCAGAAAGAATTGGACTGGATATCAGAAAACAACAGATTTAAGGGTGGGCGGGTGGCTAGAAAGGTCTGAGCATTAAATAGACCCCACTAAGCGGTTCTATATTTTGGAATGACTGCTGATGTGTCTAGCTGTGATACTGATTACATATTTAAGGGAAAAAAAAAACCTCATGGAAACATGTATTGACTTCAAAGATGAAAATATCTACTGCATAAAATTTTCTTTTTCTTCAAAGGTGGGGCACCAGGAATCCCCAGCCCAAATTTTTCTATAAATTAATTCCGTGGCTACACAGAGGAGAGACTGAGCTGAAACAATATGGACTGTAACTTGGAAGTTGGTGATAAGTACATGAAATTTGCTGTATTATTTTCCTATTTTTTGCCTATTTTTGTCCTGGTAAGCTTCACTTGTTAATACTGATGTGGGAACCGAGCCAGGGTACCTGGGGTAGGGGCATTTAGTGCCAGGAGCTCCCTACACACAAAACAGATGTTCTATCACTTAAGCCACATCCACGCTCGTTCCTGGTAAATTTTTATAAATATAGAGGAGAAAAATTAGCCCCATTTTAATTTTTCAATTTTACATTGCCTTTATCTTCATGCTACATGAAACTTCCTAATTACATCAGCTTGAATTAAAGTGGGTGCTAAGCATAAAGGATCCAGCTCTCTCAAAGTGATGCTGCTACAAAGGCAATGAAAAGTCGTGTTTAAAGCACCCTATTTACTGCTCTAGGAATCTCTTCAGTCAGGACTTGTAGAGATTTTAAAAAGCAGGCTTTTGTGACTGTGATGAACACTCCAGATTGTTTAAAGGAGTAATCTTACAGAGGCGAAAGGAAAGTTAAAGTGCTTAAGGGCAGATACAGGAATTAGTATTCAAGAACCGAAAGTGTAGTCTTTGGCACACAGGATTTTTTTCTGATAGAAGAAGAGAAGATAGGGGAGAGGCAGGAGGAAGGAGAAAGTACAACTTCTCTGGAGAGCTAAACTGGTTCTGACCACTCTTCTTGTGTCCTTAAAATCCCCCCCGCCCCTCTCTCTCTCTCTCTCTCTCTCTCTCTCTCTCTCTCTCTCACACACACACACACACACACACACACACACACACACACACACACACACACACACACTCACTCACAACCAGCCAGTCCTGGAATTCATGTAGACTGGTGGTGTTAAGGACTGAGAGGGCTAAATATCCAAACCAGCATTGACAACACCAAAAACCAAAAATCATGAGACCCAAACTTTGTTAACCAAACTTAAAAGGTGCCTGTCAGGATGGCCGGGTGGGGCTGGGTGGGGGCTAGGAGACGGAACTGATGGAGGGAAGCTGACACTGATGATGGATGGGTGATGGGACATTGCATGTCAAAGACCCAACTACGAAATAACTTAGTAACTCACGGTGCTTTAATAAAATAAAATTTGGGAAAAAATGAAATAAACTCATGACTTTTTTTTTTTAATTCTAAAAACAAAACAAAACAAAACAAACCCCACCTATTTTATGTCTGGAACTCATCAGCAGTTAAGTCAGTAGTTTGTCATCTACGAGTAACAGCTTTCTCCCTTAAAGGGAGGCCAGTGGTTCTTACCTTGGCGCCGGGACCTTTGGGAGTGGACAGTCCTTTCTGAAAGGGGCTGTGCTGGGCCGCCCTGGATGACTGGTTGGCATCCCTGTGTCACTGGATGCCAGGGGCGCAGTCCCAGTCACACAATCCAATATGTCTCTCAACACTGCCCAAGAGCCTCTGCTGGGGCACTGAGACCAGACAGACACTAAGTGAAAAGAATATGACCTGGAAACAGTGATTAGACTGATGACTGGGTTTGATATGCAAAACCCAGCATGAAGTTTACGCAGAAATTGAGGCTGAGAGTAAACGAAACTATGACTAAATCCCGAAGGGGCCAGGGGCGTAGCTCAGTGTTCGAGCACCTACTGCTCCCCACGAGTGAGCCGCTGGGCTTGATCCCTGCTCCGAAAACAACGAAAAAGATGAAAGTCAAATCACAACAGTAAGTCTTACAGAGCATTAGAAAACAAATGTCAGCAGGACAATGAGGAAGAAGGGGTACATAGAGGTGAATAAAGTAAAATCACATCGTTTTTGCAAAAGATAGCTGCTATGCTATTCACTGGGAGTAGGCTAAAAACAAACAAACAAATAAAAATATTAGGGCATAACATCGAAAGTTGGGTGAGGGTATGAAATTTTTTATTTAAAAAAAATCTTATTCGACTTTAGTGTACATTTAAAATGTTCCAAGATAACATGTTAACTTTTCATATTTTTCGATGCTGGGAACTGAACCCAGGGCCTTACATTTGCAAGGCAGGTTCTCTAACTCTGAGCCACATCCCCAGCCCTTTCCACTCTATGTCTCTTTCTTAATGATGCCAATGATCCACAAGACTAATTATGCATCCACATTCTTAAAAATACTAAAATGATCGTTAAGGACATGGGCATTCAAGCTGTATACTATACGTCAAACCATAGACTATGTAAAAACCATTTATTTTCCATCAGTGTACTAACACTAGTGCCTGCCACTAGGGTTATCGTGTGAAGTAAGAGTAACTGCTATAAAGTGCTCACCAGAGTGAACTAAGAACTCAACGGATGACCAATTTCTGCTAGGGACTGCTGCTTAATGGAAAGACACAAACACTGTCAATTTATATGCCTAAATAAAAGCTCCTTCTTCCAATTACAAAAATATACAATGGTATAAGGCATTCTGAATCATAGTCAACTTAGTGGAGAATAGAGGGCTGGAGAGAGACTCAACCGGCATGCATGCAAAGCATGCACAAGGCCTGGGCTCAGTCCCAACACCAAAAGCCCTCTCAAGCACCAGGTGATATACACAGGTACACAGGGAATGGCTTCCATGGCAAGAGAATGCCAAGGAAGGAATTAAAAGCAAGAGACCCAACGTTGCAAAAAGCCCACCTTGCAGACACAGGAACTAAGGCATGCTAAGACTTTCACCTGGCACCAAGAGACCCAAAGAAGGCTGGACCCCAGTAGGAACAAAGGTAAGAAAAGGAATTTCAAAGAAGACCATCAACCACACCCAACTCTACCTCCTTGGCAACCTCCCTAGCAATGGATTCTTACCTAGGTAGCAGCTCCATGTGGGACAGCTTGGGAGAAAGCCTATAAAGCCACCTTGAACAAAGGGAGCCTGTGCAAAGCTGCCTGAGCTCATGTGCTGCCTGTGTCCACGTGGCCATGCACATGGGTCACCCGCATCTCCCCTCTTGAGATGTATCTGGGGTTCTGTCTTTGGAGAAGCTCGTGTTCTCTCTTGAGCGTGTTACTCTGTCTCCCTTCCTCTCCCTCCTTCCCTTTTCTCAAAATCCTCCATATAAAATCTCTTTTTTTGGGGGGTGGGGGGCTTTTTGGGTCACATCTGGTGATGCTCAGGGGTTACTTCTGGCTCTGAACTCAGGAAAATCATTTCTGGTAGTGCTCAGGGGACCATATGGAAAGCTAGGAATCAAACCGGGGTCAGCTGCTTGTAAGACAAACACCCTACCCACTGTACTACTGCTCTGGCCCCCAAAATCTGTCTTTACTGCCTGTCTACTCCTGAAATACTATTCTGTAAAAAGGACAAAGACCTGACTTGCAAGGCCTGGGTAAGACCTAGTACTGGCTTTCCTTTCCTGCAAAGAGCAATTTCTCACTCGAGTCTGGGTTCATGGCTCCCAGAGAAACTGGGTGGCGGGGATTAACTCTCATGCTGAGAAAGTCAAGTGGGCATCAGGTGTGGCTTGATGGCCACCTAGTGGGGCTGGCGGGGCTCTGGCCCATGCTGTGCAGTGGCTCATCTGCAGAGCTATTAGTCCTGGCCTTCCCAGCTGGCCCCAGGGTGGCAAAGGTGGATCGGGAGAAAGAGGCCAACTCTCTCCTCTCTGCCTCACATAAGCCACCCATGGAGACCCACCGACTTCAGGGGACCCCACATTGCTGGGGAGATCAAAGAAAAAATACTTAAAAGTATAGTACAAATGTTGGCTTCAAGTTTGTTTGGGAAGCTCCACCTACTCTGCTGGGGTTCAAGGTCTTGGTTTGTGGGGGGAGGGTTGGAGGGGTTGTATAACCTTTTTGTCAATGGGGGGTAGGCTGTGGAAGAAGGAACTGCTACCTTCCCTCCCTCCCTCCCTCCCTCCCTCCCTCCCTCCCTCCCTCCCTTCCTTCCTTCCTTCCTTCTTCCTTCCTCCTTATCTCCTGCACACACTCTCTCTCTCTCCTTCCTTCCTTCCTTTCCTTCCTTCCTTCCTTCCTTCCTTCCTTCCTTCCTTCCTTCCTTCCTTCCTTCCTTCCTTCCTTCCTTCCTTCCTTCCTTTCTTCCTCTGCTATTTATTCAGCCATTGATTAGGCTGCTACTTTTCTACGTGAAAGTCTTCTGCACTCTTCATGTCATATTGGTTTTTACTTAGATTTCTATTTGTTTTATGCCTACTTTGTTCCCAAATACTAAGGTTTTGCTGCTTCCATTTCTTCTGCGCTATCTTCTTCCTCTGAGCAACCTCCTCTTCAGGTTTAGGAAGAATCTGCTCTTTTCCAATAAGGATCATCTCTATTGCAGGGAGAGGTCATAGAGGGGCTAATCCGTCTAATATCCCTATAAATTCTGCAGCCAACCTGCCTGTAACTTTGTTCATAATATGCTTGATGACCAGAGAATCTACATCTAAACCCTTAAGTTCATCAATACTCTTGGCATTTTAAAGCACATGCGGTAAAAGTTGAGCACTCGTCTTTGGCCAATGACTCTAGTGTCCAGCCCCACTATTTGGCTTGGGTGCACGCCCGGACGCCACCCTGTGACCCTAAGAGGGCGCATGTTGCTTCTGCAGAGTGACATCCTTCAGTTACTTAGTGCCTTTTCGGATCTGCACACCCGATTGCTTGAGCCGGGTCCAGGGTGTTCATGAAGTGAACATGAAGGATTGAGCCTCTGGACTTGCCTGATTTAGTCAGGTTTTGGGGGTCCAGAGAATAGTGTACCATCTTGGGACTACCTTAGGCCACTTATGGAAGAGGACTCAGATCATTTTAAAACAAAGAACAAGAACTGCTATGCAAATTAACAAACAGGGTCAGGGAGAGAGTACAGGGGTGTGAGAGCTGCTGAGATTCCTGGCATCACACAGTCGCCAGGGCACAGCTGGGTGTTGCCTTGGAGGCTGCCGAGTGCCATCAGGGTGGCCTGCCTGGCCCCACCCTCTGGGTCTGAATAGCAGCCTGGCAGCCTCAGGGGCTCACACTGAGTGGTCTGGTCTGGTTGGCTGAGAATCGCAGGAGTGGCCTCAAGGTTCCCTTCAGCACTTTTTCGAAACTCCTCCCCCCCCCCAATAATGTAGTAAACCATATTTAGAGTCTCTTTTTT
The DNA here is from genome assembly GCF_027595985.1 of Sorex araneus. Taxonomy (NCBI): domain Eukaryota; kingdom Metazoa; phylum Chordata; class Mammalia; order Eulipotyphla; family Soricidae; genus Sorex; species Sorex araneus. The sequence goes on from NC_073302.1 coordinate 246,456,735, forward strand.
TGTAGGGAATTGCTGTATTTGTACCGTTAGCATATCAAAGAAGACAGTTTGAAGCAATAAAGCTCTCAAGGCAAATAAGAGATACTTTTTATCAATTATTTACTTATTTTGGCCATACTTGGCAGTGCTCAAGGCTTACTCCTGGCTCGGCACTCAGGGATCACTTCTGGTGGACTCAGGGGATCATATGTAGACCATGTCAGGCCACCGTCCTATCTGCGGTACTATCACTCTGGCCCCAGTGTCTTCTACTTTTACAACACAAGGCCAAGTAGCAGAGAAAGAAAAATCAGCAACATGGCATTTCCTGCACTTTCACTTCTGATATAAGAACAGTATCCATTTATGCTCAAAAAAGAGAGAAGAAACCAGACTGGGTGAGGCAAAAACTTTGAATAAGGTTTGAAAAACAGCAGTAACTTTGCAATAATGTGACAGTAGTGGCTCTGTTTAAAAACCAAAGAAAAGGTGCTTTTACAAATCAAAACAACAGTAAGATATTATCTCATACCATAGAGGCTGGCACATGTCAAAAAGAACAAGAACAACCATTTGCAGGATATATAAAAAAAAAACCGCACAGTATGAGACAAATACAGTAGAAATGAAGGTGAGGGGGACTGTCCCATGGTCATAGCTTGCCACAGGTGGAGGGGTAGAGGGAAGGCACAGGACAGAGAAAGGAGCACGATGACAGTGGTGGCTGGAAATGATCACTCCGGACAAGAACTGAGTGCTTAAAGGGGGCAAAGGGATGCACATGATATACTACAACAAACCATAATGCCCAAAAAGGGAGAGAGGAGAGAGGGAGGGGACGGAGAGGAAGAGAGGGAGAAAGAGAGCGGGAGAGAAAGAGAAGTGTCTGCTACAGAGGCAGGCCGGGGACCAGTGGTGGGAGGGAAACGGGATATTACTGGTGGGAAATGTACACCGGTAGAGGGACAGGTGTTGGAACACTGTATGACTGAAACCCAATCCTGAACCATTTTGTAACTGTGTATCTCATGGTGATTCAATTAAAAAGATAATTTGTAATCATAAAAAATTGGAATATTCAGAATTAAAGTTGTTTCAATGATTTAGTTTTTATTATCTTCAGTGAATAAATTATACTGTAAAATTCATTTTATTATGCTATAATTAGCTGGGGCTGGAGCGACAGCACAGCGGGTAGGGCGTTCGCCTTGCATGCTGATGACCCGGCTTCGATTCCTCTGCCCTTCTTGGAGAGACTGGCAAGCTACTGAGAGTATCTCGTCCCCATGGCAGAGCCTGGCAAGCTACCCGTGGCGTATTCGATATGCCAAAAACAGTAACAAGAAGTATTACAATGGAGACCTTACTGGTGCCCGCTTGAGCAAATCGATGAGCAACGGGATGATAGTGTTCAGTGGTATAATGATACTTAGCTTTATAAATAAGCTAGTTTCTACCTAAGATCTTAAATGAATCAAAATGAAGAAACCACTCAAGATGGAAGCTAGAGAAATCACAAGCAAAAGGGAAAACATGCTTGTACAGCTTGTCATTCCCTCCAAGGACAATAAAAACTTCCCAAGTTCCTTCCAATTGCTTTACAAATCAGGACATATAGGTTTCATAAAAACTGAGTATCCAAGAATGAATATACAAAAAAAGGCCAGAACTTAATAGCTGTATGATACCATGTTTTCTGACAGCCTCCATTAAAAACCACAAAGAATATTCAGAAAACAGATGTTCAAAATAATTTATTTCAGAAATCAAAACCAGAACTTTAGTAAAATCCTATTTCCTACATTTTAGAATTTGTGAGTACTGAAACCAGAAGTTTGGGTTCCATGAATGAATCCATAGCAATGACTAAAGCTGAAGGGAAACAAATCTGCCAATAGTTCTTGCATAAATGACAGATCAGGTTTTCTAAAGAATGCTATAAATATTTTCAAATTCATATTGAAAACACTGTCAATGTAATTATGACAATATATAGAAAGAGAGAATACACTGCCAAAATAATAATAATAATAATAATAAAAATCACAAGGAGGGAAGGCCAGGGTGCAAGTAGTGAGAGATGGAGTGCTTGCCTTGCAATGTTTAAGGTCCTGGGTTCAATTCCTGTCGCCACAGAAACAAAACACAAAACAAACACCAAATCATGAGTGACAGGCGAAAACATCCTATACTCTTCACTGTTCATTTGCTATTTATCACCAGAAAACAAAGGTCTGGATTTTAAGTTTCTCATTAATAATTACACTAGAGCACATAATTTATGTTAAGATTCAGGAAATTTCAAAGAATTCATGAACTAAAGAATCAGAACAAAAAGAAGCTTGTCAAGATTTTCAATACATTGAATCTCTCTATTATCCTGAGCGCTAAAAAATCTCCATTCAATCTAAGCACGGAAATTCTTTAATTGCTAGAAATTTGGATGACACAGCTAAGACACCACTAAAGAAATGTGTTGATTTTCTTCAGCTCAATTGTAAAGATTTTGTTGTTGGCAGTTGCAGATATGTCACAGTGAGTCACATTAATACCTACTAACTCCAAGACAAAGATTTCCTCTGGAGAAAGAGGTGGAGGTGGGACCAGAAAAAAGGAAAATAGAATGTCAGGTCTATCCAAAAATGTTTTCTACCCTTTAAAAGGAAAACTCACATATGGCAAATGTCAATCATGATGATAAAGAGCTGTTAGACACAGGCTACACTATTCTCTACAGGCTTGAAATATTTCATTATAAGAGCAAATCATACCTTTCAGCAGATTTAACTTGTGACCCCAAACTTCGCTATATATATATTTGGGTCTTTTGGGGCCACACCCAGTGATGCCTGGGGGTTATTCTTGGCTCTGCACTCAGGAATTACTCCTGGTAGTGCTCGGGGAACCATATAGGATGCCGGGGATCAGACCTGGATCAGGTACTTGCAAGGCAAACGCCCTCCCAGCTGTGCTATCGCTCCGCCCCCCTCACTATTCTTCTTTTTTTTGCTTTTTGGGTCACACCCGGCAATGCACAGGGGTTATTCCTGGCTCATGCACTCAGGAATTACTCCTGGCGGTGCTCAGGGGACCATATGGGATCCTGGGATTCGAACCCGGGTCGGCCGCGTGCAAGGCAAACGCCCTACCCGCTGTGCTATCACTCCAGCCCCCTCTCACTATTATTCTTACGCTTCGGCATTTCTTCTCCTCTTTACCCTGTTCCCAGACTACTAAAGCTGCAGTATCTGCCAAGCACGTATTGATGCATGCATACCTGAATACAAAGAGTATGGACACACTCATGACTCTCTTTCCAGCCACTGAATACAGGAATACTCTCTGCTACTGGGCTTACTTTTTCAGAGCGTGGACAGGGCTCAGGCTGCTGGCAATAAAATTTAAAGCTGAACCTCTGAGGTCAGCTGCATCCCGCACTGGTTGTTGTGCAAATACACAATGCAATAAAGGCATACATTTTTGTTCCTGACTGTTTAGCCTCGGGCATGTGAAACAAGGAGCAACTGGTGTGATTCCCAAAGCACTGCAATAATGGCTGTTACTCAGAGGTGACAGCAAAGAACCACATTGCTCTCTACTCCTTCCCACATCGGCCTTCACACCCTGTCCACTGCAGGCATTGGGGAAACAGGGGATGGTAGGGGGGTGAGGGTTGTGGGGGCGGGTAGAAAATCCCTCCCACTTCAGCAAGCAGTAATCGACCCAGGTCAACATAACAGCATGCCTCTTTCCTATTTTTAAAGAGATGTTTTTCTAGAAAGCTTAACTTGGAACAACAGTTTAGTAAATGCCTCAGACAAGAACTTAATATCCCCGATAAGATATAACAACTTTCACAAATTTTTTTCTATGGAAATATTTTTTAATCATTCTGTTAAGCAGACAATGGTAACAAGCAATATGAAATAAATTATTGTAGGCCTGATACAGAAACAGGCTTGAGGGATGGTTGGGAAAATGGAGACCAGGGTAGAGGGAAGGTGAGAGTGGTGGTGGGATTGGTGTTGGAATATGGATATCTGTAACCAATCATCACGAACAACTTGGTAAACCATGGTGTTTAAGTAAAGGGTGATGGGGCGGGGGAGGAGATGTTTTCTTAAATATATATATATTTTTTCTTTTTGGGTCATACCTGGCAATGCACAGGGGTTACTCCTGGCTCATGCACTCAGGAATTACTCCTGGTGGTGCTCGGGGGACCATATGGGATGCTGGGAATCGAAACCGGGTTGGCCGCGTGTAAGGCAAATGCCTTACCCGATATGCTACTGCTCCAGCCCCTGTATTTTTTTAAAAAAGCATTTCTAAAGACAAGGAAAATGAGTAGTCAAACATCATTCATCTGCCTAGTGGAGATTTAAAGTCCCTCCTTGATGCACTAGGGTCAGGGGAATTAAATAAGATCATGTATGTAATGGCAGACAGTATTCAACCATAGTGTGATAAATACGTAAGTAGATGCCAGTGCATACCATTGATGGCTTATACTTGAATGTGGTTGCATTACTACAAATTAGTGTGCCAAAGCCAATGTGTTGAAAGAACAATTTGATGAAATCCAGCCTAAAAGACAGAAAAAATATGGGTGGGGGCCACGGTCCAAGGGAGGTCTAGGATTCCTGACACCACAGGCCCCCGAGCCCTACCACATGGCACCCCAAACAATGCCTCCAGAACTGTCCAGTGTGGCCCTGATTTTTTTTTTTAAATGTGCTACACTTTTTGTGCTGTTGTTTTTAAGGGTGTTCTTTCACCACACCTGGCAATGCTTGGGGTCACTCCTGGCTCTGCATTCAGGAATTACTCCTGGCGGAGCTTGGGGGACCATATGGGCTGCCGGAGCCATATGGAAACCGGGAGGCAAGCACCCTCCCTAGGTAGCCATCTCTTTGGCCCCGTGCTGTTCTTATTACCAACAATACACACTGAAAGGCATGCGGGGTGCACCGCTGCCAGTGACACTGCCCCTGACGCTCTGGAAGGTAGCGGTGTCCCATGACGCCACGCAGAAAAAGAAAAGTCCAACGCATTTCAAGCTGTCTGAGAATGGACCCTCCAATCTTTCCTCATGACAGCACACTAAGTCCACATGCCACAGGAACTCCAGCAGGGTCGTCGGGGTGTTCAGAAAGTCCGAACACTTTCATCAACATATTTAACTGCCTTTCTCACTGTATTGAAATTTGCACTGTTAGTACCAAAGCAAGGTAGGTGAGACAGTTGTACTGTGGCTACAAGGCAGTGGTACCCAACGACGACTACTACTACTCTAGTGGTACTAGTACTACTACTACGGTACTACCTCACACTCCCAGTAAGATGAATGAAACACCTAAAGTTTCACCTGATGTCCTGATACACACAACCACAGTTGCATTTTATTTGATTTGGACCCTTGGTACTCATCCTTTTATACTACGTAACACCAAGTAGGCTGGACCGAGTTAGGAGCGCAACAAACTACTGACTCATGGAAGATAATTTTTATCAGAATGGTAAGCTATGATTACTCAGAGAGTCGGGTATTTAAAAGAGATTTTTACAAAAATGAATAGATAAAGCCCATCCTTTCAAAAACAAAAACAACCATCGCTGTTTGTTCCGTTAATCAAATTCAACATATAAACTAAAAAAAAACAGAAACTTCTGGACCCAACCTGTAAGAAATTATCATTTAGAGAGATGGTGTAGTAGTAAAAGAAAATAATCCAGAGTTATCTAAAAATGCTATACATTACTCTTAAGCTGTATTTGTAGGAGGTCAGATTTTTCTTCAGATATTACAACCAAATATCCTCTAATAAAAGACTAAATATAGAAGTGGATCTGAAAATCCAGTTAATCTTTAATCTAGATATTCATGACATTCGAAAAACATCTGGACAGACTGTATAGCAGGTAGGGTGTTTGCCTTGCATGTGGCTGACCCAAGTTTGATCCCTGGCATCTCATATGGCCCCCTGAGCACTGCCAGGATTAATTCCTGAGTGCAGAACCAGGAGTGAGCAATGCTGGGTATGACCCAAAAACAGAAAAAAAAAAAGCTACTATGCGTCCCAATTTTGGAAATGGGGTTTCCCCCCACAAAACAGTATTTAACATACATATAATGTATAAAAGGGTCCCTAGACCAAAAACCTTGAGAACCACTGTACTCAGGTAATAATACAAAGTGACAGTGAACACAAGAATAAGGCTACATGAAATCAACCATCTCATGGTACCTACTAATGTATATGCAGTAAAAATTTAGCTGATAAATATAAAGCAGGCTTAAAAGCAGTTAACCCAAAAATCCAGTATAGAACAGCTGATATTTCAATACTGACAAGCATATATACATAAAGCTTACTTCAACAAACCTCTGAAAATTATATAACCAATATTTCACCTCAATAAACAGAAGCAATGCACCAAGTTAATGGATTGCAAAAGAACCTGATAATTCAACTTAGAGAACTGTGAGATATCACAGAACTAAAGCACATGTTTTGCATGTATAAGGCTTAAATCCCCCCCCAAATAAAACACACACAAAATTTTAATTAAAAAAATGAAGCCATTATATTTATGCTTCATTTACTGCACTAGCAGGATAATACCATATAAGACAGATTATAAATTCTACAGAATCAATTTGGTTCAATTCATAACAAATGGTAACTCAACATCTCCAAGAGCAGTCCCATAAATATCCATTTTTCTTCAAATACAAGCTAATACATTCTAAGACATATGTGTTACCAAATTAAAGCACAAAAGTAAGGCAGGCCACCATTAAATCAATTCTCACACATTGCAATGATCTCAGCTACAGTATTATCTGGGGAATATGTCTTATTAAACTTTGTACAGTGGTTAACTAAGTGTCACAGCACACTGCACTGAACTCATCTGATTAGCAAAGAAAAAGAATCATTTCTGCCAAAATAAAAATATAATGAGCATGAAATAAAGTAGAGAACAAAGGCATTTAATACCGAAATTTGAACCTCAAGTGTCTTAACAAAAACACTGTTAACTCTGAAGGAAGGAACCCCATCTTTGTGAGTCACTAACAAGGTCTTCAAAAACACTCTCAAAAGTACCATCGAATACTAGTAGTTGTTAGAAGAACAGAAACCATGTCAACACAATTGCTTTAACAAGCTCATTGCAATGTGCTTAATCCTGTACCAGACTCTATGGAGATTAGCATGAGCCCAGCCCACAAGGGACAGAACCAGGAAGACAAGATTAACCAACATGTGAGTCCACATGAAGGCTCAACAAAGGCTACAGCAGCAAGGGGCAGGAAGTGTGTTAATCATAAAGGGCAAATTAATCCCTTGCAGCAGAAAAAAGAAAAAGAGCAAGGGTGACAGGAGAAAGCCCCTGTAAGATAATGAGGCATCCCAGCAGACTGGCCTAGAGGAAGACAGAGAACAGAAGTCTCCAGAGGACTACTTTAGATTGAGTGGTATCAGGGAAGAACATAGGTTGATTCCAATTACAGAAATAAGGCAACTGATTGAATGTAAGTAAGGTAAGGTGTTTGCTTTGCACATGATTGACCAGAAGTTTGATTCCTGGCACCTCATATGGTCCCCCTGAGCACAGAGCCAGGAATAAGCAAGCCCTGAGCACACTGCACATGGTCCCAAATGAAAACCAAAGCTTCTTATTGAGGTCAGCAATGACCATGATTTAAACTGGATGCTATACACTCAATCCAGTATTTTTTTTTTTATTGAATTACTGTAAGATAGTTATAAGCTTTCATGTTTGGGTTACAATCACACAATGATTAAACACCCATCCCTCCACCAGTGCACATTCCCCACCACCAATATCCCTGGTATACCGCCCCTCTCCCACCCTCCTCCTGCCTCCATGGCAGACAATATTCCCCATACTCTCTCTCTACTTTTAGGCATTATGGCTTGCAACACTGACACTGAGAGGGCATCATGTTTGGTTCATTATCTACTTTCAGCACACATCCCCCATCCCGACCGATTCCTCCAACCATCATTTTCTTAGTGGTCCCTTCGCTATTCCAGCTGCCTTTTCCCCTCCGCTCATGAGGCAGGCTTCCAACTATGAAGCAATCTTCCTGGCCCTTGTACCTATTGTCCTCAGCCCACTATTCTTTTTTTTTTGGGGGGGGGTTCCATTTTATAAAATTTTTTATTAGTGAATCACAGTGAGGTACAGTTACAAGCTTATGAACTTTCATGTTTGCATTTCAGTCATACACTGATCGTTGACCCTATTTCCTGCTCTCCTCCTGGGAGAACTTTCTTCTAGACGGCTATGTAATTTGCTTCTGTTGACTGTTTATTACTGCCTCTTCTAAATACCATAAGGGTGACATTTTGCTCATTGCATCCTGACTAAATAAAAGAAGGCATGCAAAAAAGCAGGTACTGGTAACAACAAGTTCACTTGAAGTATTCAAAGGGTTCAGGGAAAACTCAGAGCAAAAAAAGTCACCACATTTTTCTCAGTTCCAACTCTTTCCATTTTTTCCAATATCTTTTTTTTTTTTTTTTTTTGGTTTTTGGGTCACACCCGGCGATGCACAGGGGTTACTCCTGGCTCTACACTCAGGAATTACTCCTCGCGGTGCTCAGGGGACCATATGGGATGCTGGGATTTGAACCCGGGTCGGCCGCGTGCAAGGCAAACGCCCTACCCGCTATGCTATCACTCCAGCCCCTTTTCCAATATCTTTTAACTCGGTTATGGCCTCACCATTCATCCAGATCTCAAGCCAAAAATAAGATTTCAGAAACCATCCTAGAGTTCTCACTCTTCAATATCTGCATGGTCAATTTACTGCCAAAATCTGTCAAAATTATCTTATGTCTCTAAAATCAGATTCTTTTCCACCTTCATTGCACTGCTGAAAACACTTTCCTCTCTAACCTAGTTTATAAAGTTTACAACTGAGCCCATTTGCTCTGATCTAACCAGATCTTGGCTTAGATCTAATTCAGTGGATTTTGGATAGATGTGATAAAAGTGACAAATAGGAGAAAGTGAAGTGAATAATGAAATACATAGCACTGTAGCACTGTCGTCCCGTTGTTCATCGATTTGCTCCAGCGGGCACCAGTAATGTCTCTATTGTGAGACTTGTTACTGCTTTTGGCATATCAAATATGCCACAGGTAGCTTGCCAGGCTCTGCCATGCAGGCAGGATACTCTCAGTAGCTTGCTGGACTCTACAAGAGGGATGGAGGAATCGAACCCGGATTGGCCACATGCAAGGCAAAAGCCCCACCTGCTGTGCTATCGCTCCAGCCTTAATGAAATACATAAAGGTGAAAAAAAAAAGATTTTATTTCCTCTTAATAACAGAATGCAGGCTTACTCATATATTTCAAGGCCCTCAAATACTATCTCCATCTTGTTTTGTTTTGGTTTTGGGCCACAGGGATCAAACCAGTGTCAGGTGTATACAAGGCAAGCACCATAACCCCTGCGCTATCTCTCTGGCCCAAACAGACATTGGGTCTTCTCTTTTTTTTGGGGGTTGGGGGGCTGTCACACCCAGCAGTACTCATGGGCTACTCCTGGCTCTGAGCTCGAGTGATCTCTGGAAGTGATCAGGGAACCACATGTGCTATCAGGGATTCATATGAACCATGGTCCTGGACACAGCTTCTGGGTGCAAGCTTGATGCCTTACACCTATACTGTCTCTCTGGCCCTCATCTTCGCTTTTGAGGCCTTTCAGCTCCTTTAGGCATAGTGCATACACTTTCTTTCCTCTTTACACATAACTCTTTTTGAGCATTTTATTTTCCACAAAAAAAGTTATCCCAATAGACATGGTCTTACTCAAGCACTGGGCCTATCATAGAAATGTTTACTGAACAGGTGAATGAATAACAATGTTAAATCTAGAAAAGGCAATTGTAAAGAAGAAAAAGATTAAATCTGAACAGAGGTAGGGATGCAAAGGACTGAAATAAAGATGATCTGGTTAGCAACCATAGTAGACAAAAATACTAAGCCAAAGACCCAAAGAGGTTAAAAAAGCCACAGCACCAGGGAGAGCACGGAAGGGCTAGCGTGCGTGCTCTGGGTTACCTTGATTCAATTGTCAGCACCACATGGTCACGAGCGTCACTGGGAGTGACCCTGAGCAATGCCAGGTGTGGCTCAAAAACCAATAAAGACTAAAGACAGCAGACATTTTCACAAAGATATGATAGAAATGCCCATGAAAGGAAACATTTAATAAACAGATTAGAATTTTAAGAAGAAATGTGGAGTAGGAAGAAGAGCTGGCCCAAATCAGGCCATACACATGGAACACATTCTTTCAGATCAGAGTGCTCAACTAAAAACAGAATGTGTTCAAAACCCTTGCAAAATGCAGACTTTCTCAGTAAAGGAAAATACATGTGGTTCCAGATACGCTTTTACTCCCATGCTCCCAGAGATACCGAAATTAAATCATAATTGGATTAAATCCAGAACTGCACAATTTCAATCAGAAAAACTGGCACAAAAGGACCTAACAGGTCTCAACAAGACTCAACAGGTCAGAGAGACAGTTCTGGGGGTAAACACATGCAAAGCTTGTGGGAGACCCAGATCTGAGTCCTGACATTGAACGGTCCCCTAGGCAGGATTAGCACAAGCACCAAGGCACGAATAGTCCCAGCCCAGAGCACCCACCAAATATACAGGAATCCAGGTTTCCACCCCTGGAAACATAGCCTCCCTCCTCCCCGCCCACTCCCCCCCACCCCTCCCAGCACTACCTACCACCTGTAAGCATCACCAGGAGCAAACTCTGAGCACTGAATCTGGAATTGTGTTCCTCTCCCCCCCAAATAAGACTCTACTAGTTGAGGTGTATCAAGCAATATACATCCACACAAACTTGAAACCTAAAACGTTTAAAAATAAGATTTAAGATATAATAGCAAGGATAACTAATAGTTATTGAGCACTTACTAGGGTCCAGGTATTCAAGCATATTCTTATTTATGTATAATGCAAATAATCATTGTCCCCATTTTACAAATAAGCCCCAGAAAGCACACAAAATGACATGGCACAAAAACAATCCATGAGATTAAGAAGTAAATAATTTCCTTCCTAGCATAAAAGCAAGTAGCAACTTAGACGTGCAGTTGTATTATAACAATTCCCCAGAGCAAGAACATAGTGTCCAAACCACAGAAGGATGACAATGTTAATCCATTTTTATACCCCTGACGAGATAATCCTTCTAATACCTTGTTCACTTTGGAGTACTCCAACAGTACTGTAACCAGATATGTGAACATGAAATACCCGAGAGAGCACAACACTAACGGTTTACAATTTTCAAAATAGGAGATTCATTCAGAGGGTAATAAACATTAACTTTCTAAACCGGACTTGTTTGCATAAGAACCAGCAGTAACTTAACTTGTGCTTTGAAAAAAACTGGTAACCCAAGTAAGGTGCAAAAATTCAGAAATAGAGCACCTTTCTCTATAAGGGAAGATCAAGTTCCCTACCTCAAACTTTTTTCAAAGCTTTTCTCTGTCTCTTTTTATTTGGACCAACAAAATCACAAAATCAATGCCATGCCTCTTCTACTCCAGGGTCCGCCTGGTTCAGCAGCTCTAAGTTCCTTCAAGCACAAGACACATTTTAGATCCTGTGGATGTGCCTAGGCCCTCCCTTGCCCTATGCAGCATATAGTAAATACCTGCTATTTAAATCTCTGGTTAAAAAAAAAAGCTAACATTTCCTACCTTCTATAATCCTACACTATGAATTACTACTGTGTTAGAATGATACAATAAATCAATACCAAAAAGATAGTACAGACCCCAATTGAATCCTCAGCACTGTATATGGTCCCTTAAGAACTGCAAGGAGCATTCCTGAGTACAAAACTGGAGAAAAGCCCAGAGAACAACTGGATATGGCCCCAAACATAAAAAAATTAAAATTAAAAAGAAAAAAAATCTCGAGGCTGCAGCAATAATACAGTAAGTAGGGCGCTTGCCTTACATGCAGTCAATCTGTTTATCACCCCATACGGTCCCCAAAACCCTGCCAGAAGTGATCTCTTAACACTGCCGATACTATGCCCTGAGCACTGCCTGGTGTGGCCCCCGACACAAAAATATAAATGAACTTATACTTCAGACCATGAGAAAAAAGTTATAATCTTCCATCTTGTTCGACTCTATATCTAAAATACTTTATGAAGCTATCATTAATCCAAGACATCACAAAAAGTTCATTTGAAGGGCCAGAGGGTAGTGCAACTTGCAGCATGTTTGCCTTGCACTTAGCAGATCCAGATTCGATCCCTGACATCCCATGCAGTACCCTGAGCACCACCAGGAGTGATTCCTCAGAGCCAGAAGTAAGCCCTGAGCACTGCCAGGTAGGGCCCCCAAAAGACAAAAAACAAAACTAAACCCATTTGCGTATATTATGGTTTTTTTTTAAACAACTGGCTTCAAATAGTTAAATTTCTAACACCTTTATTAAAATATTTAGTTAAGATACAAATCATATCAAAACATCCAATGTGAGAAATTAACTATGTTAAAAAGAAGTTTGCTACTGTAAATAGCAATATTATGAAATGAGTAAAGGGCAAAAACCAAGAAACAATGAAAATAAAGTTCCTTCTGCACCTAATGCACAAACTGAAGCACTTGCTCCTGATTTACTGAATTATTAAGATATCTCGTGGCAAACCCACACAATTTTAAAATGACATTTTAGAAAGTTTCCTGGAGGCTGGCAGCAATTAAAATGAGTTAATCTGTTAATCTCTATGCTTTAAAGAGGTTTCTTAGTAAAGAATACAAATAAGAACAAAAATTCAGATTAAAATACCCCCAAATATTAAGCAACATTTTTTAAGATACAACTTATGGTTACTGAACATCCATCTACCGAACAGGCTAGGATGTCCTTATCTTGGCAAAACTCAGAATATTGTTTCTTCAACATCTTAGAAGACAGCCTGGTACACCATACTCTTCCATCTGCTTTGTTCTATTTCTTCATGCCCCAAATGGAAATTAAACCCTTCGAGTAACAGCCAAATTTTCATCAATCACAGGACAAGAACTTGGAGCAGAGAATCAGCATGATATGAATATATGACTAACAGAGCCAGACAGAATAACCAGCGGTACAAACTTGATAATGACTTCACTGTGTTTGCTGATGAAAAATCTCCATAGCAGAGACAGGAATCATGTGAATTTGCTCTGTTCCTACTTACCTGGGGAGCTCTCGGTAAACACCGTCAGCGTCTGTCCTCCAACACTCTGCAAGGCGAGTGGATGTTCTCTTGGAGTACTGACTGACGCTGGTTTCCCCCCAATATCATGAATATTTGCCAGCTCCTCATTCAAAGTGAATGACACCTAAGAGAAATATCAGAGATCAATATGGTTGTGGCCAAAGACTTTGAGAACCTTTCCCAAGCATTTTATTACTTAAAATCTTTTTTTTTTTTTTGCTTTTTGGGTCACACCTGGCGATGCACAGGGGTTACTCTTGGCTCTGCACTCAGGAATTACCTCTGGCCGTGCTCAGGGGACCATATGGGATGCTGGGATTTGAACCTGGGTCGGCCGCGTGCAAGGCAAACGCCCTACCCGCTGTGCTATCTCTCCAGCCCCCAAAATCTTAAGGTCTTTAGTCCTTAGACATAAAGAGAGACTCTATTCTTATCTGTCACACTCTATCATTATAAAGATCACGTTGGGCCTAGGACTGCAACTCCAAAGGGATATACATGTTTTACATGGAGGAGGTCTGAGTTTGGTGCCCCGCACCAAATGGTCCTGACCCCTAATCACCAGTCCGACACTGGCTTAAATACCAAGTAAAAAGGTATTTTACTCTTTCTCTTTCCTTCCTCTCTCTCCCTCTTCCTCTCCCTCTCTCTCTGCTTCCTCTCCTTCCTTCCTCCCTCCCTCCCTTCCTTCCTCCCTCCTCTCCTTCCTTTCCTTCCTCTTTCCCTCTCTCTCTCTGTCCCCCTCCTCCTTTCCTCCCTCTCTCCTTTTCTCTCTCTCTCTCTCTCTCACTCTATTTCCCCCTCTCTTTTTCTATCTCTCATTGACACTTATCTAAAAAAGATGTGAGGGGAGAGAAACAGAGAAGTTATGTGCTCAAGAGAGAACACAGGCTTCTCTGGAGTGGAAACAGGCTACAAAGATACAAAGACAGAGAGACAGGTGAGTGAGATATGGGTTTCGGGGTTGAAGAGCAACCCAAAGTGGACCATTTTCAATTAGTCATTGCTTAACGAGTAAAATATTATAACTGTACTAAGGAAACAATTGTACTTGAAGGTGTGAAAAGTGAGCATTTCACTTAAAACAAACAAACAAACAAAAAAAAACCCCAACAACCCTCCTATAAACATAAGGTGTATTTCTTCTCACAGCTTAATGACTACTGTATGAGTACATGGTACTATTTTACATTTTTAATACCTAAATAAATACAAATAAATACAGAAAGGCATAGTAGGTGTTCTTTCAAAATGATTTTACTATATTCTGATTATACAGCAGATCTCCCCAAAGAACACAAAATATTACATAGAGGATTTATAAATACAAAATACTAATCTCCTAACTCCATAGGTAAATTATAAAGCATTTCTTAGAGACAACTGCTGGACTAAAGCTGTGACCGACTGGATTCCATGGGACGTCAAAAGACTGCATGGCCGCCCACTTACGAGATGGTCACATTTCGTCATCAAAACCCTGAAAGAATGGTTTGAAGCTCTTCATGTTCCTGGAGCGAGCAGATACCACTGGGCTACACTAGCATGTGACAGGGACGAACGGAGACGTTACTGGGGCCCACTCGAGCAAATCAAAGATCAATGGGATGACAAGTGATACAAGTGATCTCTCTACTTGTGATAGGTATTGCATTCTATGCCCTAAACTGGGCTACACTAACACGTGACAGTGGAGACGTTACTGGGGCCCACTCGAGCAAATCAAAGATAAACGGGATGACAAGTGATACAAGTGATCTCTCTACTTGTGTTAGGTATTACATTCTATGTCCTAAACTTAATGAATCAAAATCCAAAATCCTCAAAAAACTTCTATCAGGGCCAAAGAGAGAGCACTCCAGAAAACTGGGGTGCATGCTTTCCATTCAGGAGATAGAGACTGGATCCTGGGTCAGATGCTCCTACAAGCACCGGGCACGGGCACGGCAGTCCTTAGGCAGCCCTGGTTAAAGACCTTACCCACGACGGGGGGGGGGGGGGGGCGGGGGAGGGGGCTGCAGGGTGTTATATGCCTTTCACCACTGAAAAATTATTGAAATATCATGGAAATTTCATAGTATCAGGAGTGGATACTTCAGTAAAAGTAGAAAAAGGCTAAGATTAGTGAATCAGAAAGGAGTGCATTTATTCACAAGACTAATAAATATTTTTACTATTAATTGCTCCTGACCCATCTCATGAGTCTTCTGTGGAGTTTCATGGGATCTAAAAACCACCCTCCTTTTACAATGACTAATGCAGAGTAAAACAATCTCATGTTTTAAGTAAAAATGTCATTTAATCTTACCTCAGTCCTTCCTTGATTCCTAAAAAATAAAGGAAAAATTTTCTAATTAGATTTCATGTTTCCTCAAAACAAGCTAAAAAAGTTAATAAGAAGAAAGGCACAATAAATAGCACTACTTACAATTTACATAAAGTATTACATTTGTAGAGATTGATTAATATTTGGTTCTCCTTAACTATGTAATCTTATAGGGGAAAAATCACATTATTCCCACACAAGCATATTAGATGCTATGAATTTGTGCCATTTAACAATATTACAATTGGTCCTAGTAATATTTTACCCAAATGATCTTATTATAATTCTTATCTTTATTTCTCAACATTTTTAGCATTCAGCAGCATGTGAATGCATATTCAATACAAAATACATAGTATTTCAGCAAGAATTTTTCTTTTGTCTGTAGCACTGTATCACGGTCATCCCGTTGCTCATCAATTTGCTTGAGAGGGCACCAGTAATGTCTCCATTATGAGACTTGTTGTTACTGTTTTTGGCATATCGAATATACCATGGATAGCTTGCCAGGCTCTGCCGTGTGGGCGAGATACTCTTGGTAGCTTGCCAGGCTCTCCGAGAGGGGCGGAAGAATCGAACCCGGGTTGGCCACATACAAGGCAAATGCCTTAACCGCTGTGCTATTGCTCCAGCCCTCTATTTTTGTCTAGCTGAAATTATTCATTAACCTAGCTAAATCTTTTTCTTTTTTTTTTTTTTTTGCTTTTTGGGTCACACCCAGCAATGCTCAGGGGTTACTCTTGGCTTTGCACTCAGGAATTACTCCTGGCGGTGCCCAGGGGACCATATGGGATGCTGGGAATCGAACCCGGGTTGGCCGCGTGCAAGCAAATGCCCTACCCACTGTGCTATCTCTCCAGCCCCAACCTAGCTAAATCTTAAAAAATAAAAACTATTACCCTTAATAAATTTTAAGTTTGTAAGCAATTTATTTTCATTACATAAACAGTGCATGCCATATAGAGACATTTTAATACAAACAAGCCAAATGAAGTTACAAAACAGCCACAACTTTACTGTTTACATCTTGGTACTGAAAATATTCTCATTACTTCATTACCTGTCTTTTAAAAAATTTTAGTAAATATGGTATCAATGTTACATTCTATGTAACTTAATATTTTTTAAAAAATTGTTATTTCCATGGGCTGGAACAATAGCACAGCAGGTAGGGCATTTGCCTTGCACACAGCTGACCCGGGTTTGATTCCTTCATCCCTCTTGGAGAGCCTGGCAAGCTACCAAGAGTATCCCACCCACACGGCAGAGGTTGGCAAGCTACTCATGGTATATTTGATATGCCCAAAACAGTAATAACAAATCTCACAATGGAGACATTACTGGTGC
Source organism: Sorex araneus (assembly GCF_027595985.1). Classification (NCBI taxonomy): domain Eukaryota; kingdom Metazoa; phylum Chordata; class Mammalia; order Eulipotyphla; family Soricidae; genus Sorex; species Sorex araneus. The sequence goes on from NC_073302.1 coordinate 246,473,678, forward strand.
CTGCTTGAGCAAATCAATGAACAATGGGACAATAGTGCTACAGTGCTACAGTTATTTCCATGGTGACCTATACCTAAAATTATACACATTATTGTACAACACAGTAATAAAAGTCTCAGAAATGAATGAAATCAATACCTGCCCATCTTCTTACTGGACACCAAAAAGTTGGACTTTTCACTAACCATTGAGCCATGAGAGCACTTTTTAGGTTAAAACAAGTAACTGACCAAAAATATCAAGTCTGTCACTCTGCTCCAGGGCCATTGTGCCAGCTTGTCTTCTATTCACATGTTTGCTTAGTGAATGAGCACTTCAGCTCAGAAACCAGGGTGGGTGGGCAGGCCAGGCAGCTGCAGGGTGAGCGGGAGGTCCCTGGGGTTAAGGGTGCAGTCCGGGGTGAGGTGTCGGAGCTCAGAGCGGGGTGGGGGCGGCCCCATAAGGGAATGGCTCAATAACAAATGGGTTGGCATCACCTGGAAGAATCTCCTGGAAGAGTGAAGAGTGCCCAGGAGACGAGTGTACCGAGGAGGGGGCAGCCTTGGCCTCCGCGTGGGGACAGAAGCCCGGACAGGGAAAGGAGCACAAACTGGAAAGGCAGCAAAGCGAAAGGTCTGATGAAAGGGCTTGGGTGGGCAGGAAAGGGGTGCTGAACAAATAAGAGCATTGCCTCAACAAATATGTAACTGTATTTCTCACCTCCATCTAAGAGATACAAACACAGAGAGGGGAAAATATGGGAACACACACCATGATGTCAGACGAAAACTGAACACGGATGAGAATTCATGTCTTCAATGTGTAGACAAAAGAGCTACAGTGGGGCTGGAGTGATAGCACAGCAGGTAGGGCGTTTGCCTTGCACGCGGCCGACCCGGGTTCGAATCCCAGCATCCCATATGGTCCCCTGAGCACCGCCAGGGGTAATTTCTGAGTGCATGAGCCAGGAATGACCCCTGTGCATTGCCGGGTGTGACCCAAAAAGCAAAAAAAAAAAAAAAAAAAGAGCTACAGTGATAGGACAGCAGGTAGGGCATTTGCCTGGCATGCAGCTGACCCGGGTTTGATTCCAGACATCCCATATGGTGTCCTGAGCATGTTCGGGAGTAGTTCCTGAGTGCAAAGCAAGGAATGACCCCAGAGCACTGACAGGTATGGCCCCAAAACAAAACAAAAAAATCAACAAGTAAGCAGAGAAATAGGCCAGATGCAAGGTGTCTGTGTATGTAGGGGGGAGGGGCAGAAGTCTACACACACATGAAAGCCAGAAAGCACATGACCACACAATGAGCACATTTGATATCCAGAGCTCAGATGCTAAATACCAATCTCCTGGGGGCCAGAGCAATGGTACAGCAGGTAGGACCCTTGCCTTGCCCAAGCTGACACAGGTTCAATCCCTGGCACCCCAAATAGTTCTCCCAAGCCTTCCAGGAGTGATACCTGAGCACAGAGCCAGGAGTAAGCACTGAGCATCACCTGGTCTGGCTCCAAAACAACAGTAACAATAAAAAAAAAAAATTCTCCAAAAGGAACCGGAACTCCTTGGGGAAATGAATGACTTCAGGGCTCAGATATAAACAGACATAAGTCTAAAATATCTTTCTATAACAAAAAATAAGTGCCAAAAAATGATGAAAGTATGTCAAAAGTACACAGGCCTAAGGAACTAAACTGTATGGCTAAACAGGGCATGTGAGCCAGGTAGAAAGTTCCCAATGGATGATTAAACATTTGAATAAATGATGATAGTAACAAATGTGCCCTGTTGAGAAAAACTGAAATTCATTACTTCATTATAATACTGAAAAATAAAGTAAAAATTTATTACCACATAACACTTGGTAATTACAAAAGAAGAAAATTACAAGTATGTGTGAGGAAGTGTAAGTTTAAAAAAATTATAACAATCAAGTTTTCAAACTTTCCACCACCAGGGATGATCAATATGCAAACTTTAAAGAATATAGCACTGACGCAGCTTTACCAGTGTATTCTCAGAGGGATGAAGATCATCTGAATCTAATTATGGAGAAACATCAGAAAATCCAAATTTTACAAAAGTGACTGGTAAACAGGAAAAAAAATGTTAATTATGCACGACAAACCAAGAAAACATTTCCAAATGCTCTCTACTTACAAACAAACAAACAAACAAACCCTGTAAGACTGATAACAAAATGCAACTGAAGATTGTACTGGAGTCTTCTGCTACAAAACATCAATGACATCAAAGAACACAGTACACAGGGAGAGAGGAAGGAAGGAGCCAGGGAGCTGGGGAACACGGAAGGCCGTGTGACACGGGGTGGAAAGGAAAAGCCTCACTGAGTTGGTATTTGAACAGATCTGAAATGTGGAACGAGCCATGGGAATGTCCAGAGGAAGAAGGTTCTGGACAAAAGGAACAGAGCAAAAGTGAGTGTTGAGTCTGAGATGCTACTGAGACACCCTGGGGTAGGGGATGGTGGATGAGGGAGCTAGGTATCCTGCTGTTTCACCATAGAACGTGTTCCCAACCAATCTGACTAGCAGAGAACGTGTGTGTGTGCACGCCAGCGCACATGCATTACTCCTTACAGAACATCTAACTGTCTCTTGACAAGCCTTGAAATATTCAGGTAAATTCTCATTCTGGGGGGGCGGGGAAAAACTGCAATTACACTTAAAAGCACTTGTAAAATTTCAAAAAACGTTTTTTTAAATGTCAGAAATATTGGGTAACTTACTTGGCAATCCGCAGTTTCCCAACCTCACCTCTTCCAGGGGCCTTAGCCCACTGCTGTGACAAATACTTAGGAACCTAAAACAAAGATACATATACGATTATATCTGGGTGCTAACAAGTTTTCTTGAACATGAAACAATGCACTGCTTCTATTTCATTTTCTGCCTGAAATTACTTGCATTAAGCTCTGATTATGTTTTGTTCTGTAATGCACCTTGAACACGTTAAGAAATTATCTAGGTCTCAGTGAGCTAAAAGTCAACCTAGGGCTGCAGAGATGGAACGGTGGTAGGACACTTGCCGTGCAGGCAGTCAATCCAGATGTGATCCCTGGAGGATCAGCCAGGAGCATTACCAGGAGTGCTCCCTGAGCAAAGAGCTAAGAGTAAGCCCTGAGTACCACTGAGTGTACACACCTCCAACCCACTGCCTGGCCCTAAACAACAACAAAAAGCAAATCTAGTGGTGACACAAACATTGGTCCAGCAACTTGAAATAGTGAAGTGCCGCAGACCCCTGATCACTTTGCAAACCCCGAGTACAGAGTTGGGAGTAGCCCCAAGTATCATTAGGTGTGACCCTCAATCAGCCCCCCCAATTTTTTTTTTAATTTTAAAAAAATTATGAAGTGCTGAGACCTCTAAGGCTGCTCGGATCGGGACTGGGCCTCCTCCGCCCAGATTTCCCATCTCCCAGTAGCTAGGCGTCACACCCAAGGACTGGCCCCGCGCCGTGTAATCCTGTCAACGGCCAGCATCCAGAGACTTAAAAGCCAGCTCCCAGAAGCGTGCAGCAGCTTTGCCCCTGCGTGGTATCTTATACCCTACTTCTCCCTCTGGGAGAACCTGGCAAACTACTGGGAGTTTCCTGCCCACATGGGAGAGCCTGGCAAGGTCCCCATGGTGTATTCATATGCCAAAACCAGTAACAAGCTCGGTCTCGTTCCTCTGACCCTGAAAGAGCCTCCAGTACAGCATTGTTGGAAGGACGAGTAGAGAGAGGCTTCTAAAATCTCAGGGCTTGGACGATGGAGACATTACTGAGACCGCTCAAGAAATTCGACGATCGGTTCCTTTGGGCCGTGCTGTGGATCGAGCATGATGGAAGAACCCAAAAGCGCGCCCTTGGACTCCAAGCAGCCCACTGAACTAATTCCGGCACGGGATCGGAGACCCCACGGCGGGCTGCGAGAGTGGAAACCGGGAATTCCCCAATTCTTTTAACCTCTCTCTCTCTCTCAATCCCTTCCTCCCGAGCACAGCGCAGGGTCCGAGGCTTTCTGAGTGCAAAATGGAGACGCCGAACCTCTCTCTAGGTTTCTCCATCTTATGAGCACCATAAAAGGGTAAAAGTTTATAGTGATGTTATTTCTGGTTGTACTTTCCCTGGATTTTATTTTATTTTATTTATTTATTTATTTATTTATTGCTTTTTGGGTCACACCCGGAGATGCACAGGGGTTACTCCTGGCTCTGCACTCAGGAATTACCCCTGGCGGTGCTCAGGGGACCATATGGGATGCTGGGAATCAAACCCGGGTCGGCCGCGTGCAAGGCAAACGCCCTACCCGCTGTGCTATCGCTCCAGCCCCAACTTTCCCTGGATTTTATACAGAAACCCAAAACCGCGCAGCCGCTGCTGCAGCTGAATGTCATCTTAGTATCAGCAATATGTAATGGTTCCTTCTTAATGGGTCGGACTTTTGTGGGAGATCCTAACAAGAATAGTAAGCCTTTTGCTGAAATATTGAAGGCAATCAAAGTGGTAGCCATCTCTCTAGACTGAACTAAGCTATATCCCCACGCCGGCTGAGAAGAAATATCCTTCTTTCTCGGGAAGAAACGCGGCGTGGTGTCAAACATAGTGTGATGTCCATTAAGCAAACAGACCTGGTGGCGTGGGAATGGGATATAAAGGGAAAAATTATGTACATGGAACAGCGGGACGCTGGTGGAATCTCGAGCCGGAGCCGATACCAGCGAAAGACCTTTGGTTCCAGAAACTGCTTGCAGACACTCTACTAGACTATCAACTAAGCCAGAGCCCCACGCCGGCTGATGACGGGAAATAACCATCCTCTTCGGTTTTTTTCCCTTTGTCAGACAGCGTGGCGATTACTAAACAGGCGTGAACTCGGTGGCGCGGGGCAAGGGGGAAAAAGAAAAGTTATGTAACAAACAGCGGGACTTAATATCTCTATATTCTTAGCAATGGAGAACTATCAAATGCTTCCTTGGCAATAGGACTGTCTTTTTCTTTTTGGGGGGAAACCCCAGCAACGGTAGTGAGTTGTGTGTTGAAACATGGAATGTAATCGAGATAAAGCGTAAACGAAGTGAAACTTATCACGTACAAGGGTGGGGACTGGGGAGGTGGGAGGGGGTGGCAGATATACTGGGGGGGTTGGTGATAGAAGATGGGCACTGGTGAAGGGAAGGGTGTTTGAGTATTGTGTAACTGACATAATCCTGAGAATATGTAACCCTCCACTTGGTGATTCAATAAAAAAAAATTAAAAAAAAAAAAAGAAATTCGACGATCAACAGGATGATGATGATGATGATGAAGTGTTAACATGTCCAAAAATGTTCAGAGATGAGAACGGCTCCTCAGAAGCTCCAAACACAAACATGGTATAAGAGCTTCCCAGTTCCCGGTGATTTCCAAGGCTCTGATCAAATACGCCTTTCCTGACACTGCAATGAGCACTTTACTTACGGGCTAGCACATTTGTTCATCAATTCTATGAAGTAGATACTTTTCTTACCCCTACATAGATTACAAATTTGGGATGCCCAAGTATTTAAGCTAGCAAAGAATATGTAAAATTCGTAAATGATGAGGCCCTCGATAGTTCACCACTGGAACTAAAATGTAAGGAAATAGAAGAGTAAGACAGCTCCAGTGCAGGGGTCTCCACTCCTCGCTTGCATCAGCACAGCCGAGAAAAAATCACAACCACGCTAAGTGTAAGTGGCCTCACTTGAAATGCACAGCCACTGACAGCAAGGGAACCCTTCAAGACACTGGGGCAAGTGATCTCCCTACCCAGTCACTCCCCCTCCACAGATGAGTCAAAGCTCTCTTCACTGCCAAGCCCACACTTCTCTTCCCTCTGTATTATAACCTGATTTTGTCTCCCAACAGCCTTGAAACACATCACTGAGGCATAGTCTGGTTGCTTTCCCCACTTTTAAGTCAAAAGGTGAACTACAGCCACTCCTTACACCTGATGCAATGCATTTCTTTCCCTGGTGACATTCTTTCCTTCAACGCTACCATCCCTGCCTCCAGTACCTTCTCTCTTAATCATTCCCTCATGGAATGATGACATCAGAGGCACAAGCAAACACACTCCTTACAATGCAGCCAGAAGACTCTAAAATAGTTCCGGAATGATCTTTAGCTCTTGGTGAGCTTAAAGTCAACCTAGGGCTGCAGAGATGGAACGGTGGTAGGACACTTGCTGTGTAGGCAGCCAATCTAGGTGTGATCCCTGGAGGATCGGCCAGGAGCACTACCAAAAGTGCTCCCTGAGCAAAGAGCTAAGAGTAAGCCCTGAGTGGTGTGTACACCTCCAACCCACTGCCTGCCCCTAAACAACAACAATAAACAAATCTAGTGGTGACACAAACATTAGTCACCACTAATTCTTGGGTAACAGCTTCTCTGTGCGTGAGAACAAGACCTGTAACGTGCATCGGTGATGAAATATGGCAAAGGAATGGGATGCCATTATGTGACCAAGTTACAGTGATTGTGACTTCTGGGCAGGGGCCAGTAGAGCACACACCTAAGATGGATGAGACCCTGGGTTCAATTCCTGACTCTCCCTACCCCCAAACAGACTCTAACTTATGTCCTGTTTTCTCAACTTACAAGTTTTGATGATGTAAGTTAAGTTACTATGTTGGAGAGGCCCAGGTGGCAAGAAAGTAAGGCCAGGCTCCTGCCAGCAGTCAGCCTGAAAATTAGGCTCCTAGTCCAACAACCCATGAGAAACAGAATTCTGCCCCAGAGAAGCTTAGAAACAGTATCTCCCAGTAACTCAGATGAGAATCCAATCCTGGCTGACTTGATGGTAGCACATATGAGACTGATTCAAAGAACCCAACTATGCCAGGATTCCAGAGTAAAATCTGAATCTGAAGCAACACAATTCTGATCCACAGACACTGAAGCAAGGTGTTGTTCCAAGTTACTAAGGCTGTTAGAACAAGTGTTCTATAGAACAAGTATTCTAAATCTATAGCAATAGATTATTGGTTAAGTAACAATCACCCTTCCAAATATTTTAAATATACTACCCATGAAATCTCTATCAGTTTTATTCTTTTCTCAATCTTAGAATGAGACGGGGAAGTTAGCAAATGTGTTCAGGATTACACAGTTAAGAAGTAGTAAGACCAGACTATAAATCTTTGTGTGTGTGTGTGTGTGTGTGTGTGTGTGTGTCTAACACACACATCTCCAGCTTTCTCTCTCTCTCTCTCTCTCCACACACACACACACACACACACACACACACACACACACACACACACACACACGGCCCACTCCTTGAAGAGCTCACTCCATGAGGCGTGTGGCACTCACCATGGCAGGTGCCACCAAGATCATTCCTGACAATGCTGGGAGGTCAACAGAGCTCCATCCTGCAGTGCTATGCAGGGATTAGGGGCCCACTCTCTGTCCTCTCAGTGAACACCTTGAACGAGCCATCTCTGCTGGCTGGCTACAACTCCTCTGCCATTCTGTTGGATCAGGCAGCCTTTCCTTCCTACCACGCCACTGTAACCAAAGAAGATTTCCCCTGCCACCAGGGTGAGGTTCAGCTCTCACCCTACACTCCCCTCAACAATACTGAGAACTAATTTCTTCCCTCAATTTCCGTCACCCCACTGCCTCCTGACTGCCTTCCCACATCTCTGGCTTCTCCCTTTCGGTGTCTACCTCTGGATTCTCATCTTCCTTATCTTTTACTCCAGCCCTCAGACCTCTCCTCTTCTGATTACTCCTCTTACAGAATATCTTGTTTCACAGCTGTAAGTACCTTTGTACAATGACAACTCCCAAATGTATTACAAGTCCAAGCTCTCTACACAAGTCCCAACATGACCCTTAACAACACAGGTTTGAACTATGCAGGTCCTTAAAAGAAGAAGAAATAATGTTTTTTCAATAAATGCTGTTGGTTCTCTATAATGGTAGATTTTTGATCCACAGATTCAATGACTGTGAATGTTATTGGTTGAGTTCATAGACGCAGAAGCTGGAGTCAGGAAGCGCGAACTACAAGGACCTACAGCACCTGTGGGACTTGGTATCAACTTGAAGAGGTGGGGGTTTTGAAACTTATTTCCCTCATATACCAAAAGATATACCCAACTGACTCTGGCTACTCAAATTCTCCATGTGAATATTCAGTGGACATTTCAAAATTAAAATCCCCACACTAAAATTCTTATTTCCCATAAATTTCTTTATTACTGATAAATCTGCTCCACCTGCAATCGTTCATACCACAGAAAGGTAAACTTCATTCTTCCAGACACTCAGGCTAAAATACGGGAACTATCCTGAATAGTTCCTGTTTTCTCACATTTCACATTCAATCAATAGTCATATTCTGGCAGCAATACTTTCAAATTATACCTGGACTTCAGTCTCTCCTCACCAGTTCAAGGTCCAAACCAACATCATCTCTTGTATAATTACTGGAACAGCTATTATTATTATTATTATTATTACTATTATTACTATTATTTTTACTGTGATGCTGAGGACTGAGCCCAGGTTCTCCACAAACAAGGCATGTATTTGAACACCAAGCCACATCTCCAGCTCTGTAACGGCCTCTTAACTGATATCCTCGCTTCCACTTTTGCCCATACCCAGGTTCTTCTCAATACAGCAGCCATAGTGATTATCTTAGCACATAAGTAAGACAACAATGTCTCGAGCTGGGGATCAGTGTGTCAGAGACAACACTTATTGAACTGTACTCAGTTTAACAGTTATACAGTGCTTACCATCTACCAAGTGCTTTTCTCTATACTTACAAATATTGCTTCATTTAATGATCTTTTTTCCCTTTTATTTGTAGATGAAGAACCCGGGGCACCAAAGAGTTATTTTTCCAGTCTCACTGTCACTACAATCATAGTGAAGCCATGATTTCAACCTTGCCAACTTAGCACACTGCATGTCTACTAGCATCCCGTCACAGCATCCCGTCACAGATAAATTCCCTCTGAAGTCTTAGCTGATCCATCCTCTTCTTTCAACAGCTGCACCACTCTCTGGATTCTAACTTTATGGATCTATGAAAAATCCCAGCACACACCCATATGAGGTCCTCTGATCTCATCATTCTGTCTGGATTATTCTTGTCCCAGATATCTGCAGAGCACCCCCACATAAGTTCCCCTAGTCTCCGTGGAAGGACCACCTTAACTGTACAGCCCTTTCCTCCTGTATTAAAAACAGCATTTCACGAACAGAAACTGCCTTAGAGAAGAGTAACAGACAAAAAGATACATGAAAAATGCTTGGCATCACTCATCATCTGAGAACTGCAAACCAAAATAATGAGATATATCACCTCACAACAATGAGACTGGCACATATCACAAAGATTAAAATTAATGATCACAAATGATTAAAAGCAACCAGTGTTGGCAGGGAAGTGGGAGAAAAGGAACCCCCATCCTCTGTTGGTGGGAATGTTGACTGATTCGATCTTTGTGGAGAACAATATGAAAACTCTCTTAGAAACTAGAAGCCTGTATGACCTAGGGATTCCACTTCTTGGCTAACTCCAGGAGCTCAAAAACTCTCTTCAGAAAGGATATTTGCACTTCTATGTTCATTATATCACCATTCACAACAGCAAAACTCTGGAAACAGCCCAAGTGTCAAGACAACTGGATAGAGAAACTGTGGTACATATACACAATGGAATATTATGAGGCTATAAGAAAAGATGAAATCATGCAATCTGCTGCTATATGAATGGATCTGCAGAGGATCATGCTGAGTGAATCAGTCAGAAGAACACGACAGACAGAATGATCTCTCTCATATTGGTATAGGAAGTAATAGTAAAAAAAAATACATAAAAGCAAAAGCTACAGAAACTGAGAACTGATCTTTAACAGAAAGAGGGCGTGGGGAGCACAGGATAGAATGGGTAATAAATACAGAATCTCCAGCTACTTTTCATGTCATTTACCCGACTTTATTTCCTTCAAAGCACTTATCATCTGTTCTCTATGTATTTGCTGATTATCTGTTCTTCCTCCAGAGATTAGAATATAGTTTGCACACAGTAACTATTTTGGCTGTTTGGTACACCATTATATCCCTAGGATCTATGAGAACAGCCTAACATTATTTGGGACATACACAAGAGGCAAATTTATCATTTTAATGATCGGATTAAAGAAACATTAGCTCATGCTAATATAATAACAATTATGGTAATGTTGGGATATCCTAAGGATACAGAATTTACTTCAAATAAACTTCATTTCAGAGCAAAGCCTTATTTCAGAAATCTAAAATTAAGGGGGAAGACAGGAAAATGCCAATAGCAAAGCACTTTCTAATCTTCCACTGCTGGCAGCCCGAAATGCTGTTGCAATGAAGAATGTTCTGGAATGAGACTACCATCACACTTGCGGAAACTACAATTTAGTATGAAAACAGTTCTAAGTGAAGCAACTAAATATGGCATACATGTAACACATTTAAAAAATCATATTTAGTTTAAAGGGTGAGACAGAGTACCAGAGTTAAGGTTCTTTCTTTACAGCCTGTGTGCAGCTCCAGAAGGGACCCCTGAGCAGAGCCAGGAGTAGGCCCTGAGCACTACCTCCTGTAGTGCAAAAACTGAACCTCACCCTACCCTCGCTAAATAGAATGAGATTCAGTACCATAAATTATACCCAACACGAGCAATTGCCAACTTCAAGGTTTGTGTTCCAGAAGCTAATTGATAAATTTGGAACTCACACTACATTGTCATCATTATTGTAAAACTACTGTTTCCCAGGCATACCAGGTTATTTAATGCAAAAGGCTGCCAAATATTACACACTGCAATGAAAAATAAGGATGGTATGCCAACAGATACAACTCGCTACACTCTTTATGAGCTTATAGAAATTTGCGTTCATACCTGTAGGCCCATTAATATTAAATCTGAAAAAAAAGAGGTAAGAGCCAGAAGAAAAAATAATTGTAAATATACTTCCCAAGGCACCAAGCACTTTTTGGTGCAGCTGATTTTCTTTCACTAAAATATGCTATCTTTAAATACAAGTTAAGTATATTTAATGTATACCACATTATGCACACAGCTAAATTAATATAGTCAGGCTAATTAACTACTTTTTGTGTACATCTGATACAGACCAGAAGTATACTCAGTTGATTCCCCCAAATACTTCTGTCAACATGTCATTTGTGCATGTCCACGTGCATTAAATATGAGATAAGTAATTGGTATAACAGGGAATGTTATCTCAGATTTCCCAAGACAAGCAAATGTGACGGAAAATGACTTAAGCAGAATTTCCTCAGTAAAATCCCCCTTAACTCACCAAGTCTAAGACAAGATCCTGTGTTAATCATAGCCACAAAAAGTTTTGCTTCATTTATCTGTAATATTCTCACTGAGTCGAATATGAGACTGGTGTCTGTTTCCTGCACTAGTCTATAAGCCAAGTTTACACAGCAAGGACCAGTCTGTTTCTACTCGCCATACCACCTAGAGCCCTGGATGACAATCAACTGAAAGTTTATTGAATGAATCAAGCCACCCACTTGCTCACTCAAGCTGAAGAACACTAAGTTCATCTGTGCCTTTGAAATCAAACTGTTATTTTTCTAAGCTTCTCTGTCAGCTCTGCTTTGCTAAATATCTAGTCCCTGGGCCACTAGTCTTCAAAGTGTCCAGGCAAGCTATGGACAGTGCAGAGCACTCTGATGTGATACCTATTCTACCTACTTACAAGTAAGAGCTTATTCTCCCAGTAGTTTGCCACATGACCAGGGAGAGCCCTCAGCTGTCAGCACTTTGGGGAATTGCTTCCACCGAGACAGCCTTAGCCCAGCGTTCTCCAAGCACCTGTCCATAGGCCACTACAGGCTCGCAGGTGTAGAAGGTTAAAAACTACCTGTATGCAGGAGAGGTGCTGGCCCACAGGCGTGAAAAGGTGTTTCAGCCAAGATCATACAGTCTTCCCAGGGCAACCACAGCCAAAGATTAGTCAACAGTGGGTGTGTTTCAGCCCACACAGACGATCTCTGTTGGATTTTTCTTTGGATTTCTTGGCTTACTCTTGTTTTTGGCTTCCAATGAGACGGCATCTCACTCTCTATCAATCCAGCTCAAGCTTGTCTCCTTCCACAGATGGTGATCCTAAATGCACTCTGCATGTTCTTCTCCACCTCAGAATCAGCCTCCTGGAGAACCCAATGCATGTCAGGTAGCTTTTACTCCCATGTTTTCTTGAAGATCAACAAATGGAGCCCCAAAGATGCATGGACACAGAAATGAAGTTTCCAACCTCACCTCTCAATCTCCAAGGAGAAAATTCATTCCAATGGGAAAGAATATTTACCCAATACCCATCTGACAATGGGTTAATATCCAGGATATACAAGACACTAGTAGAACTGTACAAGAAAAAAAACCTCCAAACCCATCAAAAAATGGGGAGAAGAAATGAACAAAAACTTCCTCAAAAAAGAAATACAAATGGCCAAAAGGCACATGAAAAAATGTTCTACATCGCTAATCATCAGGGAAATCTAAATCAAAACAACAATGAGATATCATCTCACACCACAGAGACTAACACACATCAAAAAGAACAAGAACAACCAGTGCTGATGTGGATGTGGGGAGAGAGGGACTCTCTTTCATTGTTGGTGGGAATACCGACTGGTCCGGCCTTTCTGGAAAACAATATGGACAGTCCTTCAAAAACTAGAAATTGAGTTTCCATATGACCCTGCAATACAACTTCTGGGAATATACACTGAGGGTGCAAAATAGCACAGTAGAAATGACATCTGTACCTGTATGTTCACTGCAGCACTGTCCACAATAACCAGAATTTAGAAACAACCCAAGTGCCCGAGAACATATGACTGGTTAAAGAAATTAACTTGGTACATTTACACAATGGAATATTATGCAGCTGTTAAGACTAATAAAGTCATGAAATTTGCTTATAAGTAGATGATCATGGAGTGTATCATGCTAAGTGAAATGAGTCAGAAAGAGAGGGACTGGGCTGGAGCAATAGCACAGTGGGTAGGGCGTTTGCCTTGCATGCGGCCGACCCGGGTTCAATTCCCAGCATCCCATATGGTCCCCTGAGCACCGCCAGGAGTAATTTCTGAGTGCAGAGCCAGGAATAACCCCTGTGCATTGCCAGGTGTGACCCAAAAAGCAAAAAAAAAAGAAAGAGAGGGACAGACATAGAATGACTGCACTCATTTCTGGAACACAAAATATCATAATTGAGACTAACACCCAAGGCCAATGGATTCAGGGCCAGGAAGGTTGCACCATGGTTGGAAGCTTGCCTTATGAGCTAGAGGAAAAGGCAGCTGGGATAGAGAAGAGGTCACCCGGGATGGAAGAGGTGTGCTGAAAGTAGATAAAGGACCAAACATGATGGCCTCTCATTATCTGTATTACAAACCATAATGCCCATAGGAGAGAGAGAGTAAGAGGGAAACTGTCTGCCATAGAGGCAGGAAAAGGAATGGGACAGAGGGGCGGGGGCAGGGGTCTGGGATACTGGGGTCATTGGTGGTGGAAAATGAACACTTGTGAAGGGATGGGTATTTGATCATTGTATGACTGAAACTCAAACATGAAAGTTTTGTAAATGTAAGTCATGGTGATTCAATAAAAAAAATAAAAAAAGAAAAGAAAGAAAAGGAAAGGAAAGAGAAGAAAAGAAAGGAAAAGAAAAGAAAAGAAAAGAAAAGAAAAAAAAGAAAAGAAAAGGAGGGGCTGGAGAGATAGCACAGCGGATAGGGCGTTTGCCTTGCAGGCAGCCAACTCGGGTTCGATTCCCAGCATCCCATATGGTCTCCCTGAGCACCGCCAGGAGTAATTCCTGAGTCCATGAGCCAGGACTAACTCCTGTGCATCGCCGGGTGTGACCCAAAAAGCCAAAAAAAAAAGAAAGAAAAGAAAAGAAAATTAATTCCAGTTTGTGGGGAGTTTGTGGGGAGGAGGGAATGGGGCACGCTTAAACTAAGCATTAGCTTCAGCTTATTCCTGGCACAAACTTTGTGGCTAAAGATATATATCTGTGTCACTGTCAATACATGAGCAAGAACACCTTCCTAAGCTCAGTTGCATCATCTGAAAAATTTAATTAGTACCTACTAAATTTAATTAGCGTTAGTACCTACTAAAATTTAATTAGTCTGCTTTGTAAAACACTTGATACATTAAAAAAAAAAATCAAAGATCCTTTTCCTACTACTGTCTGCAATACTTTAGTAGCTTTCTCTATGACCACCAAGTAGTCAACTGCTTCCAGACCCATGACAAAATTAAAGCTGAGCTTAGAGGCATTTTAGCTGCTAAATAAAAAAGGTAACATTCACAGCAGTATCTTTGCCATCTCTCCAGTCTGGTCCTCTTCTCCAACAAACACTAGTCAAAATGATAAAAGGAAGGTTTGACAAGAAATCCATCTTTTCTCTGGTAAATAAGCTATGGATTAGAATATATGGATTAGAATAACTGCGGCTCTTCCTAACGCACCCACCTGTCCATGCCCAAAAGACATTACGTGTGTGTGTGTGTGTGTGTGTGTGTGTGTGTGTGTATTTGTGTATGATTGATTCCAGTAAGAATATTTGTGACTTAACAAAAAAACTTCATTCCTTTCTTGTTTTTTTTGTTTGGGGCAGGGGAGGGAAGGCGAGGGTGTGGGTCACAGCTACCGGGACTCAGGGATCATCACTGGCAGTGCTCAGAGGATCATATGTAGAGACGGAATCATATGTGGTGGCAGGGATCAAGCAAGTCTGTAAGGCTGTCTGTAAGGCACAGGGCCCTCCCCACTGTACTATCTCCCCCAACTACCCCTTCCATTCTTAAAAACCCTGACACGTTTATTTCTACTTTCCCTTCAAACACCTAACCCGTTAGCCAAAAGAAATCAGAGATGATGACTTTTTTTTGTAAACTTAAATATTGAAAGCTAGACAATAGGGCTGGAGCGATAGCACAGAGAATAGGGCATTTGCCTTGCATGCCGCCGACCCAGGTTCGATTCCCAGCATCTCATATGTCCCCCAGCACCGCCAGGAGGAACCCCTGTGCATCGCCAGGTATGACCCAAAGAGCAAAAAGGAAAAAACAAAAAAAGCTAGACAACAGGTCAAAAATATTTTTAAACATCATCCAATTTGGGGGCTGGAGCGATAGCACAGCAGGTAGGGCGTTTGCCTTGCACGCGGCCAACCCGGGTTTGATTCCCAGCATCCCATATGGTCCCCTGAGCACCACCAGGAGTAATTCCTGAGTGCATGAGCCAGGAGTAACCCGAGTATTACTGGGTGTGACCCAAAAAGCGAAAAAAAAAATATATATATATATCCGATTCTTTTAAAACATGATTTGATATAGGGAATGCAGCAGCAGTGTGACCAGTTGGCAACATACTATTGGCAGAAACAGCAATAATTTAAAGGGCTGGCGGGGGCTGGAGTGATAGCACAGCGGGTAGGGCGTTTGCCTTGCATGCGGCCCACCCTGGTTCAATTCCCAGGATCCCATATGGTTCCTGAGCACCGCTAGGGATAATTCCTGAGTGCAGAGCCAGGAGTAACCCTTGTGCATCGCCAGTGTGATCCAAAAAGAAAAAAAAAAAAAAGCAGGCCTAGCATGTGCAAGTAAATAATTTAAAGGGCTGGGGCACGTGCAGGAGTCCCAGGTTTCATCCGTGGCATCCCCAAAACAAACAAAGGTAATGCAAACTACAAGAGACTAACTCCCAGAGTTAAAAGTACAGAACTTTTAACTGGTAAAAACTGTGGCATTTGGCAGGTTTGACCCGGTGGCATCTGCTGTCAAGTGTTAAATTCGTTGTTGCTACTTGCTAGTATCAGTCTGTTTAGACCATCATTCTCTTACCATCCCAAACTCCAGAAAAAACTTTTTTTTTAAATCGGGAGGGGTGCTGTATAGAAAGGCCCTGTACATTGTAGTACACAATCCACTACTATCCTCTCTTTTCCCTTGACACATCCCAGTTCTCCCTAATTCTACTGGGGAAGTTTGTTCTAACTAAGCAACTCGGAAACGCTTCTTTAAAAAAAAAAAAAATCACCTTTCCCAGTAAATGCTTCCTGCCCCGGCCAAAGTTTTTCCTGCTGCAAACTCTCAAGCGATCTTACACATAGAGCTTCTCCCTTTGGAACTCCCGTCCCAGCCAGGCTCTGATTCCAAGTGACACTTTGCAGGATCTCTAAACTAAAACTTCTACAAAGAGGCAAAAACAATGGCCCGGGCAAAATAAGTGAAGCCCCAACAAAAGGACGATTAAACAACAACAACAACAACAAACTTTGTAAAGCAGAGAAGCGGGACAGACTCAAGTCCAGTGACTCTGGGCGCACGCAGAGCCTGGCATCCTTACCTTGACCAGCCACACTCCAGTGTTCTGTTTGGCACCGGTCAGGTCCAGCTCCCCGCGCTCTGCCATGGCTCGGTCTCTGGTGTGCACCCGCGGCGCCGGGAGCTGGGGGAGGCTGCGGAGTGAGAGTCGCTAGGGCTAGATAAGCGGCTGCAAGAGACTGCAGAGTGAACAGCCCGCCTCCACCTGCCAGGACGCTAGGAAGTTGGGAAAAGAGGAACACGCCGCCGAGAACCGTGACTGCGCCTGCGCACAGCCACCGTCAGGACGGCGCGCTACTCGGGACAAACTTCCTGGGTCTGCAGCGGCTCGAGTGGGCGTGGCTCACGGTCCAGGCTAGGTCTGAGGGATTAAAACATAGGGTGGGGTGGGGTGGGCCATCCATTATCAGTAAATATAAAGGCTAGGCCAGCTTTAACTGCAGAATGTGTCAAAATAGAAAAATGAGGCTCAAAGAAACCAAAGCTGTTAGTATATGTCCAACTCTAGTTAAGGAGATTGAGCATTTGGAGGGTAGGGGTTGAGTGAAAAATGAATTTGCACAAGTGGTTCCTGGAATGACGCTGAGTGATCTTGAGTATATTGAAAACATACTGATGCCACTGATTGAAGCCAGGCGAGCACACTCTTTTCGGAGTCCAGACCCAGAATCCATATAATTAAATTAACGACAATAGACATGTAAGAGAAGAGGCAAGTTTGTTAGTTGGTAAATTGTTGTTCAACTCCCAGGCTTAAGCAGTTATCTATCTCTCGTCTTATTTCTAAATTAAAATGTATGGGGGAGAGTGGTTAGTTCAGGGCAGGGTGCTTAGGTGGAGGAAAGATGGTTAGGTCAGAGAAGGGACCACAATGACAAAGATAGTGGGAAGTGATCACTCTGGACAAGAACTGGGTGCTGAAAGCAGGTAAAGTGATACGCCTGGTATCCTTTCAGTAGCAGTATTACAAACCACAGTTTGCAATACTTTCAGGCACTTTTTTTGCCTGAAAGGAAAAAAAGAAAAGTGGCTGCCATAGAGGCAAGCTGGGGGTGGGGGAGGGTGTAGAGGGGGGCAAGAGGAAAATTGGGGACAATTGTGGAAGGAAGTGGACACTGGTGAAGGGATAGATGCTTGAACATTGTACATGAAACTCAATCATGGACAATTTTCTAGCTTTGTATTACAGTGATTTAATAAATTTGTTTGAAGTGAAAAAAATTAATAAAATTTAACCCTTCCTATACAAACCCTTTCAATTTGATACCTGCCATTCAAACAACCACACATCTAACTACATGGAACCCATACTTCTGAACCTTTCAGGATCTCCCATTATCTTGATTATCTTTACTCAAATGCTCTATCTGTGTGTGTATGTGTGTTGTGTTGCAGTCCGTGTGTGTGTGTGTGTGTGTGTGTGTGTGTGCGTGTGTGTGCTGGCTGGGGATTACTTCCAGCTCAGTGCTAAAATTGCGGATCAGGGGCTGGAGCAATAGCACAGCAGGTAGGGTGTTTGCCTTGCACGCGGCTGACCTGGGTTCGATTCGCAGCATCCCATATGGTCCCCTGAGCACCGCCAGGAGTAATTTCTGAGTGCAGATCCAGGAATGACCCCAGTGCATCGCCAGGTGTGACCCAAAAAGCAAAATAAATAAAACTGCGGATCACTCTAGGAAGTACTGGGTGAGGGTGTGGGGAACCATCCAAGCTCCAGGACTCCTGCAAGGAAAGTATGCAACACAGCCCACTGGGCTGCCTCTCCGGGCAGTTTCTTTTTCTTCACATCTCAGTGTGTGACACTTAGCAAGCATCACCAGGCCATACACGTTTACACACTGTCTTAGCTGTCTCAGCTGGGAACTCTTCCTAAGTTTACATAGTGTTTTATTCACTGTATATCCACAGAATCTATCATGGCACTTGACACACTGTCAAATTTCAATAGGCTTTAGCTGAATGAACTTTGCTGAAGAAACAAACAGTAATATATTGTAAAAATGGAAATGACTATATTGAACTACACACCAGACCATGCTCACAGTAAAAAAAAATTCTGTATCTGTACAGCATTGGACCAGAAAAGTCATCATCTATATCCGCCAGCTGAGATCAGTTAGAAAAAATAGACAAAGATGGAAGATGAGGCACATGGTGACAAGGAAGGCTGCTTGGGAAAGGGCCTTAAAACACAGGAAGGATGAGCAGGTAAAAATAACTGCTTTCAGCTTTGGTCAAGAAGAAGAGATAAATTGAAATACTGTAGCACTGCTGCACTGTCATCCCATTTTTCATCTATTTGCTTAAGTGGGCACCAGTAATGTCTCCACTGTGAGACTTGTTGGACTGGAGCGATAGTACAACAGGTAGGGTCTTTGCCTTGCATGCGGCCAACCCAGATTCGATTCCTCCATCCCTCTGGGAGAGCCCGGCAAGCTACTGAGAGTATCCGGCCCGAATGGCAGAGCCTGGCAAGCTACCCGTGGCATATTCAATATGCCAAAAACAGTAACAACAGTAACAACAAATTGAAACACTACATCAAGAAGTTTATAATAGATTATCTGACCAACAGAATTGAGAGGAAATGAAAAGTTTAAGATCTTGGCTTTGTAGTGCAGAGATGGCTTGACAGGCTGAGTGCTGCTTGCATGCAGGAGAATCAGGTTCAAGCTCAGGTACAGGTGTCACATAGTTCCCAAGCACTGATCCAGAAGTTGCCTTGAGTACTGGAAAATATAGTTCTGCCAGGGGGAAAAGTGTCTAGGCTTTGATCTGTAGGTCACAGAAAATTCAAAATGTGTATATGAACATACACTAGTAAAGTTGGAGGGAAATAAATAGTTTAAGAAGAAATAACCGGGGCTGGAGCGATAGCACAGTGGGTAGGGCGTTCGCCTGTCACGCGGCCGACCCGGGTTCCATTCCCAGCATCCCATATGGTCCCCTGAGCACCGCCAGGGATAATTCCTGAGTGCAGAGCCAGGAGTAACCCCTGTGCAGAGCTAGGTGTGACCCAAAAAGCAAAAAAAATAAAATAAAATAAAAATAAAGAAGAAATAACCAAAGAAAAGGAAAAGGTGAAGATTTTAAAATGAGATAGGACAGGAGACCAGGCCCTTGCCTTGCAAACAGCTCTCCTGGATTTGATGTCTGGGTATCCCATATAGTCAGACCTGTATACCTCAAGAGACCAAAAACTTTAAAATCAAGAAATGGGGGCCCTAGAGAGTACAGGGGTTAAGCACTTGGTTTGCACCCCACCAACCTGGTCCAAATCCCATACAACTCTTATGATCCCTGAGCACCACTAGGGGTCACTCCTGAGCACAGAGCAAGGCATAAGCCCTGAGCACAGCTGGATTTGACCCAACCACCACCACCTCCCTCAAAGAAACCTAATTTTTAAAGAATCAAGATGTGTATGGAGAGAAAAACATATTCTATTTTTTTTCTTTTTGGGTAACACCCAGCAACAGACAGGGGTTATTCCTGGCTCTGCACTCAGGAATTACCCCTGGTGGTGCTCAGGAGACCATATGGGATGCTGGGAATCGAACCCGGGTCGGTTGCGTGCAAGGCAAGCACCCTACCCGCTGTGCTATTGCTCCAGCCCCAAAACATATTCTATTTTCAATATTTTTAGGGGGTGAGGGATGAAGCTACACCCAGAAGGGTATACCCTGAGGCTCTGCACTCAGGGGTCACTCCTGATAAAGTTTGGGACAATATACAGTGCCAGTGATCAAACCCAGGTCCAATGCACGCAAGAAAATTGTCTTACGCACCATACGTCTCTACGTCTCTCCATCCCCACAAGATATGCCCTAAAAAGGTGTCTCCAACTGCAGTTACAGCGTGATTGACACCCTGTCTTCAAGCAGCCAAGAGTGAAAGCAGGAAACAATACTGAATAGTTGAATTCAAAAGAGATTTTATATTAAAGGATATAAAGGGGACCCGAGCGATAGTACAACAGGTAGGGCACTTTCTTCATATGCAACATACTCGGGCTCAGTCCTCAACATTCCAGATGGTCCCCCAAACACCATTAAGGGTGATTCCTAACCACAGAATCAGGAGTAGCCCCTGAGTACCACAGGGTGTGACCTAAAAAACAAAAAAAAATTTTAATGAAAAAGTAAAATAAATTAAAGAATACAAAAAAAGAGGGAGTTGGGGCAAGAATGCTCCCATAGTGTGGGAGGGGTCTCCTAAGCAGGAGTCCAGAGAAGGCCAATGCCCTTCATTTCTATCCTTTTAAACTAGGGGAGTGGGTTGAAAGTATGCAGGCTGATGAGAGAGGGGATGGGGAAGAGCAGGAGGAGGAGATGAAAATCCTATTGTTGGTCCAAGTTATCAGGCCCATTCTCCTGACCTTTCATATAAACAGACCTGGGTTTAACCTGGCCATACCTCATTTCCCGCATACCTGTCACAGTTCCAGATGCTGTCCAGAAATTGCGGATGGCCAGGAATGATGCCCAGATAAAACGGAGGATGAAAATAAAGACACCCAAGACTAAATTCTTTCCCCTTGACAACTCCCTAGCAATGCAGCAAAAATTAAGGCAGTTTGGCAACAAAACAAAACAAAGAAAACAACAAACAAAATCCTATAAAATCAGTTTCCTGAAGGACCATAACCTGTGATGCTCAGAAGGCCTGATGTGAAGTGGGTGGCCCTAACCCCTGTACCATCTCCCTGGCCCCCATTTCTCTTCTGAACTCTACAACAATTCCACTCTGGAATTGCCTGGATGATTTAGCATTTGAATTTTCACTAATGTAGGAGCTCTCCTTCCTCTTTTCTCTGTATATGTCTCTCTCTGTCTCTCTGTCATATTTTCTAAATAAAATAATTTTACTTTACTGTCTTCTTAGAAAAAAATTTTGACCATACCTACTGTGCTCAAGACTTACTCCTGGCTTTGCTCTTAGGGATCACTCCTAGACTCAGGGGACCCTGTGAGATGCCAAGAGATTGATCCTTAACTGTCTGATACAAGTCAAGCACCTTAACCCCTGTACTATCTCTTCTGTCCTTAGTGATAGTTCTAAGAATTCAAAGAAGAGTGATGCAAAGAAGAGTGATGAATGAGAAGTCCTGAGGATACTTAACTTTATTGTGAGAGAGGCATCGAGAAGCCATTCCAGTTTTCCCAGGAATGGGGTCAGAAGTGAGTGAGCTTTAGATACTTCATCCTGTTTTTCACAAACATGTTTCTTATCATCTTTCCCCCTTAGTCTTTGTCCTGCAGTCCTACAGGTGTGTTTGGTATTGAATCAGGTCCAGTTATGGATAGAGGCAGGAAGAGAAAGCAACAGGCCCAGTGAGAATATTGCTGGGCCTTGTCATACCCAAGACCTTCTTCTTTCTTGTAGAGTCAACAACAGGCTCTGGAGAGACTCTTCAAGACCACCATGCAGACCCTGGAGAAGGATGGCTGCCTGGTCATGCCTCAGAGAACCATCCTCTGAGGATGTGTGAGCCTATCTACCCCAAAGCCTTGAGACAGGAATCCCTGTTCTCCACAATGAGACAGTTTTTCCAAACTTTCAGCCAGCCCCAATATAAACTCTTATCCTCAGTGATAGGAGTTTGATTTTTGTTTGGTTTAATTCAGTTTTTGTTTTGTTTTTTGGAAAAGAAGTTCATCATCTTCTCAACTTGTAGTCCCTGAATAAACCTGTTTTCCTCACCCCAATTCGATCTCTCAAGTAATTGGCCTTTGGTGAGCACTTATGTACATGAGAGGGATCACCATCTGTGGAGGTTGCGAGAACTGCTTCTTGGGGTAGAGAGGACACTGGCAAAGATTCTTCCGTTCTTAGGGGCCATATGTTGTCCCATTCTGTCAGTTTCCTATGTGCCCCTTTCCAGTCTTTCCCAGTCATGTTCTCATTCCTTGTTTGTGGGACAGGGGAAATGCTCAAGCACTGCTCAAGGCTAACTCCCAGCTCTGTGCTCAGGAATCACTTCTGGCATTACTTTAGGAACCATACATGATGCTGGAGTAAAACCAGGATTGCAAATATCTTAGCTCTTGTGCTGTCACTGTCACTTCCATCCCTTTGCTCATCGATTTGCTCAAGCGGGCACCAGTAATATGTTGTTACTGTTGTTACTGTTTTGGCATATTGAATATGCCATGGGTAGCTTGCTGGGCTCTCCGAGGGGGCAGAGGAATCGAACCCGGGATGGCCTCGTGCAAGGCAAATGCCCTACCGCTGCGTTATCGCTCCAGCTATTGTGCTATTCCTCAATAATTTCAGTAATACAATGAAAGTGAGCACCTGTATTATCCTCCCAGATGATTATCTACTAAAATTCTCTCTTTTTATTTTTTGCTCTTTGGCTCACACTCGGCGATGCACAGGGGTTACTCCTAGTTTTGCACTCAGGAATTACTCCTGGCAATGCTCAGGGGACTGTATGGGATGCTGGGAATCTAACCCCGGTCGGCCGCATGCAAGGCAAATGTCCTACCCGCTATGCTATCACTCTACCCCTACCTAGTAAAACTCTTAAGAAGTTTTTGGGAAGGCTCAAGAACTTACAGCTGGGGGGTAGGGAGATAGGAGAGACAGTACAATGGGTAAAGCACTTGCCTTGCAAATGACTAACCAGGGTTTAATTCCCGGCATCCTGTATGGTACCCCTAATAGTGCAGGAGTGATACCTGAGTACAGAGTCAAAAGTAAGCCCTGAGCACCACCAGATGTGGCTCAAAACTAAAGAAAAAAATTCACAGCTTGTCTTTAATCTCCAACGCCTTCACCTAACCATACTAAACAAAACATACAAATGAATATGGCAGTATGATTATTAATCAGACATTCCCTGTGTTATTATTTTGCTGCGCTATCACAGCCCATCTCTGAAAACCCTTCAAACCAGGAATGATTCCCAAGGTATAATCCTTGTGCACTGAAGAGAGTGCCCAAGGAGAAAAAAAAAAGAAGGAAAGAAAAAAGAAAACAACTCACAGTTGCCTCAACTTTTTCAAAAAGTGTAGGAAGAGCTTAGAAAACCCTCAACTCCACCTTTACCCTAGAGTTTGGTTCTGGTCCAGATTGCAGAGCATCCCTGTGTGCTTACCGGGCAGAACAAAGACTTGCTTTGTGTCTTCTAGACAAGACAGGTGCTTAGGATTAGATTCCTGCATCCAACTCCACTCAGCAAGCTTTATACAAGGTAAATGCTCTCAGGGGCTGATCCCTGGAAAAGTTGCATTAGGATTCCTAGAGAGATATGTTAATAAACACAATCAAATGAGCAAACAAAAAAAGTCCCACAAACCTGGGCCTCCGTTCAGGTAAACACAATCAGAATTTCTAGAAGCTAGTGGAAAGATTGAAATTGTATTAAGTTTCACAGATTTTTTTATTTAGAATTTTGGCATCTAATTTTATTTTATTTTTATAAAGTTGTTCACAATAACTCATTACATTTAATATTCAAACACCAATCCTACCACCATGCACCTTCTCACCAACTTAAGAGGAAAGTGTGAAGATTGTTATATTTCATCCAGAAGCCATTCGAGCCTTTGCATAAGAGATTACAAGCATGTATGTTAAACCCAAACAAATGTGTGCTACTTTTGGTACATCAGTGGGCTAGAGTATGAGAGGCCGAGAAATTTAGGATGATTGTAGAACAGATTCATTCGTGGGTAAGGCCTATGTTGCTCTCTTCTTGGCTGTTGATGAGATTATATGGCACCGGGGGGGGGGCAGTTTGTGGGTGTGACCGCCAAACTACTTGAAAACTAGGGAACTGGAGAGGGGTTGTGCGGGGAGGCCCAGTCTAGCTCCTAGCGGCTTGGATATTTTAGTCATGGGTCCCGAATACCTGGATTGTTCTGCAGGTTCTCTCTTGGGTGAGGCCATCTGACCCTGTGGAGAGTGACCTTGAGCATGGGTACAGTTGAGTTCTGGAGGTTTATGGTTTCCAGGGTTCTGCTAGGGTGGGGAGGGAAACTCAACCCACCGCCCTCTGAGTTGCCCTGGTGAAGATAGCCTGGCCCGGGGTCCGGACGTTCTATTTCACAGATATTTTTTTAAACTCACACAATCAAATCCCACATGCCTCGTATTTATTAGAACTGGGCCAGACTCCATGGTCTGAGGCATGAGAAAAAGTGTACATAATTTTTTTTCTCCTTGTCTTTATGCCTTGCTGGAATTCCCCCACACCTGGTGAATTCAGGCATCGTAGTACTATTATGTAGTCATTAGAGTATAAGCAGCTGTGTTACCATGGATGTTACAAGTAAGCAAGAAATGAGAACAATATTAACTGGTGGATAACTCCACTCTCAAGTCACCCTGGGCCTCATGCACTGGCCGGCCTGGAGAATTGTGTTCACACTCTCCAGAAACAGTCCCTTCCAGGGGCATTGACATACTGTGAATGCAAAAAGAAGCACAGTATATCCCCCAAAACACAAGCTTACTGGGGCCAGCGAGTAGTACAGCTGGTGAGATGCTTGCCTTACATGCATGTGGCTGACCTGATTTGATCCCTGGGGAGGCCAAGAGTGATCCCTGAGTTCAGAGCCAGGAGTAAGCCCGTACCACCGCTGGGTGTGGACCTCAAAACAAAGCAACAAAAACAAAAAACCAGATTTACCATGTTTTGGATACTGATATGAATGTTTCACTCAAATCGTTCGTTACAAATGAGCTAGGGATACAGCTCAAAGGGTTGGAGCATATGTGAATCCAGGTTCAATTCTCAGCACCACATGGCTCGCAAAGCACTGCCAGAGGTGGCCCCAAACCCAACCCAACCAAGCCAAAACCCACAAATGAATATGGCAGAATGTTTTTTAATCGGAAGTTCCCTGTGTCATTCTTTTGTGCCATACCACAGCCCATCTCTTAACCCTCCATACCTTTCCCTTTCCCAACACTCTACTTCTTTGGAGTACCCACTTCCCTGGGAAATTCCCCATTTGTCCATTCGTACATAAAAAAAAGAGACTCCCTAAAATAGACTAAAATAGTCTCTGTTTTTTTTTGGGGGGGGGAGGTGCAGGGATGAGGGGCACAAGAATTTACTCCTGGTTCTGTGTTCAGGGGTCACCAGTATTGTAATTATCCTCCAAGTCATATACAAGACAAGTGTCTTTTTCTTTTAGTCAGTCACAGTGAGGGTACAGTTACAGATTCACATCTTTTTGTGCTTGTTTTTCCCTCATGCAATGTTCGAGAGCCCATCCCTCCACCAGTGTCCATTCTCTACCACCAATGAAGCCAGTATCCCTCCCACCCCCCCATCCCATTCCCCCCACCCCACCCCGCCTCTGTGGCAGGACATTCCAATTTGTTCTCTCTCTCTCCTTTTGGGTGTTGTGGTCAAGGCAAGTGTCTTAACCTCTGTAATGGCTCTCTACCTAGTTTCCATATTCCATAGTGTGGAGTTTTGAAATCAAACACATTGCTTTTAAAAATACAATTAAAGTGTTTTTATTTAGGAAGTAGGAGAGAGCAGAGAGAATTAGAATCTCACAAAGAACTGGCATGCACTGGTGTTCCTCTCTGAAACCACCTGCATTCAGTCCTGGGCTGTGCCATTTCTCTCTCACTTCCTGAGGCTCTCTCCTCTCTTGCCAGAAACTCATGCTCTCTTGTGAGTGAATTTTATTTTCTTTCCCTTTTAATGATAATTATTTACCTGTAAAAAAAAGAAATAAATAAATTTCCCCCTCCCCAACCCCCCCAAGTTAAATGTTGGTCACTCCAGAATGGATCACAGCTGGACTCAAACACATTTAAGTCCAAGCTCTGATGGCACATCTGAATCACCTCAAATCTCTGTGCCTAGAAAATCAACAAAAGTAACTTAGCATGGTGATGTGAAAACTATTTGGTAACCATGTTGATTATATTGGAAGCCGGCCTCACATGCTGGGGGAAAGGCAGCTCAGATAGAGAAGGGACCACCAAGTATGGGGTGCTTGGAGGGCCTGCTCGGGATGGGAGATGCATACTGAAAGTAGACTACAGACCAAATGATGGCCAATCAATACCTCTATTGCAAACCTCATAAGCAGAGAGTGAACAAAAGGGAATTTCCTGCCACAGAGGCAGGGTTGGGGGGGGAGGGAATGAGGTGGGGATGATAGGAGGGATACTGGGATCATTGGTGGTGGAGAATGGGCACTGGTGGAGGGATGGGTACTCAAGCATTGTATGATTAAAATGTTGAGCACAAAAGTTTGTAAGTCTGTAACTACAACCACATGGTGATTCATTAAAATAAGTAGATAAATAAATAAATAAATACATAAACAAAGGTGGAAATCTTTGTATCTAAAAAGAGAGGGGGGGCTGGAGCGATAGCACAGCGGGTAGGGCATTTGCCTTGCATGAGGCCGATCCGGGTTCGATCCCCAGCATGCCATATGGTCCCCTGAGCACCGCCAGGAGTAACTCCTGAGTGCAGAGCCAGGAGTAACCCCTGTGCATCGCCGGGTGAGACCCAAAAAGAAAAAAAAAAGAGGGACAAATAATGGAAAGGAAGCATAAAGGATTTCTTGGTGGCAGTGCTGTGCTGGCCAATGTTTAACAGTGGACTTTTTCTACCTCCAACAAAGGCTCTGTATGGTAGTGTTATTTAATTCTTTGTGATATGGCTGTTACAAGCCATTGAGTTCCAAACATGATATCACTGTGCTACCAGAAACACCAAAGTTGAAAGAGATACAGAGATACATCACTGGAAGAGATACATATGTTGTATAATCAGCAGATGGGTATTGAGCAAAAATAATTTTAACAGTGGGGAAAAGAAATAAATTGGAGTTGGGGAGAATGGAAAACAAGAGGCAAATTCAGACATTATTGCACAAATCCAGGGGGTGAGGACAGTGGTTTAGACTAGGAAAGTGTCCATATATTGAAACTTTTCTAGTCTAAACCACTGTTTATATATATATATACATATATATATATAAATATACATATATAGAGAGAGAGATTAGACCAAGGAGGAGGAATAGACAAGACTTTGTGATTCTTTAATTTTTAGCAAAATGGACCATATATCAAGTATAATTCTGTGCAAGAAGCCACAACAGCAACTTACACACACACACACACACACACACACACACACACACACACACACACACACACACCCTATAACTCCTTCTGGGATCTCAAGCAAGATTCTGCACATATTTTCCTGATGGATGGCAGAATTCAGCTAAATTGCTTTTGGTGAGTACCTTATGTCTGATCTGACACGTGGTTGCAGTGGTCTGCAAGAAGCTGTCTTTCTCTCTCACTGAGTATGTTTCATTGCTCATTAGGGATTTCTCTGGGAATAAAGTGTTAAATAAAATACCGGCCAAAACAGAATTTGTCACTGAGGCAATTAAATATGATTCGTCCTCATAAATTATTTACCCGAACATTCATATATTAAATAAAATTATAATTAGGAAATGGATTTGAAATATTTCATCCCAGTGCCCAGATCAAAAATTACAAATAACAGTAAGTCCTAAAATATCTTAAACAGATGGATCCTCATTACTGTTTAGATTTGGAAGCCAGAGAAGCCTTGCATTCTGAATATCAATGAGGAATTATGTCCACATTCTTATAAAGAGCACAAGTGAGGGAATTTTGATGAATCAAATTTCCTACCCAAATATACAAACATTAATGGCAAGATCGTTTTCATGTCCAAGATAAAGTAAAACCATTATTTAAGCAAGAGAATGACTGAATCAGTTAATGGGGTCAAGAAATGTTCAGTTTAAGGGTCCTTTCTTGGGCAAGGTTCTGGTTATGCTTTTCCAATGCAAGTTTCACTTGTCTCTCATGTAAATGACTGAGACCACCATTCCATATTAATATTTCACCATCTCTAGCAAGTTTTTCTTGGTTCTATGGTGAGCCTCTCTACATTTTCCTACTATGACGGAAAGAGTTTAAACATTTTTATAGAGTTAAGACATCTATCTTGTATGCGACCAACCCAGGTTCTATCCTCATCACTATGTAAGGTTACCCGAGAACTGCCATGAGTGACTCCTGAGCACAGAGGCAGGAATAATCCCTGAGCACCAGCAGTGGGGTCCAAAAACCAAAATAATAATGATAATAATAATAAATCACCCACACACCTAAAAAATAGTTAAAAATGGGACCCAAATAGTATCCATATACTGGGTTGTTTGAATGTCTCTTAGCTCTCTCTCTTTCTCTCAAGTAATCCAGTAACTCTATTCTACTTGGATCTCAAAAGTGTCATTTATGACATTTATTTTCCCTTTTTACTTCCTAGAAACCAGTAGTTAGATTTCAAGGCATGCTAAGATACAGGTTTTATTTTGATGAGACAACTTACTTCAAACAGCAGGCCTAGTTTCCTTTCCTTTTGTGACTTAGAAATCCACTCAAGATTATTGCACAGACACATTAGGGATTATAAAATCATTACGTTCAAATTCTATCATTACTTCTTTAGAGAAAATATCCCAACATCATTCTTTTGGAACAGACAGGAGTATTCTACTGTCTGTTCAGTATTTTACTGAAAGCTTTTTGTCTTATGAAAGCTAGGTAGCTGACCAATGAGCAGTGAATTCAAAACTGTTAAAAGCACATTCTGAACATTGTAAAAGTACCCCAGAGAGATAAGCTTTCAATCCATCTACAATACTTGAATTTTCAGACTCATATCTTTTTTATGCCTCCAACCACAGAGCCATAGTCTTGCTTCACTTTAGTCTTCCTATAACATCATTTGATCAACCATCAAGAAAATACTTATTAACTTCTTAAATTAAAATTAGACCCCCCCACCCCAGTGTGCAAAGGGCTGATTACCTAATTGTTTTTATTCCTGGGAAGAATTAATTTTCACAGCGTTTGCCTGTCCAGCATTCAGGAAACACAATACTGGTGTCCTTCTGTGACAGCTCCACTAAAAATAGCCACAGCCAAGTGGCCATTTAATTTGCACACTAGGTTGTCTCTGTGGCCATCCACACCTAATTGGGTGGCCACTCAGTGGGAATAAACTGAGCTGGGTCATAAGTCCTTGCTTTGACTAGCTGCTTCATGTGGACATAACTCTGTAACACCGCAAAAGCAATAAAGCCAAGCTGTGCTTGGGAGGCTGAAACTAACCAAAAAGAATGACTCGTGAGGGGAGACAGTAATTGGTGGGATGCATGTGTCGTTACTATTGATTTTTCTGCTTTTAAGCCTAATTCAACTAGAATAGGAGAGAAAGCCCTTAGTAATTGCTTATCATTTTTGTGTTCTTTTCCTTTGTAGCTCTCAACTAATTAAATGATCAGGATGTGCCTATTTCCTGCATCCAAAAGATATTATGTATATCCTATTTTAAAATGGTTTTTATGATATCAATTATTTTACAACTTCTTTCCTCTTTCAGGCCTGGGGAAATGAAGCTTTGTTGTTAGGAGGTTATTATTAATTACTTTCCCTGAGGTCAAGCATCCTCTTTGTAAATCATGAATCCAATAGCCACTAAGAAGAAGAATTGACCATAAGACTTACAAGAGTTATAACAGAACTTTTTTTTACTTAGCTGTAATGCAAATTTGTTCTCAATGGATCTCTCTCTCTTCTTCTAACATCTTTTAAATGAAATTATTGCTGGAAATCTTTAAACTTGGCTTACTCGTGATCTTGGTTAACTGTGTGAGGCTTCTTCCAAGAACTTCTCTCTCAGTTCCCAAAAAATTTCTCTTACTTATTTTTCTTTTTCCAGCACAGAAGCATGGATCACTTATGATTTACAAAATGAACCAACCAGTCCTTATTTTCTATATTGGTTGTGGTGTTGGAGTTGTCAGGTGACAAAGAGACAAATGTTAGGATAAAAGCTCCTCTTTGGAGCAGAGGAAAGAGGACCCTAATTCACTCCTGGTGGAAATACCAACTGGTTCAACTGATGTAGGCAGGGTAGGGAAGGCCCCCTTCCAAGGTAATGGCAAAGATTTCCTGGGAAGAAATAGCCCTGAAATTGCTGTGAGAGCCTGATAAGATCCTCAGAAGAAAACAGGAAAAAACAGAAACTAAGGCCTGATAAGACCCTCACCCATATACAGCCACGGACCCAGAGAAACTCCTGCGGAAGCAAAAGGCCAGGAAAGGAATTTCAAAGAAGACCATCACTACTGCCAATCACCCTGGTAACCACCTTAGCAACAGACTTTGATCTATGTAGAAGCCCCACATGGAGGCAGGTTGGAGAAATCCTATAAAGGCCACCTTGAACAAAGGAAAGGCATGCATATGCTGCCAGAGCCCATGTGTTGCTTGCACCCATATAGCCGAGCACACGAGGTGCCTGAACACATGTGTGGCCCACATCTCCCCTCTTGAGATGTATACTTTCATGCTTTTCTGTCTAATTCTGGGATGTGTGTAGGAGCTCTTTCCATCCTTGGAGAAGCCCAGGTTGTCTCTTGAGCATGTTACTCTCCACTGTCTCCCACTTTCTCTCCCTCCTTCCCTTCAAAACCTCCAAATAAAAAACTATGTAATTTCACTGCTTGTCTACTCCTGAAATTCCTTTCTGTGAGTCGAGATGAGAACTCAGTAACTCTGGGTCCCAGGTGGCAGATGTGGATCGGGAGAAAGTGACCATCTTTCTCCTCCCCACTTCACATGAACCACCCGTGGGATCCATTGACACCACAACCTTTTGGGAAAACAATATAGATACTTCTCAGAAAACTAGGGACTAAACTTCCATCATCATCATCATCATCATCATCATCATCATC
The DNA here is from genome assembly GCF_027595985.1 of Sorex araneus. Classification (NCBI taxonomy): domain Eukaryota; kingdom Metazoa; phylum Chordata; class Mammalia; order Eulipotyphla; family Soricidae; genus Sorex; species Sorex araneus. The sequence continues at coordinate 246,504,855 of NC_073302.1, forward strand.
ATCATCATCATCATCATCATCATCCCGTTGATCGTCGATTTTTTTGAGCGGTCTCAGTAACGTCTCCAGTCATCCTAGCCCTGAGATTTTATTATTTTTATTTTTTTTATTAGTTTATTTTTAATTAGAGAGTCATCGTGAGGGTACAGTTACAGATCCATACATCTTTGTGCTCATGTTTCCCCCATACAAAGTTCGATAACCCATCCCTTCACCAGTGCCCATTCTCCACCACCAGTAAACCCAACATCCCTCCCCCCCTCCCCAGTCCCGTCTCCCCCCACCCCACCCTGCCACTATGGCAGGGTATTCCCTTTTGTTCTCTCTCTCTGATTAAGTGTTGTGGTTTACAATAAAGATGTTGAGTGGCCATTGTGTTCAGTCTCTAGTCTGTATTCGGCCCACATCACCCTTCCCCCACATGACCTCCAACCACATTTTACTTGGTGGTCCCTTCCCTGAGTTACCCAGAATGAGAGACCAGCCTCCAAGCCATGGAGACAACCTCCTGGTACTTATTTCTACTATTCTTGTAGCCCTGAGATTTTATTTTATTTTTATTTTTTTTTTTTTACGCCCTGAGATTTTAAAAGCCTCTCTTTCCTTGTTCTTCCCAATGGAGGCTCTTCTATGTATTCATATGCTGGAACCATTAACAATGATGGGTCTCATTCCCCTGACCCTGAAAGAGCCTCCAATGAAAGAAAAAAAAAGAAAGAAAGAAAGGAAGGAAGAAAGAAAGAAAGGAAGGAAGGAAGGAAGGAAGGAAGGAAGGAAGGAAGGAAGGAAGGAAGGAAGGAAGAAAGGAAGGAAGGAAGAAAGGAAGGAAGGAAGAAAAATACCTTCCATATTGCACAGTAATTCTAATTTTGGGCATCTGCCCCAAGCCCTAAAAATTTTTTCAAAAAAGATACTTGAACACCCACTTTTTAAAAATAATTTATTTATTTTTAATTAGTGGATCACCGTGAGGGTACAGTACAGATTTATACTTTTTTTTTGGGGGGTCACACCCAGCGATGCTCAGGGGTTACTCCTGGCTTTGCACTCAGGAATTACTCCTGGCGGTGCTTGGGGGACCATATGGGATGCCGGGGATCGAACCCGGGTCGGCCGCGTGCAAGGCAAACGCCCTACCCACTGTGCTATCGCTCCGGCCCCAGATTTATACATTTTTGTGCTCATGTTTCTCTCATACAAAGTTCGAGAACCCATCCCTTCACCAGTGCCCATTCTCCACCACAAATAAACCCGGCATCCCTCCCACCCTTCCCAATCCCATCTCCCCTCACCCCACCCTGCCACTGTAGCAGGGTATTCCCTTTTGTTCTCTCTCTCTAATTAGGTGTTGTGGTTTGCAATAAAGGTGTTGAGTGGCCATTGTGTTCAGTCTCTAGTCTACATTCGGCAAGCATCACCCTTCCCCCGCATGGCCTCTGACCACATTTTACTTGGTGTTCCCTTTTCTATCTGAGTTGCCCTCTCCCCAGACTGTGAAGCCAGCCTCCAAGCCATGAAGTCAAAACCCTGGTACTTATTTCTACTATTCTTGGGTGTTAGTCTCCTACTCTGTTATTCTATATTCTACAGATGAGTGCAATCTTTCTAAGTCTGTCTTTCTCTCTCTGACTCATTTCACTTAACATGATACATTCCATGCTGATCCATTTATATGCAAAGTTCATGACCTCATTTTTTCTAACTAGCTGCATAGTATTCCATTGTATAGATGTACCAGAGTTTCTTCAACCAGTCATCTGTTCTAGGGCACTCGGATTTTTTCCAGATTCTGGCTATTGTAAACAGAACATATAAGTGCAGATGTCATTTCGACTATACTTTTTTGCTTCTCTGGGATATATTCCCAGCAGTGGTATTGCTGGATCAAATGGGAGCTCAATTTCTAAATTTTTGAGAATCGTCCATATTGTTTTCCAAAGGGGCTGAACCAGTCGGCATTCCCACCAGCAGTGTAGAAGGGTCCCTTTCTCCCCACATCCTCTCCAACAGTGGTTGCTTTTGTTCTTTTGGAAGTGTGTTAGTCTCTGTGGTGTGAGGTGGTATCTCATGGTTGTTTTGATCTGCATCTCCCTGATGATTAGTGATGTAGAGCACTTTTTCATGTGCCTTTTGGCCATTCGTATCTCTTCCTTGGGAAAGTTTCTGTTCATTTCTTCGGCCCATTTTCTGATGGGTTTGGATGTTTTCTTCTTGTAGAGTTCAACCAGTGCTTTATATACCATTGATATCAACCCCTTATCTGATGGGTATTGTATAAATATCCTTTCTCATTCTGTAGAATGTCTTTGTATTCTGGTCACTGTATCTTTTGTGGTGCAGAAGGTTTTTAGTTTAATGTAGTCCCATTTGTTGATCTCTGTTTCCACTTGGTTGGCCAGTTGCATGTGATCTTTGAAGATACCTTTATCTTCAATATCGTGGAGGGTTTTGCCGACCTTGTCTTCAATGTACCTTATGGTTTGTGGTCTGATGTTAAGATCTTTAATCCATTTTGATCTGACTTTATGCACTCCCACTTTCATTGTAGCACTATTCACAATTGCGAAAATCTGGGAAAAAACCCCAACTATCCAAGAACAGATGAGTGGATAAAGAAATGATGGTACATGTACACAATGGAATACTACTCTGCTATAAGAAAAGATGAGATAATGCAGTTTGCTGCTAAGTGGAGGAACATGGATCGTATTGTGCCAAGTGAAGTTAGTCAGACGGAGAGAGTCAGACACAGAATGATCTCTCTCATATGCAGTAGATAAAGAAACAAAGAAGGGAAACAACAAATGTCCCAAAGCAACAGAAACTGAGAATGGGACTTCAGTAGGAAGACTGTCACAGGGAGGAAAGAGCTACAGTATCGTAAACTAAAGCATATTCAAACAAACAAACAAACAAACAAACAAACAAACAAACAAACACTGTGCATTTCCAGAAGGCAGGCTAGGAGATGGGAAGGAACCTGGGGCATTGGTGGAGGGAAGTTGACACAGGTGGTTCCATCAATGTTGGAACATTTTATACATGAAACTCAATTATGAATAGTTTTGTAAATCATGACACAGAGAGAGAGAAAGAAAGAGGAAGAGAGAGAGACAGAGAGACAGAGAGAGAGAGAGAGAGAGAAGAAAAATGTCTGCCACAGAGGCAGGCTGGGGGTGGGGGTGGCGGTGATGGCGATGGGAGGGAAATAGGGGGCACTGGTGGTGGGAAATGTACATTTGTGGTGGGATGGGTTTTGGGACACTGTATGACTGGAACCTAACCATGAACAGCTTTTTAAGGGCCTATCTCATGGTGATGCAATTGAAAAAAATTTTTAAAAAACATCCTGTCTCAATAAGAACAAAAGAATTTCTATCTATATCAAGACAGGTTTAACTCTATCCTACCAGGTGAAGCAGCATACTAAAGAGAATATATTGGACCAGCTATAATACTATTTGAAGTGATATAAAATTTTCTACATATTCTTTTTGTTGTTGCTTCTTGGACCACACCCAGTTACTCTCAAGGCTTGCTTCTAGCTCAGGGTCCACTCCTGGGAGGTCTCAGGGGACCATGTGGGGTGCTGGGCATCAAAGCTGGCAATCTCCTTACCCACTGTAGTCTCTTCAGTGCTTCTATGTATTCTTTAAATTTCTCCAGGCAAGACAAATGAAAGCCACATTAGTTATGTTGAAAGAAGGCCAAATCACTATTAGACATGAGTTATTGGCTGTCCTCTTGGGCAACTCTCAATGTTGCTGTTGGCTATGATTCTGGGTGACTTTTAAATATATCCTTATTTGGGGCTGGATAGATAGTACCAGGTGATAAGGTATTTGTCCTACATGTACCTGACTCATGTCTGACCCCCAACATCACATATGGTCCCTCAAGCCCTGTGAAGAATGAACCTTGAGCACAAAGCCAGAATGAAATGCTGAGCATGGCTGGCTGTGTCCCCAAACCAAGCATAGATAGCAATAAAAGTAACATAAAATATATCCCAATTCTTTGATATACTTCTTCTTCAGAATGTACTTGATATACTTCTTCTTTAAAAGCCTATTTCCTTTATCTTCCCGATCTCCCACTCATTCTCTTGATGCATACTAGACCTAGTGATCCATGTCAACTAATAGAATGAGTTTATTCTAGTCTAACCATTATTTTAATGGTTGTCATTACAAGAATAGCTTTCCACCTGTTTCCCCCACCTTCTGAGTGTTGAAAGTAGGTAAAAGGATATACATGATAAACATGATAATCATATATATGATATTCAGTATCTGTACTATAAGCAGTAAGGCCCCAAATGAAAGAGAGAGCAAGAGATACAGAGAAAGACATAGAGAGATAGATATATATATAGAGAGAGACAGAGAGAGACATAAATAACAGAAGAAAAGTGCCTACCATAGAGGTTGAGCAGGGGGGCAGGAGAGAAACTGACATTGGTGGTGTTGGAACTTTACATAGTTTTAGCTTTTATCTTTGTATGCTCCAGTTGAAGCCCCAGGCAACACAGAGGAGGGGCAGGGAGAAAGAGATTAACAACATCCCTACTGATATAGAATCTTTATCCCAATATCTAGATGTAGCGGTGTTGGTAACATGACCTTTCTGTACTTTTTGAAAATTATCTCCTTGACACTCTTGAGGGAACAGGATAACATATAGTAGAAATGTCATCTTCTGAGAGTGACCCAAGGGAGACCTCAATCGGCCAAAGCTTTGTTTTGTATGAGAGAGATGATCATTTCATAAATAGAAGTGCATTAACAGCTTTTAACCATGCCCCTTAGCAGCTAGATAAGTCAGTTTTTTGGTATACAGCACCCAGGATACTCATTTTTAATGCAAGAGAGCCCATTATAATACAATCCAATTAAAAAACTCTAATGAATAAAACAAATTAGCTGCTGCCACAGGAAAATTCAATTTTGGATGCTAATAAAATACTGATGGGGAGTTCAAATGTGTGGTATAAAACCTAGCTCTTAAAAGCATGGTCCCTGGGCTGACAATATTACATCACTTAGGAGTTTTGCTAGAATTGGAAATTGCAGATCAGAATCTGCACATTAACAATATCCCTGGATGATTCAGAAACACATGAACATCTGAGGGGTCTAGTTCAGAATCCTGGTTCCAACTTTCTGTGAACATAACGGTGTATCATTCATACTTTGACTTCAAATTTCCTGTCTTTTGAGATGTGAGGGGCTCCCCAGCAGTGCCTCGGCTACCAGGGATACACCTGGTGGTGCTTGGGGTGCCATGCTGTACAGGTGATAAACCCAGGACCCTGTGCCTGCCAGACATGCATTTCAACCCTTTGAACTCCAGATGTTGCATCTTTGGAATGGAGCTGAGGTGAAAGTGGTTAAGCCGCACATGAATTCATCTGTTCAATAATTATTCTACTAGAGATTTAGCAGTAAGCAAGACAGCCTAGACACTTTCCATTTTCTTCCAGCTCTAAAATTTCATGTTTTAAAAATCAAATCCCTTGTCATGTAGAATTACTATTTTATATTTAAAATAAGAGAGTATTTCATGATTAAGCGTGAATTTCTTACTTTTCACTTTTCTCCTGCCATGATGGGAGAGTAGTCACAGGATCATGAGACTCTGCATAGGTGGGAAGAAAATGGACAGTTCAGGATATCCTACACCCCTGAGATTGGAATAGGAGTCTATGTAAGAAAACTGAAATTTCTACTGCCACCACTGACAGCTTGCTACAAAATTGCCTCCATAAAGATTCTGAGGTTCTCTCACTTGGCTTTTTAAATTGCTCCACACATCACTGGGAGATTTCAGTGTTTTGGAAACAGTGAGATTCTGAAACCATGTCAAGCATCCTCTGTTGTGTCTTCCAAAGTTGTCTAACAGTCATCAGTGGAGCATGCTAGGGAAAGCATAAGGGTATCCTTATCCCATAAGCATAAAACCAATGCTTTGTGATATTTGCTACTGGCCATGGGCATTTGTTTGCTTATTTGTGGGGGCTATCTCTGGCAGTATTTGGGCATAGTTGGACACTGTACTCAAGAGTTGCTCCCAACTTTGCAACCTGAACTTCTGAATGCAAAGTATGTGCTCAGAGTATTGAGCCATAATTTTGGCCCCTAGGAACTTATTTTGTCTTTTAAATTTCACTGGTGTGTGTGTGTGTGTGTGTGTGTGTGTGTGTGTGTGTGTGCGTGCGTGTGTTGGGGGGAAGAGGTGGATTAGGAATGAGGACAAGAATAAATGGACAAAAACTATTAAAGAGAAATTCAGAAATACTTTCAGGACTAATCCTCTCCAAAACTCAAGGGTCCTAAACACCAGCTTCATTTTTTAGCAATCAAACAGAAAATAAAGAAAATAAATTAAAGCCATTATTTCAAAATATGATTTCCTTTCTCCCAGAGGTCAGGTTTCCAAAGTGACTCCTTTTTTTAAAAAGCAGAAAGAAAAAAATGATTTGTAGGAAATAAACTTCTCAGATTTTAGAAAATCACCTCTTTTGGGACCCTTGCATATAGCATGATTCTTTTTGCTTGTTTTTTTTCTGGGGGTGGCCACTCCTGGCAGTCCTCAGGAGTTACTCCTGCCTCTGCACTCAGGAATCACTTGTGGCAATGTTCTGGGGACCATATGGGACCCCAGGGTTTAACCAGGTTAGCCAATCTCTCTGGCCCCAAAACATACCTCTTTTTTTTAATTTTATTTTTTATTGAATCACTGAGATACAGTTACAAAGTTTTCAGATTTGATCCACCACCAACCCCCTGCATACCCCCCTCCCACTCCTCCTCTGCCTGTGTGGCAGACATTTTTCACTTTACTCTTTCCTTACTTTGATTACATTCAATTTTCAACAGGGATCTCACTATCATTATTTGGAGGTTTTCCTCCAGCAGGCAGAGATGTTGGATGGCAATAAAAGATTGTATGGTTTTATTTTTTAGAAAAGGTCACGTGGCCGCATTAGCGGCCACGCGGTTCGGAGCTGTCCCAGTCCCGCATCCCGGAGCCTTGTTAGTTGCTGCTCAGTGTCGCCGGGGCTCCATCTGGAGAAGGTGTACCAGCTGTACCTCCTCCGTCCGGATCCCCGGTGTTGCTGGCCCAGTCTTGGGTCTGGAGCGTTCTCCGGCCGCGTTGCTCACCAGAACGCCCGGCTTCTTCTCTCAAAACATAACCTCTTTTTATGCAGCAGTGAAACAGGGCTGTAACATCTCTTGTCCTATCAGTTGACATAAGTGTTCAAATGATTCGCTGGTGGAATAAATTTATCGTATTAATTATAACAATGTGTGTCACTACTTTTGCATCTCAATGAGTTCCTGCCACACATTAATATCAAGAACACAATGATAAACATTGCTAGATGAAGAAATGAAATAGAGTTTGGAAAGACAAATGAAAACACGGTTTAGGCCCCATCTGTCAAGAGCCCAGCTGTTTGTTAGATAACTGGTTGCCCCTGCTTCCTTAGGCAGGTTGCTTGAATAAGACAGGATGACATGGATTTATGACTCGTCACTTCAGTTTGACTCTAAGATTGCTCAGTTTTTGGGATTTTGAGGGGACACAAGGTTGTTAAAAACAGTGCTGAATGAGGCAACCAATTTAGAGCTGAACATATAGGTAACTCAAAAATCCCCCCCAAAATAATGAGCTCAGTTTGTGAGTTTAGAATTTTAATGAAGAGAAAATAGTGTTTGAAACCCTAAAGACTCAGACTCTGCATTTGTATGTGTGTGTGTATGTATGTGTGTGTATGTGTGTGTGTCTAAGAAATGGCTTCTGAGGCACACTTTACAAAAATATATGCTTCAAAGAAGCTAACTGAATGTTTTATGTTCACTACATGCTCATTAGTAACTGTTCTCATTTCTCCTGTTTACTTCTTTTCTTACTGATCTTAAGGATGCAATTAAAATCCCAGTGACTTGAGGTTTCTGCTAGAGAGATAAACAGCACCTGACCCTATGCGATCTGCCACATGAATAGAGATCAGAATTTCATCTTCTAGCAACTCAGTTTTGGGTGGTTGCTAAGGAGACTATTGGCATCTCTGTGTCCCCAGTGCCATATTACTTGGAAATAATTGCAGCAGCTTTGCCTGTTACATTCCCAGAAAGAAAATCTGAAAACAGGGCAGCCACATTTTCAAAGTGTGTTGGTCTCTTTCATGTTTAGAATGCCAGTGATGTTGGATTGCAACTTGTGAGCATGTTGCTGTCTAAATGAGTGGATTCAGAAATGACAGTGCAGCTTTATTATAGAAAATGAACAAGAGTTGTCAGACACTGGATACCAAAGTCTCAGATCTGGCCTGAAGCACAGGACTATTGTTTGTTTGTTTGTTTGTTTATCTATCTATCTACTTATTTATTTTCTAGACCTGCATATTCCTATCATGGTCAAAGTTAGGAGACCATGATTAAATTCCAGCTATTTTATAACACACTAAATAGCCCTGGAGAAGTACCCTCTCTAACCCTCTATTTTCTGATCCTTAAAACAGAAAAATGGAGATAGCTCACTTAACTGTTAGTGAGAATTAAAGAATGAAAATATATGTACAAAAGTCACTGGCGGGGGCTGGAGCAATAGCATAGTGGGTCGGGCATTTGCCTTGCATGTGGCTGACCCGGGTTCAATTTCCAGCATCCCATATGGTCACCTGAGCACTGCCAGGAGTAATTCCTGAATGCATGAGCCAGGAGTAACCTCTGTACATTTCCGGGTGTGACCCAAAAAGGAAAAAAAAATTAAAAAGTCTCTTTAAATTGTATAGCGGGGATAGGTTACTCTTCCAAGGGAAACTCTCCCTGACCAACTTTAGGAGTTCTATACAAGTATGATCCTTAGGATTCTACCCAGGTAAGGAGCAGAACTGTGAATGGGAGATGTTGAGCAGTGAAGTTGAACAGGCCCAACAATATCTTGACCCCAGTAATGAGCTCTGAAGCTAGAATGGCCCTTCAGAATTATCCTATATAGCACTGAGTTGGCCAGGGCTTTTTTCCTCTATTATGGATTGAACATTTGTGTCTTCCCTAAACTCACATTTTTAAAAAAAAATTTTATTGAGTCACCATGTGGAAAGTTACAAAGTTTTCAGGTTTAAGTCTCAGTTATACAATGCTCAAACACCCATCCCTTCACCAGTGCACATATTCCACCACCAAGAATCACAGTATAGCTCCACCCTGCCCCCCCACACCCCTAGGGCCCCCCCCTCCGTGTAACTGATAAATTTCACTTTACTTTCACTTTGATTACATTCAATATTTCAACAAAACTCATTATTATTGTTTGGATCTAAACTCACATATTGAAGCTTGCATTTATCAATACAATGGACAGAGACTGAGTTTAGATAGATCCCTGAGGATGGGTCCTCATCAGGAGATAAACATGTTAAGAAGAAAAGACCAGTTTTCTCTTTACCAAGTGGGTACTCGGTGAAAAGATGACCTTCTGCAAGTCGAGAGCTTTTATCAAAAAACTATCCATCTTAGCACCCTAATCTAGGATATCCAATATCCAGAGTTGTGAGAAAATAGATGCCACTTGTTAAAGCTATCCAGTCTACCGCACTTAGTTACAACACCCACAAGTTGACTAAGATTCCCTCTGTCCATGGGTCCATGAGGCTTTAGGCTGTCCCATGAGGGACATGAGCTTTGTTCCTCACCACTGAGGTCATCATGGAAGGGGCTGGTTAGTTGAAGGCTGTATGTGGGTAGCACAATGGACATCTATTCATTGTTATTACTGCTCACTCTTCCATAACAAGAAGTCCTTTCAGAGATGTTTATGGTAAGCAAAAATAATAAACTCACTATTGATTCACATTTTACTTGTATTAGTCACTCCTATTTGTATCCATTTTTCTCCCCTTTACATGGTGGCTCTCACTAACCTTTTCATTTGGAGCACTTCCTGGGATGCAGCACACCTCTAGGAGCAATGGAGGTATTTTGTGAATGTGATTTTCTCCAGGTGGGAATGGTGGAATAATGGGCTCATTCTTTTAGGATCTTTGGATCTTGGAACAAAGGACTAATCACACCCATTCCATATAGAGTTTAGCTCTTTCAAGTTGTGCAGCAACTTCCTGTTACTTCTTTTGTTAAAAACAGATGCCTACCACAGTAAGGTGCAATTCAGAAGGATTTTTCAAATTAGAATGTGGACCAGCTAGTGAAGACTGTGAACAGGGGGGCTTATTGAAAGATTTACAATCGGACTGTATATTAATTATGTTTGATTTCCTATTTCTTTCCCCACTCTCATCCTCATAAGGGTTTTACAAATATATATATGTATATACATATATATTTAAATAATCGAATAGTGCAGGAGATAACAAAAGAGCGAAGGGTACAACTATTTTGGGAGCTAAAAAATAAATGGAAAGAGTGAGAACTGAATCAGCAATGTAAGGAAGGCACAAGATAGTGTCCAGAGAAAGAGACATCTGCAGCAGCCAGTGATGTGTCCAGTTGCCAGGAACGCGATACATGGATCTAAAGTAAGCAGAGGCTTCAAAGGACAGAGGGATGTTTTTCTCCTATCAGAAGAAGTCCAGAAAAAAAGTGGTTGCCGGCATCAGTTCATGTATTTGACTTTGCCAAGCTCTATTCCTGCCTGGCCATCCTGAGCTGGCGGATTTTGGTGTTTGCCTCAGAATCCCAAGTTGGTCCCTAGAGTTGCAGGTATCATATTTGCATTAATGAAAGAATGAATACTGGGACACCCTCAGGGCTGAGCCTTTTATTAAGAAAAGAGCTACTTTTCTGATTCTCTCCAGCAGATTTCTGCCTGCAATGAAAGCAGTAATGTGTAGCCTTTCAGGGTCATGAGAGGGACCGAGAAAGTAAATGTGCATCTGAAGCTAGATGCCCCACTGCCTTTAAAGGTAATTGCCTTCCAGTTAGGGAGGACAGGCCACAGTACTGAGTCGGTATTTGACTTATGTACAACAAAAGGTTGGTCAAAAATCAATCAGGTCCTGTGGAAGGGATGATGCACAGCCTGAACCCCTTGACAGCTGTTGAAAACCTGTTCCCAAGCTGGGTGGGCACTGTGTGACCTGTCTCTGGTATCCGTCACGCTGGCACACAGCTTTGGCCATTCTCCGCCTCAAAGGGCAAGAAGTGGCTCTGGATCAGAGGACACAGTCTGAGAGGAGGGCAGGGATGAAGATGAGATGGATTCAGGGACTCAGGGAAGGCTTGCAGGTGAGATCATGACACTCCCAAAGCTTACGCTGCCCCCAGGTGCCAACAGCGATGTACACAGTCCAGATGTTAAAAGGTTCCCATCCTGGAAAAGGTGACTCTCCTCAGAAAAAGAGCCCTGACACTGCCTGTTGCTGTCATCTTTATGTTATAAGTGTTTAATAGTAAATAATAGTAAATTCCTGGCCAGGCAGGAATGTGGGGCTGGAGAGATAGTACAGGGTATGAGGTATAAGGCATACTGCCTTAATGCAGTCAACCCCTGTTCGATCTCCAGCACTATCTCTGGTCCGCACCTCCCCCTCCCCCGCACTGCCAGGAGTGATATCTGAGCACAGAACTGGCAGGAAACCCTGAACAAAGCTAGAAGTGGCTCAAAAACTAAAGGGAAAAAAAAGCTGTGGTTTCCTTTAGTTTTTCAAATTGTGGTTAAAAGAAAACCATATACCAGCAGTGGATAAGGATTCCTTTTCCCCACATCTCAGCAGCACTGGCTGTTTTTTTTTTTTTAATCTTTGCCAGTCTTGCTGAAGCTCCTACTTTTTAAAAATTGTATCCATTTAATTTTAATTGTACAATACAGGGGTGTGAACTATATACGCAATGTTAGATAACAAATTTCTAGAAAATTTTCATTCTACGTAACTGATTTTTTACCCATTATTGAAAAGTCCTTATTTCTCCTTCCCTCTCTCCTTGGTAAATAGCAGTCTACTTTCTCCGTCAAAAAGTTTTTGTGAGCGGGTAGGGCGTTTGCCTTGCATGCGGCCGACCCGGATTCGATCCCCGGCATCCCATATGGTCCCCCAAGCACCGCCAGGAGTAATTCCTGAGTGCAAAGCCAGGAGTAACCCCTGAGCATCGCTGGGTGTGACCCAAAAAGAAAAAAAAAAGTTTTTGTGAAACAGCTTTACCAAGGTCTTAGGATATAAGTAAGCCAAATCAGGCTCCATTCTGAAATAAGCAGTTGTGAAGTAAATGGTTTTTATTGTGTTTTAAAGAAGATTTTCAGGATGAGCACTTCCAAAGAGAAATCTTCCTTGGAGACATCAACCCCCTTGAGATGGCCAGAGCCCATTGTTTTAAAATTCCTGACAGAACCAAGAGATAGCACAGGGGTAAGGCACTTGCTTTGCATGTGGCCGACCTGGGTGCAAATCCCGGGTTTTGCCACATATTGTCCCCAAAGGCCCAGAAGGCTGTTGTTTCACTGTGCATGTGCTTCCTGAATGAAACAAAGGAACTCAACACTTTCAGCCAATGGCAAGGCAGGCTAAGGGCTCGTTTCAGATGCAGGCCCAACCCTTCAGTGTTCCCTCAGTTTCCCTGGGGTGATCTGGCCCTGGGGGATCTAGGCTGGCTGCCATCTGTGTGACTGTCCTTACTTTCTCTCATGCTCTCCTTCCACAATGCTCTAAATTGTAGTGATACGCAAGTGTGTTTCCTTTTAAGAATTTATATGACTAAAACAAAAAAATTGCTTTGATGTGTGTGCATGTCGGGGGTTGTTGCACACCCACAGTGCTCAGAAGTGACCCCTGACGGTGCTCAGAAGACCATGTGCAGTGCAAGGAGTCAAACCAAGGTGGACCTGCAAGGCGAACACCTTACCACCTAACCTCTTGTATTTGCAATCCAACCCTAATTAAAATTTTTAATTAGGTTTAAGTTTTAATTTTAAAAAACATTCAGTTATAAACATTTTCTATTATAAATTTCTTCACAGTTTGCAATGGTACATTTCAATTTTAAGGTAAAAAAGCTGTGTTGCCCTCTCAAAATGACACAAACAAAATAACCTCTAAACTCAAAGGGAGAATGACTGGTCTCAGGATCCTTGTATAATAAGTACCATAAACATACAATATAAGAACAAATAAAAGGCGGTGGAAAAAAGCAAAGTGTCTGTAGCACACTTTGTTCTTACTGCTCAGAGGATTATATTGTCCACTGAAAAAAATTCTGCTCCCAAGAACTCAGGACAAAATTTGCTCAAGTGATAGTCAGAAGCTGAGAATGCAAGCGAAAATCTAGAAGCGGAATAGCACAAAGCACTGAGACAGTCTGCATTGTCAAATACCCAGACAGTCTGTTTCTATGCTGGGCACACAGCTCCCGTCTGTGCCCAGCACGCCACAGTGACACTGCATTGCCCTGGTCTCCGAGACCAGGACTTGCAAATAAGTCTTTGCTTCAGTCAGTTATAAATGGAGGAAAAGGAAAACTTTATACTGCAGTAGTAACACCCCTGTCAGCCAAAAACCACTGGCAGAGTTAGAAGGGGAAAGAGACTTGCCATTCTTCCAGCCTCAGCTGGAAGCAAATTCAATGTTTCTGTGCAGTGTGAAGGCGCCGGGAGTGACCCTGGAGATGAGAGCAGCTTTTGAGCAAGCCACTGAAAAGTATAACCATTCCAGCATTTTGATCACATTCCAGGTCTATTTCCTCATCCTACAATGGTGAGTCTGTCCCATGATGGTAGTATTTAGCTGGGTCTCATTTTCGTGAAAGTGTTTGCTTTAGAAATTTAGATGCAGTGGTAGCGCACATGAGCAGCATGAGCAAAAAACCTGAGTCTCATCCCCAACACCACACTGGGTTCAGCAATATCAAGAGTGTATTTCCCGCCTTTTCTCCCTCACCATGGAAGAAAGAAAGAAAGAGGGAAAGGAAGAAAGAAAGAAAGAAAGAAAGAAAGAAAGAAAGAAAGAAAGAAAGAAAGAAAGAAAGAGAGAGAGAGAAAGGAAGGAAGGAAGGAAGGAAGGAAGGAAGGAAGGAAGGAAGGAAGGAAGGAAGGAAGGAAGGAAGAAGAAAGAAGGAAAGAAAGAAAGAAAGAAAGAAAGAAAGAAAGAAAGAAAGAAAGAAAGAAAGAAAGAAAGAAAGAGAGAGAGAGAGAGAGGAAGGAAGGAAGGAAGGAAGGAAGGAAGGAAGGAAGAAAGAAAGAAAGAAGAAAGAAGGAAAGAAAGAAAGAAAGAAAGAAAGAAAGAGAGAGAGAGAGAGGAAGGAAGGAAGGAAGGAAGGAAGGAAGAAAGAAAGAAAGAAGAAAGAAGGAAAGAAAGAAAGAAAGAAAGAAAGAAAGAAAGAAAGAAAGAAAGAAAGAAAGAAAGAAAGAAAGAAAGGAAGGAAGGAAGGAAGAAAGAGAGAGAGAGAGGAAGGAAGGAAGGAAGGAAGGAAGGAAGAAAGAAGAAAGAAGGAAAGAAAGAAAGAAAGAAAGAAAGAAAGAAAGAAAGAAAGAAAGAAAGAAAGAAAGAAGAAAGGAAGGAAGGAAGGAAGGAAGAAAGAAGAAAGAAGGAAAGAAAGAAAGAAAGAAAAAGAAAGGAAGGAAGGAAGGAAGGAAGGAAGGAAGGAAGGAAGGAAGGAAGAGAGCAAAAGAAAGAAAGAGAGGGGAAGAAAGAAAGAGAGGAGGGAAGGAAAGGAAGGAAGGAAGGAAGAAAGGAAGGAAGGAAGGAAGGAAGGAAGGAAGGAAGGAAGGAAGGAAGGAAGGAAGGAAGGAAGGAAGGAAGGAGAGAAAGAGAGAGAGTGTGTGTGTGCAGGAGATAATGTGCTTGCCTAGAACACTGCCAACTGATTCTGATTCAATGCCCAGCAACCACATATGGACCCCCGAGTCCTGCTAGAATTGGCCTTGAAGACAGAGCCCGGAGAGCTTTAATCACAGCCACATGTGACCCAATAAACAAAACAAAAAGACTATTCTAACATATGGTGACTAAGCATCCATTGGTGTGTCTGATATAAATCCATCCATACATATATTGACATGTTTTTCCTCTCTGTCCTGCCCAGCTCACATCTTCCTCTTTTCTAATTTTTATTTTATTCTCCCACCTGCTCCTGCTTTGTTCCTTTTGTTGTTGTTGATATTGTTGTTGTCTTGACCCTGGGTCTAATGTGCACACACATTGGGGGCACTCACTGAGGGCCACACTCCCAGCCAAGGCATGCTGGTGCTCAAGTGCTCTTGCCCAGGGGTGGCAGCTCCTAAGTATGGGGCTTGTGCTCCTTTTAAATTGTGATATTCTCTAGAGTCATTCCCCTACACACACACACACACACACACACACACACACACACACACACACGCACGCACGCACGCACGCACTCGCACACACACACACACACACTTTTCTTTAGGGGGGGTCACACCTGGCGATGCTCAGGGCTTCCTCTTTGGCTCTGCACTCAGGAATGACTTCTGGTGGTGCTCGGGGGGACTATATGGGATGCTGGGAATCGAACCCGGGTCAGCTGCATGCAAGGCAAACGCCCTACCTATTGTGCTATCACTCTAGCCCCAACACACACACACACTTTTTTTTTTAATTGAATCACCGTGAGATAGTTAGAAGCTTTCATGTTTGGGTTACAATCTCACAATGATCAAACACCCATCCCTCCACCAGTGCACATTCCCCACCACCAATATCCTGGGTATACCCCCCCTTTCCCACCCTCCCCCTGCCTCTGTGGCAGACAATATTCCCCATATTCTCTCTCTACTTTTGGGCATTATAGCTTGCAACACTGTCCTTGGGTGTCAGACTCACGACACACACACTTTCTAAAAAAATTTTTTTATTAGTGTATCACCGTGAGGTACAATTACAAACTTATGAACTTTCGTGTTTGCGTTTCAATCATACGTTGATCATTTACCCATCCCTCCACCAGTGCCCATTCTCCTCCACCAATGATCCCAGTATCCCTCTCACTACCCTCACCCCATCCCCCACCACCCCAGCTGCCTCTGTGGCAGGGCATTCCTTTTGTTCTCACTCCTTTTGGGTGTTGTGGTTTGCAATAGAGGTATTGGATGGCCTTCACGTTCCGTCTATAGTACTTTCAACACGCATCTTTCAACCCGCATGGGTCCTCCCAACATCCTCTACTTGGTGTTCCCTTCTCTATCTCAGCTGCCTTTTCCCCCAGCATGTGAGGCCAGTTTCCAAGCTGTGGGGCAGACCTCCCATCCTTATCTCTTCTACTCTTGGGTGTTAGTCTCCCACTCTGTTACTTTATATTCCACAGATGAGTGCGATCTTTCTATGTCTATCTTTCTCTTTCTGACTCATTTCACTTAACATGATACTTTCCATGTTAATACACTTATATGCAAATTTCATGACTTCATCATTTCTAATAGCTGCATAATATTCCACTGTGTAGATGTACCAAAGTTTCTTTAACCAGTCATCTGTTTTTGGGCACTCTGGGTTTTTTTTTCTCCAGATTTTGGCTATTGTAAATAGTGCTGCAATGAACATACAAATGCATTTGTCATTTCTACTATACCTTTTTACCTCTCAGGGATATATTCCCAGGAGACACACACACACACACACACACACACACACTTTACTCCCACACCCGCAGCTGCAATACAGTCACAAGTCACAGGCAGCAGAGCTATGAGCATTTTCCTCTTCACATGTTGCACTACCAGGGATCGCACTCATTGCCATATGCTTGCCAGGCATGTGATCTAAGCCACTGAGCTCTCTGCTGTACTATTGTATTTGTGCTTTGGTTTGGTTAAATGTCAACTTAGTTCACAGGATATCAAGGCAGGAAGAAGGAATATGTCAAAGAAATAAAATAACTCCCCTATCCACAGATGCTCACATG
This sequence comes from Sorex araneus, assembly GCF_027595985.1. Classification (NCBI taxonomy): domain Eukaryota; kingdom Metazoa; phylum Chordata; class Mammalia; order Eulipotyphla; family Soricidae; genus Sorex; species Sorex araneus. The sequence continues at coordinate 246,521,732 of NC_073302.1, forward strand.
ACTTTGGGATGCTTGTTTTAGGGAGAAAGGAAAGTATGCCAGGTGGTTTGGGATTTATTTTATTGTTTTTGTTTTTATGGTCCACACCCAGCCATGCTCAGGAATTACTCCTGGCTCTGTGCTCATGGCTCACTCCTGGTAATGCTTGGGGTATTATATGGGGTACCAGGGATCAAGCCTGGGTCAGCTGAATATAAGGCCCTTTCCACTGTACTCCGCTCTGGCCCTAAACAGGTATTTGTTGTTGTAAAATTTAAGTATAAAGAGAAGGTTCAAAAGATGAACACAGGGGCTGGAGCGATAGAACAGCGGGTAGGGCATTTGCCTTGCACATGGCAGACCTGGGTTCAATTCCCGGCATCCCATATATTTCCCCAAGAACTGCCAAGAGTAATTCCTGAGTGCAGAGCCAGGAGTAACCCCTGAGCATTGCCGGGTGTGACCCAAAAAGAAAAAGCAAACAAACAAACAAAAAAGATGAACACAGTGGTGGCGGAGGGCGGCAGATTTTCCACACCCATTCCCACCACACCACCTGCTGTCTGCAAAAAAAACAAAACCAAACAAAACCCACCACACTCCCAGAATCCTTTGCGGCTAAGTTCTGGGTGTATTTTCAACTTTCCTGATGAGATGAGTTCCCATGCAGCATGATTTGGAGTGAGGACTGGAGAGAGACAGGCAAGCCATGAGTCATCTCTAGGTTTGGACGTGGTGGAGGCGGCCGCGAGACAGCAGCTGTGCTCCTGGTTTCCTGAGTCTGCGCTTGCCTCGGAGCCTTGGGCTCTTCACTAATCAAAGAATCAAAGAGGGATTCTTTGATTAGTGTGGTTTGGGTTTGTGAATCCAGGTCTGGAATTTTATTCTGATATTCACCCCCATCCCTCCCCCAGACCCCAGTAAAAATCGCTGTGAGCTTTTTATAGCCTCCAATAAGCCACCCTGTCCCCGAGTTTTTGGTTTTGGGTTTTTCTTTTTTGCTTTTTGGGTCACACCTGGAGATGCACAGGGGTTACTCCTAGCTCTGCACTCAGGAATCACTCCTGGCGGTGCTCAGGGGACCATATGGGATGCTGGGAATAGAACCCCAGTCGGTCGCGTGCAAGGCAAACACCCTACCCGCTGTGCTATCGCTCCAGCCCCTCCCCTGAGTTTTGTACTTGGCACACACCTGGCTGATGCTGGTACTGCTCGGGGACCATGTTTCTCTCAGTGCTCGGGAGTTGCTCCGGGGGTTGGGTGTGTCCTTGCGTGGTGTTGGGGATAGAAACCAGATCTCCCATATGCCATGTGCTCCAGCCCTTTGAACTATTTCATACCCCTCCAGGAAACCCTTTATACTTCAGTTAGAGAGAATTGTATTCTTAGCAATTTTGGGACTTGACAATTCAATTTTTGCTCAGGTTAAGTTCTTTACCAATGTGGTCTCATTTAATTATCACACAACCAATAGATGCATATTATATTCATACTAACTTATTTCTGTTTTAGTAGATAAAAAGGAATTTTTGCAGAGAGGGATTTTTTATTTTAGGGGGGTTAATTTTTTTTTTGTTTGTTTGTTTGGGACCAGAGAGAGCTAGTATAGCAGGTAAGGTGTTTTCCTGGCACATGATCAAACTGGGTTTGATCCCTGGCACTCTATTTGGTCCCCTGAGCCCACCAGGAGTGATCCCTGAGTACACAGGGGTAATACTGAGAGTTAGGAGTAATACCTGAGCATAGCTGGTTGTGGCAAAAAAAAAAAACCTCTCCCATAAAACCAACCAACAACAAAATAAACATAAAGTTGTTAGAACAGTACAAATAACCCTCTTGTACCCTTTACCAAGATTTCTCAGTTGTTAACACTCTCACATTTTCTTTAGCTTCTTTTTCTCCTCACACAAAGAATATGTTTTTAAAATGTTTTTCTTCTAAGATTTTTTTTCGTTTCTGGAAATCTGACCCAAGGTCTCCCACATGCAATGCAAGGCAAATGCCTACCACTAAGCTACATTTCCCAGACTTTTTTCCTGAATAATTAACTAAGTTGCAGATATCACGTTTATCTGCTAAGAACAAGTACCCTCAATATCTAAGTACAAATAACCAAATCAAAGAACTAAACACTGATACCACACCACCCTAGAAGTCACATGTCTTTTATTTTGTGATTCAGATTTTCGGGTCACCATCCATGGTACTCAGGGCTTCTTCCCTGCTCTGGGCTCAGGAGTGAGTGACCCCTGGTGACACTCAGAGACCCGTACATGATGCTGGGGATTCTAATCAGAGTGTTAGCCTACACAGCAACATGCAGGGCTAGGGACTGTCCTCCTCTAATATATCTGTGGCCCTTTCTTAGGAAAAATTAAATAAATTATCTTTCTAATTCAAGTTGGAATTCATAGTTATAAGTTGCATTTAGCTGTCAAGATACTTTAGTCTCCTTTAATTAGAATAGTTCCTCAGTTTGTCTTATTCCTTCATAACCATATTTATTTAAAATATACAAGTCAGTTATCATTATTTTGGGGTATCCTCAGCAGTTCTCCGTCTTCAGGGGTCATTCCTTGCAACTCTTAGCCTGACTGTACAGACTTGACAAGAGCTGAGGCAGTACTTAGGATTGTATGTGGTATCAGGGATTGAATCTGAGGATGTCACCCAAGAAAAACATGTGCTACAGACCTTTGTACTAGCTACCCTGACACAACCAGTTAGTTAAAATGTCTATTCACTGAAATGTTTACTAGCACTGCACTGTCGTCCCATTGTTCATCCATTTGCTCGAGTGGGCACCAGTAACGTCTGCATTGTGAGACTTGTTACTGTTTTTTGCATATCAAATACACCATGGGTAGCCTCCCAGGCTCTGCCATGCGGGTGAGGTACTCTCGGTAACTTGCTGGGCTCTCCGAGAGGGGTGGAGGAACTGAACCCGGGTTGGTCACGTGCAAGGCAAATGCCCTACCCTCTGTGCCATCGCTCCAGCCCAAATGTTTATTAATTAAAAAGTTTTAGAATATTTCCTGAGGGGATAGTTATTTTTTTATACATGCAAGCACGTGTATTCAAACACATATATTTTACATATTCGTTGCATAACAGTCAAAGAGAAGTATGTATAATAGGAGGTTAAATATTGCCTCTTTTAAACAGAAACAGAACTGATACTCATTCGGATGCAGACTACTGGGGATGGAAGGGGGACAGGACAGCAAGGGGGACGCTGGGACCATGATGGAGGGAGGTGGTCTCTCTGAGTGAAGGGTATGGAGCTAGCATGTGTCATGCATGAAACCTTCTCAGTAACAGTTTTGGAAACCGTGGAGCCTAAAATTAAAAAAATATATTAAATGCCTTTCATAGAGACAAGCTGAGGATGGGAGGGTAACTGGGTACATTAGTGGAGGGAAGTTGACAACAGTGGTGGGACTGGTGTTGGAACACTGTATGCCTGAAACTCGACTCTGAGTAGCTTTGTAAATCATAGTACCTTAATAAAAAAAAGTTTAAGGCATTAAAAATATTTGTCATAGAAAATTACATCTTGAGCAAGTATGTGGGAAACTCAAGCTACAAGGAAGTAGATATTAAGGACTTGATTCCCACAAAAAGAAGGTCTAGTTTGAGAGTGCTTTCCCTTTTATTTGTTTTTCTATTTTTTTCTTTCAATATTGTGCTTTTTCTATAACATACTGGCAGTAGCAAAGAGTCTGTTCAATTGGATGTGTCAATAGGACACAATGGAGTAACAGTATATTTATAAGTCTGAGTGTGGTGGGAGTGAATTTATAGCTATGACACAGAGAACAAACACTAAACATCTCATACTCATCCTTCACATCAACAACATGCTTTAACTGTTCTAGTGGAGGGTTTGGTGTGTTTGGGGATATTCTCCAGCACTTTATTATCACCATTTATTTCTTTTATGTTGGGTCTAGAGAAAGGAGTCATTTGTTGGTCGCTGCTCCATTTGTAGGCACATTTATAAACCTATACATGAAGTAGATTTAAAGATGTCTTATGGACAGTGTGCTGGTTGAATAGTGTACCCTTAAATTCACATTCACCCAGAACCTCAGAATGACACCCTATTTAGTACAAGGTCTTTGCAGAGAAATAGTACAGTGGTTAAGGCACTTACTCTGCACGTGTTGATCCCTGTTTGGACCCCTGGCACCGCTGCTGTGGATCCCAAGAGCATTGCCAAGAATGATCCCTGAGAACTGAGTCTGGTGTAAGCCCTGAGTGCAGTTGGGTGTTGCCACCCCCCCCCCCCCATACACACAGAAGGTCTTTGCAGTTGCAATGTTCCAGGTAAAGTGAGGTTACTCTGAATTAAGAAAGGGAGGGTCCTCTGTCAGAGCCTTCAGAGGCTCCCCTGACACCTCGGCTTGGTGAGATAATATGTTTCTATTGTGTTAAGTCTCCCAAGTTGGGCTCATTTGTTCTAATGGTCCCAGGAAGCTAATATAAAAGTGTTCCGTCGAATGCTTCAGGGCTTTGGGGAGCTGACTCATTCCGACCAAAATTCACCAACTACTTTATAAACTCAAACTTCAGTTGATTAATATAAAATGTGATGTAGGTGGCAGGATGACAGGCATTCCCTCAGGGGGCACCGACCTGGTACACAGGCCTAAATCATGAATCGGAAAGGAGGGAAAGATGAAATTTATCCAGCATCTGATATGTTCCTAGTGTCATAAGTGTCACCAATATGTATAAAATTACAACCGTGAAAAAGATTTTCAAGAGAGCCTTAGTACTGTGACATATAAGTAGAGCTGAGGACAGGAAGGAGAACAAGGGGGAAGAACAAAGGGGAGAATGGGAGAATGGGGGTGGGTGTAAGAGAGATTAACAAAGGAAAGAGGACAAGGGAGGCTGGAGGGCAGCAAAGGCACACATATCCAAGAAACTGAAAGAAGGGACGCGTGCACGGGTGGGTGAGGGTGTATAGGTTGAAGCTGAGAAATGAGGAATGAGGAATGACACATGTGGGTATTTATTTATTTATTTTTATTTTTATTTTTATTTTGCTTTTTGGGTCACACCCAGCGATGCTCAGGGGTTACTCCTGGCTTTGCACTCAGGAATTGCTCCTGGCAGTGCTTGGGGGACCATATGGGATGCCGGGGATCGAACCCAGGTCGGCCGCGTGCAAGGCAAACGCCCTACCCGCTGTGCTATTGCTCCAGCCCCATGTGAGGTATTTAGATGGTGTTCCAGTTTGTGCCTTTTCTCTCAGAGCAGTAAGTAGGTTTGCTATACAAAGGAGTGAAATGAATAGATTTGCATTTTAAAAATTGGGTACTCTGATTGCAAGGATGATACAGACAGGAGGGAGCAGGGGAGTCCAGGGGACCACCAGAGGGTCCAGGGATGAGGACACACCACACCTCAGCACACTTAGAAGCTGTGGTGAGGCACACAGGACCAGCAGCAGCCTGCCAATAGGCGGAGGACAGGGGCAGAGGGCAGGATCAAGTGGGAGGAGGAGCACCCACTTTCCACCCTTGGGAAAATAACTAGCTCCAAGGGTTGTCTGGAATTATGAGAGAGAGATATGGGGTGGGGGAGGGAGGAGGAGGAGGGAGGGAGAGAGAGAGAGAGACACTACAGTAGCTCTGATATCATTGAATGGCATTAAGATTGTCTGCTTTACATCATGCAGACAACTCTGGTTTGATCTCTGGTATCCCTATGGGTCCCTGGTTCCTTGAGCACTGCCAGGAGCGATCCCTGAACACAGAGCCAGGACTAAACCCTGAACACAAGTGCTGTAGCCCCCAAACAAAAACCAAACTAACCCCCCCCCAAAATTGTCATTTGAACTAAATTTTTATTCTTGCTCCCTCAAAGGAGAAAAGAACAGAATAGAATAGAGTGTAACATTCTTTTTATAGACAAATATAAAAGAAGTAAATTTTCAGGTGAATCAAATGAATATAAAACAAAGACTCAACAAAATGCCATAAGCATCCCTACAGGGAAGAATAGAGAAAGAGAATATAGAGTGCACACATTGCACTATATATATATGTATATATCTATACATATATATTTGTAATCAGTCTTTATAATGACTACAGTACTCCTTGTGCTGATATGTTGTCACTTAACTATTTCATTCTTTATTAATAAGTAATCTTTATCTCTCTCATATTTTTACTATTACACCAGCACTTTGTACACAGATCCAAGTATACACATGGAGTATGTATATTTCCTATGGCACAAAATCTTGGGAGAAGGATTTCCAGGTCTAAGAGAAAACCTTTTTAAATGCTGATGGATTCTAGCCAATTTCCCGAAAGATTGTTCTCTGTATAAAAAATAATGACTTCAGTATTATTATAAATGATACCTCAATAAAAATTAATTTAAAAAACAAAATTTACGTTGTAAACACACTTGTTCAGCAGAAAAATAAAGATTCTTCTAATACCATTCTACTTACAGACTATGCCACTTATTCTTCTCTGAGTTTGACACAAGTTAACATCTACATTGTCACATTCAGTAAAGGTTTTATGCTTCTGATTATAGAGGAGATGGAGATTTCTTTTACCTGATTTATCAAAAAGAGCACTCATGAGAGTGTGTGTGTGAGAGAGAGAAGAGAGAGAGAGGAGAGAGAGAGAGAGAGAGAGAGAGAGAGAGAGAGAGAGAGAGAGAGAGAGAGAGAGAGAGATATGTGGTTGGACAGCCTGGAGTAAGGAGTGATTTGTCTTGAAATGTTCAGGTAGAAACTCCCTGAGAGCAAAAGGCTTCTTGATTTGCTGGACTTGTCTGTCAAAATAAATCCTGGGATAGAACAGAATCTCTGGACACCACAGGGGAATGCCTGAAGTTGACTGGTCATGGAGGACCCCAATAAGGCTCCAGAAGCAGCTGACAAAGGGCTGGGGATGGTGAAGGATGCAGGGAGATAGACCCTAGATGCACTGTGAGTAAACAGGAATCTGGGGGAGAAACGGTAGCATTTCCTCGAGGCCATAAAATCGCATTTTTTTTTTTTTGCCTCAGAATCGTGTAGGTAACTTCTTCTGAGAGACTTTGTGAGTTGACTGGCTCTGGCCTGTCTCCCAGGCAGACAGCTGGTTGGCAGCTGTTCAGATCTCAGGAGTGGTGTCAACACTGGGAGAAGAAGCCAGGGGAGCTTTCTGCCGATGGTGAGTGATGGATGTGAGGAGACGCTGCCACTGAGGCATAAGAAAGCACATCGGGTTTGTCCTAGCGACTGCCATTGGCAATAAAGCGATACATGTTTTACCATCACTTCCAAACCTGAGGGAGCAAGTGAAGAGGCTGTGTCCCAAGGCTTCAGTTGCACTGAAAGGAAGTTTGGGAATCTCCTTCTATGGTTTTCTTTTATTTTGGGGTCACACCCAGCTGTGCTCAGAGCTTACTCCTGGCTCTGTGCAAAAGGATCCCTCCTAGCAATCTCGGGGGAATATATGGGGCTCCAGGCATCAAACCCATATCAGCCACGTGCAAGGCAAATGCCCTACCTGCTGTACTATCGCTCCGACTTGGTCTGGGAATATTTGCAGACAGTCCTGAAAGGGTTGGGCATGGAGCCACTATGCTGAGGAGAAGATCAAATTGGGTGTTGCCGGAAAAAAGCAAAAACAGAGGTGAGTGCGTGCGCGTGTGTGTGTGTGTGTGTGTGTGTGTGTGTGTGTGTGTGTGTGTGTGTGTGTGAAACCCAAGGCCTCATATACATAAAGCATGTGCTCTACCACTGATATGCATCCCTAGCTAAGATAGAGAAACAAGCTGAAAGCATGACTGTGAAAGCTGGGGGCAAGCCTAGAGGCTGGGAGAGGGACCTGGTCCCTCGGAGAAGATCACAGAGGTCCTCACAGAGTTTGGAAGATGAAGAGTGACAAGGCCAAGGAACGCTGTAGCATCTGTGTCCTCGGGCAGCAGTACCAGGCTTTGACGAGCAGCCTGGCTATCACCAGCAACTCACTCTCTCCCGGCTCTGGACTCAGAAGGAAGGAGGGAAGGCCTGGCAGTGCCACGCTCAGCGCCAGGATACCATTCCTTGCCTTTCCCACCTGCTCTTTACTCCCTGATTCTGACCACATCATACCCATCTTTGTTGCTTGAGATTGCCTCCTCCCTTTTTTGGTCTCTTGTTGCTTTTTAAAAACACTTTGTCGTTGACTTATGGTTTGCCCGGTAAACCAGCCTGATATCATGTCAAGATACTTAGATCAAGTACATTGACAAATAAAGGAACATTCAGAGAGTTCAGACATTAGGATGCAGGTGTATTTGGTGGGGGCTGCAGTGGCTGGGGGACCCCATTCAGCTTTAAGCAGAGGGCAGAGACTCTCTGGGAGAGAACACAAACTTCTTCATTTGGGGTGGGGGATTTGGGCTACATCCTGTGCTCTTCAGGGCCTATTCCTAGCTCTGTGCTTAAGAGTGACCCCTGTTGGTCCTCAAGGGATTAAATTTAGTGCTGGGAATTCAAATGAGGGTCAATAGGATGCAAAGCAAGGTCCTTAGCCCCTGTACTGTCTCTCCAGTCTCAAAAACGCAAACTACTAGGGTTGGGTTTTTTTGTTTGTTTGGGTCACACCTGGCTATGATCAGGGTTTATTCCTGGCTCTGCATTCAGGAATCACCTCTGGCAGTGCTCAGGGGACCATATGGGGATGCCAGGGATCCAACCCAGATTTGCCACGTGCAAGGCAAATGGCCTACCCATTGTACTATCACTCTGGCTCCATACTTTGAAACAGGCCTTTGATAATCATATTTTTTTCTATATTCCAGTGCCATTATCCACTATTCTCCTGGCCTCAGGGTATGATTAATTGCTTTCATTTCCACAAATGAAAGTTTTGTCATGCCTCTATGCTTTAGCAGAAACACTTTCCCCTTTTGGCTTTAATTAATCTGGATGCTGGAGGGAGAATCAACAGGATGAGGTGGTTGCTGGGAGCAGGTTTGGGGCTGTCACTAACAGGCTCTTGGAATCCTAATGCTCAAATTCATCTTCAATGGTTTCTGGAACAATCTAGCTGCATTCTGGGGGTCTCTTTGCCATTTTGCCTGGTTTACTGTAAGGAGCATTTAGAAGGCTTATTTGTGTGAAATGTTAAAGACTTCTTTCTGGAACTTGATTTATTTCATGTTTACTCATGAATAGCAGCTGCTCTCAGAGAAGTTCTTCACTTTTGAGTAAATTATGTTTGCCTCTGTGCACATAAATATCCTGAAGGTTTATTTTGTTGTGTGTCTCACGAGAAGTAAGTAGGGCTGAATAATCTGGATATTCATAAGGCTGCAGATATCTTGTTTTTCTCTCAGTAGACTGAGGAATAGCAGCCAAGGAGAAGTCTTGAATTTCAACGGGAATAGTCAACATGAAGTGAATACCAACGATTCAGCCCCAAGACCAATGCATTCATATCTTTCTTTTATTACCTCATTGTGATTATAGCCTACAGTGGATTATGGAAATACACAAACAAATATCTTACACCTTCAATTTAGCCTGGTGTGCTGTGAGATTATGGTGGGATATGGGGTTGCCTGTGCGTTACACATCTTGTACTGCTACAGAGGGTCTTCAATATGTAATATGATGTTCCATGTAATTAAAAAGCAAATATCAACACAAAGGTGACAGAAACAGTATTAGTAAAGATGATACACTGTAGCACTATAGCACTGTTGTCCCATTGTTCATCAATTTGCTCTAGCGGGCACAAGTAATGTCTTCATTGTGAGACTTGTTACTGTTTTTAGCATATCGAATATGCCACAGCGAGCTTGCCAGTCTCTGCCGTGCATATGGGATACTCTTGATAGCTTGCCAGGCTCTCCGAGAGGGGCGGAGGAATCGACCCCGGGTTGACCGCATGCCAGGCAAATGTACTGCAGGCTGTGCTATCGCTTCAGTCCGTGTAAAGATAATAACAAGATAAATTAAGGGGATGGAAGAAAAAAATGTAGTCATTGTGGACCAGACAGAGATGTAGACTCTTTGTTGAAAAACCAAAGAAACACTGAACCAGAGAGATAGTACAGTGGGCAGGGCTCTTGCCTTGAATGTTACTCATCTGGGTTTGATCCACATGGCAAAACATATGGTTTCCTGAACTCTGTCTGGAGTTATCCCTGAGCACTGCAAGTATGGACCTCTAATCAAAACCAAACCAAAACAAATAAAGAAACTTACATTAAAAAAAGAGAACACAGTGAGGAGGTGATTTAGAAGCAGTTCAAAAGATGGAATGTAAGCTATTGCTGTCCCCAAATTCCTTCTACTTCTCAGTGCTAGAGATGGAACCCAGGGCCTCACACATGCAAGGCAAATGCTCTACTGCTGAGCTATATCCTTGGGTTCTCCACAAAATCTTTTCTAATTTACAGTAAATGTTATCATTATCCAAACCAGTCTTTTTCCTGGGTCTGCATTTTCATTTTAGAAAGAATATAGAAGAAGCTTAGCAAAAAAGGGCAATTCATTAGAAGAAATATTAAAATTTAAGTTTGAAAAAAGAGAGGTTGGTCATCTGCTGCCCTCCTTTCTCCCTTTGGTTGATACTCTTGAATCCATCCAATTTACAACAAACTGCATGTTTCATCTTTTTCTCACAACTGTATAGTATTCCATTGCCTGTATATGTATACTATTGGTTGTTCCATTTGATTGTTCCAAATGTCACTGTATCATTGTATCACTGTCATCCTGTTGATCGTCAATTTGCTCCAGTGGGCCCGGTAACTTCTCCATTCGTTCTAGCCCTGAGATTTTAGCAGCCTCTCTTTACTCGTCCTTCCCAACAGTGCTACATTGGAGACTTTTTCAGGGTCAGGGGAATGAGACCTATTATTGTTACTGGTTTTGGCATATGAATACGCCATGGGGAGCTTGCCAGGCTTTCCTGTGTAGGCAGGAAACTCTCGGTACCTTGCCAGGTTCTCTGAGAGGGAGAACTAGGTTATTTGTGGCCAAGCGCTTCTGGGAGCTTGGTTTTATAGTCTTTGGATGTTATATAATCTCAGGATTACATGATGCTGGGGGCAATTTGTGGGTGTGGCTGCCAGCTACTGGAAAATGGAGGGTCTGGATGGAAGGGGCCCAGTCCCGATCCGAGCAGGATTGGAAATCTCATTCCCGGGTCCCCCACACCTGGGTTCTTCTGCCGGTTCCTTCATGCGTGAAACTTGTCCGAATGTGTGGAGAGGGGCCTTGAGCATGGCTTGGCTGGGTTCTGGAGGTCTTCAGCTACCTGATATATGCCTAGCACTGTAATGAAAATGATTGTTTCAGGAGACCTGATTTTATTCTGTCACTGAACAGATTTTCTTTTTTTTGAGAAATGTCCATCTAGAAAACCTACAAGTTGAAACATTTAAAATTGTTTTGCAGTAGCTGACCTGTGACAGATACTTAACTATTTCTTGAATAAACAAATAAAACTAGAGAACTAGACCGACTTTGTAAAGAAGGAGGAGGGAGAGGGGAGGAAGAAGAGGATTACTTATTATTTATCGGCCTCTCTTTGCTATCTGTGTAATTAGGAAAATAACTTTACTCCCCAGCAGAGTCTCTTGCGCCCGTGCCTGGCTGTCTTTACCCGGGCCCCTCGGAGCGGGGCGGGTTGAGTTTCCCTCCCCACCTCGAGCAGAGCCCAAATGTCACTAAGCACTGCAATTGAACAAAGGTTATTATTTCTTTTTTTGCATTGGAAGTGGCAGGCAGTAGAATCACTGGGATATAAGGAAGCCCTTGCTGTACCTTAATCAGTGAGTGTGATTCTCTTTATCGCAACTCTTCTGCCATTACACTGCAGGAAGGGGAATCAAATGCAGTCGTAGGAGTATGACAGGCTCTTAGGAGAACAAATTATTTCTGAGTACGCCTGGAGGAAAAAAACAAGTCTTCTTGGGTCCAAGAGGAGAGGCAGAGGAGGCAGGCAAAGGGTGCAATCCAGGTGGGCTTGCCTGTTTCCAAACTGTTCTTCCACCACTTCGGGTGAGAAGAAGAGATTTTAAATAAACAGAAGCGTGTGGAGAAGATTTCTCAGTAAGGTATACTGTTTCTCCCCTCTTTGGGGTAAGTACTGGGGAACTTTCAGTATGCTTACACATGTGCTGAATCCAACAAAATGATCCTGCCTAGGCCATAAAGGGTCTAGGCAACAAGGGAACTAGAAATAATGTCCGCTCCCACCCTGCAGCCCACTAACCAGGAATCCCTCCCACAATCTTCCAACAGCTGCTCAGCCAGCCCAGTGACATCTGAGACACTGGGATACTCAGCATGCTCAAGGGAAACTTGAGCTCGTTAGTCAACAACTTTTGCAAGCAACAGCTACTCATGAGTAAAACACAAACTCAAATATCAGCAAGGAACTTCACACATTTCACAAAATGAAAGAGGCCACGTTTCATCAGACGTGAACATGAAGGGGCTGGAGCAGGTGGGGCATTTGCTCTGCATGTGGCTGACTGGAGTTGGATCCTTAGCATCCCAATATGGTCCCCTGAGCACTGTCAGGAGTAATTCCTGAGCACAGGGCCAGGAGTCATTCACCGAGTATTGTCCAAAAAATCCAAACCAAACCAACAAACAAAATGAACTGAACAAGAAAACTCTCGTTAGAAAGAGCAAATGTTGGGGCTGGAGCGATAGCACAGCGGGTAGGGCATTTGCCTTGCATGTGGCCGACCTGGGTTCGATCCCCGGCATGCCATATGGTCCCCCAAGCACTGCCAGGAGTAATTCCTGAGTGCAAAGCCAGGAGTAACCCCTGAGCATCTCTGGGTGTGACCCAAAAAGAAAAAAAAAAGAGCAAATGTCTTCTTTCCTTAGTGTGATGGTGGCTTGAGTGCAAGCTTGGACCACTGAAAGCAAATCAAGAGAACCTTTATTTCCCTTCTCCCTGGAACACTCAAACCTGTTAGGAGTATAACTGAGACTAATATAAGCAGTGGCTAGGGTGATATTATCCATTGTGAGGATTCTGGGGTTGGGCGGGGAGCAGCTCAAAATTAGAAGATATCCACGGAGAAGGAAGATAAGGAAGAATCTTGGTCAGGAAGAAGTTTGATATCAGGCATAGACTGCTCCTCTCTCCAAGGACCCACGGGGTCAGGAGTGGGTGCCAGGCAAGGCCCTGACAGAAACTGTGTTGACATTTTCATCCTGCACAGGGTTGTCAACTACAGCTTATCAGGTCTTCACAGTTAACTCAGAGAGAAAGGAAGGAAGACTGTTGTTATTTCAATTTTAGAAACTGTCTATATTTCTAGACTTTCCTGATAGAAGACAATATTAATTGATTCCCAGCTTCTGACAGGAAGAAATTCCAGAAAGACAATGAGAATGGAAGAGTTCCTTGTCTATCTTTGTTTTTTTTCCTCTTTGTCACACCCGGCAATGCATAGGGGTTACTCCTGGCTCTGCACTCAGGAATTACTGCTGGCAGTGCTCAGGGGACCATATGGGATACTGGGAGTCAAACCTGGGTCTGCCACATGCAAGGCAAACACCCTACCCACTGTGCTACCGCTCCAGCCCCTCCTTGTCTACCTTCTAGAGTAAAAATATTCTGTGCAAAAATGGCAGAGCTATAGCGAAAGGGTCTTTCATTGCCTTCTTCCTCTGTCTTAGAAAAGAAAATATGCTTTTCTTGTGTTGGTTATTTTACTTTTGATGAACACTATTTATTGGTTACTAATAATCTCACATTAAATCAAGTTCTGTTCTAGGCACAGTCTACATATGAATTTTTGTGATATTTTATGACATTAAAATGTTAAGAAGAAGGTCTAGAGAGATAGTACAGGAGATAAGGTACTTACCTTGGGGGCCGGAACAATAGTACAGCAGGTATGGTGTTTTCCTTGCATGGGGACACCCCTGGCTTTATTCCTGGCATCCTTTATGGTCCAATGAGCCCAGCAGGAGTCATCCCTGAACAAAGAGCCAAGAGTAAGCCCTGAACACTGCCAGGTACGGCCCCAAAGAAACAAACAAACAAAGAGGGTGCTTGCTTTACATGCAACTGACCATGATTTGAATCCCCAGCACCACATAAGATCCCCTGAGTACCACCAGGGATAATTCCTCAGCACAGAGCCAGGAATAGCATCCCTGGTATGTCCCCCAAACAAACAAACAAAAATAAAGTGGTAAGAAGATTTAATATATTCCTAGGGTAGTATTACCACAAGGGGAGTCTAATTCACTGTCCAAAATTTGTGAATTTTGTTGTGAAAATTTACTAAAATTGGGTGCTGGAGAAATACTGGAGTATGAACTGATGAGAAAACAAGCTCCCCAAATTAATGGGTTAGAATGAAATGTTAGTGTTCAGATAGAAGTACAGCATGCGTAGGAACGTCTTGCATCAAGTCTGGCTTGGTCTCATCATTGGCTTTCTGAGCATCACCTCTTCATGGTCAGCAAACAGATTGCTTTGAAATCTTAGGTGCTTGCTTTTCCCGGGGCACAGTGATTCTTCTTCCCCACAGACTGTTAGTGATGCTCTCAGCCACGCTGAGGGTGAAGGTGCTGTGTTTTGCCTTCTGTTCTGCAGGTGGTGAGGAGGAGGTTCTGGGACTAAGCAGCCTTATTTACTGGCCCAGGGCAGTGATTGCTTAACAACTTCTCTGATTTATCCAGAAGCTATTTGCCAATAAATACAAATGAAGATTAAGACCAGAATAAATCCAAGAACTCCTTTCCATCAGTGGTCACGATTGTTTCTCATCATTTATTGTTAGAGACAATGCCAGTGATTCATGCTTCACATCCCCGTGTCCCCCCTCCCCCTGAACAATAGATAGCCCACGATTCTCCTGTGTTCCAGAACCTTCTGTGGCTCCTTCCAGTTTCAAAATAATGTTCAAATGACTGGCATGGTGGGCTGGAGCGATAATATAGTGGGTAGGGCATTTGCCTTGCATGTGGCCAATCTGGATTTGATTCCTGGTATTCCATATGGTCCCCTGAGCACCACCAGGCATAATTCCTGAGTGCAGAACCAGGAGTAACTCCTGAGCATTGCTGGATGTGACCCTAAAAGATGAAACAAATTTTTAAAAATGACTGGCATGTAAAGCCTTTCAAATATGATCCCATCTTCTCCGTTCACCTCATGGGACCTTATGAGGATTCTGTGTGGGAGCAGGGACCCTTGTCACTACATTTTATGCCTCCTTGTTTTTTCCCTCTCCTCTCCTCTCCTCTCCTCTCCTCTCCTCTCCTCTCCTCTCCTCTCCTCTCCTCTCCTCTCCTCTCCTCTCCTCTCCTCTCCTCTCCTCTCCTCTCCTCTCCTCTCCTCTCCTCTCCTCTCCTCTCCTCTCCTCTCCTCTCCTCTCCTCTCCTCTCCTCTCCTCTCCTCTCCTCTCCTCTCCTCTCCTCTCCTCTCCTCTCCTCTCCTCTCCTCTCCTCTCCTCTCCTCTCCTCTCCTCTCCTCTCCTCTCCTCTTCTTTTCTGTCTTTGTTTTAGGGGTGCTCAGGGCTTTATCCAGCACAGTGCCTCCTTATTTCTAACAGTCTTATGGAGACTTGTGGTTTCATGCCATCTCGAGAACAGGTGCAGGGCTGTAGGTATCAGAGGGCTAAAACTACTATCTAGGGAGCAAGCACACCACAGTCTGTAAAACATCATGCCCCACTGTTACTATGACTCCAGCCACATGTCCCTTGGCAATCCAGCTGTGAAGAAGGCACAGCAGCAGGAGGAAAGACAAAGAGAAGGTGAAAGAGGAGTGTCAGAGATGGAAAGAGGAGCCAGCCCAGAGTCTGATGGGTGGAACAATTACTGATCTCCTACAAGGCAGGATTCTGCCCACTCCTTCCTCGGCTCCTCCTGCAAGGCAATAGTCCCACCTCCCAGTCTCCTGGGTCCTCCTTGCTCTGGGATGATGCCATCACCCACAAGGGGGACCCTCTATAATACCCATAGCAAATCCTCTTTCTCCTGGGATGATGTCTCTGGGAGCTGTCCTGGAGTGAGGCTACCCTGGGAAGCCAAATGCCAAGGATCCTGGACCCCATCCTCCAGTGATGTGATCCCCTGCCTTTCTCATGATGGTGCCCCCTGGACCAGCAAAGACCTTACTAGACAAATGAGTAAAGAGGAGCTTCAGAACTCTCCACTGGTTTCCTTTCATTCCTTCTGCTTCCCCAGGGGACATGGACCCTATGACTCTGGATGTCTTATAACAGTATGACAAGGGGCACTTGCTCTCTTTTACGATCAGAGAGATAATAGTTTTGGAGGGGGTATTAAGTAGGACTAAGCCTTCCCACACTCCAGTTTTTATCTGTATTATGAAATGTAAAGACAAAATCATCAACTATTAGTTAAAAATTAAAGAAGAAAGAAACTACTATTTAAACTGCCCTACTCTTTTTCCCTGGAGAACTTTCCCAGATCACTTCAAATCGCAAGTTGGTTGGGATGTAGGTAAAATAACTGGGCTCAGAAGCCAGGATTCTGAGAGTCACAGTTAATTGCCTGGTCCCTTGGCCTACCCATGAATGTCAGTTCAATTCTTGCTTTCATCACCTGTAAGCGCAGACCTACTCATCGCAGAGGAATTCCTTCCCCTATTTTAAAGATTGCCACTGGATTCCCCCATCTTACCCCCAACTCAGGAATGACACTGTGGTACCTGGATCTGTGTTGTAAGACTCACAACTTTTAGACCTAGTACTTATGTCTGTAAGATTCTCTTTTCTGGAAATATTTCTTTGGGAAATAAGAAAAATTAGGTCACACTCATGGGACTAGAACTACACCTTTTAAATTTAACACTTGTGAAACACCCCTTTTCACTGTAAGGGGAGAGAGAGACAGAGTGAGATGAAGAAGAGAAGGAGGAGGAGGAGATGGAAGGAGAGAGAGAGAGAGAGAGAGAGAGAGAGAGAGAGAGAGAGAGAAACTAACAGACCCAGAAGGAGAGGTAGAAATGAAAATTGAGACATGGAAAAAATACTGAAAACTTCATAGGTCATTATTTCTGCTCCTTTTGGAAGCACATCCTGTTTCTAAAGTCCATGAAATATCACAGCACCTGGCCTAGTCTGTAAAATTTAAAGGAGATGGCCTCCAAAGAGGATGTGAGCTAGGAGAGGGGTTGCTTATATGTCAGAGGAGGTCAGGTGTGGAGGCTGCTGGGCCTGTTAGGAAGGGAGGGGAGTCTGCACCCCCCATGACCCCAATCTGATAAGGACACAGAGTTTAGCCCAGAGATTGATCTATTTTGGAAGATTTGTCAGCTTCACTGCCTTTGTAGATTTTAAGAAATATATCTCATATTTAGTTTGCAAGGCAGTTGCTAATTTTTAAATAATTATTTTAAATATGTTGTGATAGAAATGTTACTTTGATTTTCTCCAGATTTATAGACACACCTATCTTATATTTATGTTTATGATGTATACTTTTAAACTAACTAGATATGGCTCAAGATTTTGGAGTTAAATTCGAGACTGATTTGATTATTTTTATTTGTTAAATTTTTAAATGTGGTTGTGTAATTGTCCAATAGAAGTTGATAATAAATCATTCCTGTTAAATAAAAAAAATAAATATGTTGTGATAGATTCTTCTTCTATTATGTAATCTAGTTGCTCCTTGTCTATCTTATTGTTGTTTTCCAGTTCTATTAAAAAAAAATCTTTTAGTTTCTTTGGTGTTCTCTATTGTGTAATTATGGTTGATGTGTTTTGTTTATTTTATGCTTTATTTGATTTTGTTTGAGGTATAAAATTATTTGGTAACATCAAGACAAAGAAACTAACAGTAGACAATGAAAACTGATCAGAACATAAAGTCTGATAACAAAGTGTAAATGGGGAAAGTGAGGGAAAGCAAAAAAAAAAAAAAAACCCAAAAAACTAAGTTTAACTGCAAAACAGCCCTTTTTGGAAAATGAAAATGAGTTACTTAGTGCCAGTAATTTCTCTAAAATGCCAACGGATTGAACTCTCTAATTGAAAGGCACAGAGTGGCTTGATGCACCAGAAACCAATCCCAGCCTCCTGCTGTTTATCAGAAACACACCAATTTATATAAAAACAAAGACTGGGAAACAATCATCCAAACAAATGGTATCCTAAATGGGGGTTAGTACAGCGACACTCCTGTCAGACAAAATAGAGCTCAAACTATAAAAGATATTAGAGATAGGGAAGGACATGCTGTAATGGTTTCTTCATCAAGAGTTGTATGGCCCCCTGTGGGCCTCCAGGATATTCCTAGAGAACCACAAGTGAAACATAACATAAATGGTGGTATGGGGGAGGGGAGAATATGAGTAAGGAGACAAACCTGTAGGATGCGAGCCCATAGAAAAGAAACCAGGTCAGAAGGGACTACAGTTGGAAAAAGGATGAGAAACACTGGAGTAAGGAATCAAGACAGCCAGAGGACTGCACGCATCAACATATTCACTAAATGAAGGGGCAGTGAAGCAACTACTTAAAGCAACTACTAGTAGGCAGGGGGAACAGGAACAGAACAGTGGCAGGAGACTCCACCCCACTCACAGGACTGCACAGAGCAGCCAGACAAATCAGTAAGGAAGCAACAACCCAAAGAGCTGGAGGAACTGATATATCTGCACAAGGACTTCCCACCTTCTTTCTCTCAACATACACTTCCCCCTACCTCCTAGAAAGTCCTGCAGACACACTCTTCACTCTGCTGCAGTGCACTTGGATTATTCTCCAGGATGGATCACATGCAGGGACACAAGCAAATGACTACAAAGTCAAATATAAATGATGTTGCTGCTTTCCAGGTCACAGTGCTACGGAAGTAGAAATTTATCATCAAAATTGAGTTCAATTACAATTGAACAACCATTGAGTCAAAGAGAAAAAAGAAATAAAAAAAGTTTTCTATTGAATCACAGCATGATACACAGTTATGAGTTGTGAGTGATTGGGTTTGAGTTCTATAATGTTCCAACATCCATCCTCTAACCAGTGCGCAAAGAGAAAATTTATATTCCTGGAAATAAATGAGAATAAAGGTGGGAGCCAGCAGTCTACCAGACACACCAAATGCAAAAATAAGTTCATCACGTATAAGGTCACACCCCAGGAAACAAAAAAAAAAAGCTGAAACAAATAACCTAACTCCAAGTTTTAAGGAACTATAACATGAACAATAAATGATTTGGTTTTGTCCTTCTGGCTTCTTTGAGTGTTGCTTGTTCTCTGATTTCTTTTTCTTTTAGTTACAGTTTTATTTTCCTTATGATGAGAACTTTATTTTTTCATGGGGGCAGAGGGGGGTGGGTGGAAGGCACACTGGCTGTGTTCAAAGCTACTCTTCTGGGTGTGTACTCAGGAATCACTCTTGGCAGTTCCTGGAGGACCTTATCTGATGGCCAGGGATCCAATCAGGATCAGCAGCATGCCAGGTAAGTACCTTAATCCCTGTGTACCATCTCCCTAGACCTATGATGAGAACTTTTAAAATCTATTCTCATCTCAATGTTGGAATAGTGTCATTGATTATAATGACATATAGCTAATATGTTAACATTAACATATATATAGTTAATACAGTTAATAATGACATAAAGTTAATAACATAGTTTCATTAACTATAGTCCCAATGATTTACATTGCATTTTAGGATTTATTTGATTTCTAACTGGAGAATTGTACTTTTGGGCCACTTACACCCCTTTCAGCCCCTCTAACTGTTGTGTCTGACAACCAACAATCTGTTTATCAGTTTTTTACCGAAAACAAACAAACAAACAGACAAAAAAAGAAGTAAACTTTAAGTAAAAAAATGTTCTCAAATTCCATCTTAAAGTGAGATCATTAGTATTCATCTTTCTCAGTCTGACTTATTTCACTTAGCATAACACTCTCAATGTCCATCCAAGGTATTGAAAATGGAAGACTTCCTTTTGGGGAGGGAGGGACTGCTTCCAGATGGTGCTCAGGGCCCTGGGGTCACTCCCAGAAATTCTAGATCAACTGGGCCTGCAGGTCAAGGCTGGGCTCAAGGATGAAAGGCTGCATGGTCCCTGAGGTGCTGGGCACCACCAGTGCTAACAGGAAGTGGGGGGCTGGGAGAGGAACATGTGCTCTTGGGGATCCAACCAGGGTGAGATGCATGCATGCACCCTTAATCCTGTTCTTACTCTCTGGCCCAGGATTTTATTTTTTTAATGATTGAATTCATGATTTTTAAATATGCATAAAATATTTTTATTTTCAAATGATGATCTTCCAAACAATTTCGGATTTTCTTGTTTTCAGTGCTTTGTTACAAATTCACTCTCCTCGCAATTGTCCTTTGAATGATGTTTTTCTAACTCCTTGTTCCAGGTCACTCAACTGAAACACCTCTTACTTCCCTAGCTGTGTTTTTCTCTGTAGCATTTATTCTGTCAATCATTCACTTTCGTACTTAAATCGCCTATTTACCCACATTAAAACTGGAGCGATAGCACAGCTGGTAGGGCGTTTGCCTTGCATGCGGCCAACCCGGGTTCCATTTCTCCGTCCAGTCCCTCTGGGAGAGCCCAGGAAGCTACCGAGAGCACCCTGCCCGCACTGCAGAGCCTGGCAAGCTACCAGTGGCGTATTCAATATGCCCAAAACAGTAACAATAAGTCTCACAATGGAGACGTTACTGGTGCCCACTCGAGCAAATCGATGAACAACGGGACAACAGTGGTACGGTGCGGAGCTACACACATAGAGTGTGAGCTCTTCTAATTTTAATGAGTTCCTAAAATTGCCAATACTATTATGTTACATTTTCATCTTCCCCCAAGTTTCTCTGTGCCCTTTTATAATTCATCTCCTCTCTACCCCAGTTCGAAGCAACCACTGATCTTTATAAATTTGGAAGACAGGAATTTTAGTTGTCTTACTGCCATATTCCAAGTATCTAAAGTCCGTGGTATATAACAGAAATCAACAACTATTGTTAATAACTTTTTCAAATAATCTTAATTTTTTTCCTCACCTGTATGATCTATCGGTTTCTAGAGATACTGTCTTAAAGATAGCCAAACATTTCTGTTGACTTAATTGTTTCTGGGATTCTGTTGATTGATGCTTTATATATTTTGAAATCATTATTACCATATACAGTATGTTCAGGATTATTATATATTCTTGGCTTACTGCTCATTTTTTGGTCATGTAGCATTCTTCTTTATTTTCTTTATTTTTAAACAGTGTATATTCGGTATGCCAAAAACAGTAACAATAAGTGTCACAATGAGAGACATTACTGGTGCCTGCTCGAACAAATCGATGAGCAACGGGATGACAGTGACAGTATTTATTTTAACTTTGATTTCTTTTTTCTTGACAATATAATTGAAATTTTAGCTACTGTTTAGTTCTTATAACTTAATCTTTTCCACCCTTTATTTTACTTGTGTATCCATTTGGTTTCAAGTCTATGTCTTGCAGCACATGCTTTGCAGACAGGAGGCCCATGTACAATCCCTGACTAGCACTACATGATCCCCTGAGCACCACCAGAAATGAATCTTGAACACAGAGCTGGGAGTAAGCCCTGAACACTACAGGTGTGACTACCTAACAAAACCAAACCAATAAAAATTACATGGAGAAAAAAAGGAGAGAAGAAAACAAATTAAAGACTAAAAATACTTGTATCACATATAAAACAAGATTCAGCATTTCCCAAAGTAAGCAAACACTGTTTCCAGTGGTGCCGGAATAATCCAGAGGTGAAGAGAAAATTAAAAAGAGAAAGGAAGGAAGAAAAGAAGGAAGGAAGAAAGGACAGAAGGAAGAGGAAGAGAAAAGGGTAGATTTCCAGGGAGCGCTGAGTAATTTTCTTTTTTCTGAAAATGGAATGGTAGGTCGAATAAATGTTGGAAACTAGGATTACTTCACATAAAAATAAAGCCATATCAAACATTTGCAATAATAATAAATGTGTAACATGTTCTGAACCAGCTGAGGATGTTGAAACATTAATGATATTTGCTGATATTAAAAAATTGTTCATTTTAAATATTAATGGTAGCAATGGCTTATGTTTCTCAAGAGAGAACATATGCTAAAACATTTCAGGGGAATGATAAGATGTTTGTGTTATGCTTTAAAGGAATCAGGGTAGGGGTGTGGGAAGGAGGATAAATGAAGGCAGAACATCTCCAAGCTGGTGATTGTTAAATCTGGGTATGAAAACTCGTTGTATGACTCCTTGTGCTTTTTGTATATGTTTAAAATCTTCCACAATAGTGTTTACTTAAGTTTCTTTTTGCTGACTTGGAGGTCTGAAAAAATAACAGAAAAGAAAACTTCAAAATCTGTTTATGCAATGATTATATTAATTACTGTCATGGTCTAGTAGGGGAGATGGGCAAGTAAACATACAATTCTAATACAATGCAGTTAACATCTGCAATAGAAGTATCACAGGGCCCGAGTGTTATTCAGTGGGTGAGGTGTTTGCCTTGCACCGACAGACTTGGGTTTGATCCCTGACATTGCATGTAATCCCCCAAGTACTGCCAGGAGTAATTCTTGAGTGCAGAGCCAGGGAATAACCCCTGAGCATTGGTGAGTGTGTCTTCCTCCCCGCTCCAAAAAAGAAGTATTACAAGGCAGGATGTATATGTGCAAGGGTCATTCAACCCAGTCCAAAGGATTAGAGAAGAGGAAGTTGGGCAAGACAGCACTTGCTTCCCAGACTTGATGGAACAGAGGGCTCTGACCTTGTGATGCTTGGTGATGAGCGACTAAGTGTAGACCCTGCTTGCACAGGCCCTATCTAACCATTCTTTTCCAAAGTAACCTTGCATCTCCTCCTGTTATTGGAAGCCCTGAGTATCGGGCCCAACCTGGTTAACTGGTTTTCTCCTTTTTCTGCATAATTCTCCATTTCTTAACTCCCTAGGAACCCTGATCCCTTCCCTCCTTTCATATCCTCTTTTTGATTTTTGTTTTGTTTTGTGTTGGTTTGGGTAGTGTCAGGATTTGAATCCAGGACCTCACACACGTAAGGCAAAGATCTATCTCTGAGCCACATCTCTGAATGGGGAGGTGAGTGTACTTGAGCTATACCCAATGGTGTTTAGGGGTTTTTCCTGGCTCTCCAGGGATTGAACCAGGGACCATTCAAACAAGGCAAGTGCCTTAACCCCTGTATTATCTCTGTAATTAGTTCTATTGGTTCTTTGTTGCACAACTATGTTCAAATTTGAGAAAGAAGGAAAGAAGGAAAGAAAGGAAGGAAGGAAGGAAGGAAGGAAGGAAGGAAGGAAGGAAGGAAGGAAGGAAGGAAGGAAGAAATATAGAGAGAAAGAAAGAAAGAAAGAAAGAAAGAAAGAAAGAAAGAAAGAAAGAAAGAAAGAAAGAAAGACATAGAGAGAAAGAACATAGAGCGGGAGGAATGAGGGATGGAAGGAGGGAAAGAGAAAGAAAGGGGAGGGAGAATGGAAAGTTATATAATATTTTATGTAATTACTCATAATTAATATTCTTTTATAATATTTTTATTCCTACAACTCAGTAGAAATGACTGTCTTCTATTTCTGATTCTGTTACTTCAATATTTTCTTTCATTTTTCTTGGTTAATCCAGCTAAAGATTTGTCTTCATTGATTTGTTTTATTTTGTTTTGAGATCACACCCAGCAATAGTCAGGGGATATTCTTGTCTTAGCGCTCAGGAATTACTCCTGGCAGTGTTCAGGAGATCTGGGATGTCCATCATCCAACTCAGGTCAACTGCATGCAAGATGAGCGCTGTATCCACTGTACTATCTCTCCTGCCTTATTTATTTATCTAAGGAACCAACTACAGTTCTATTGATTTTTTTTTAAGAAGCATTTTTATTTTCTTAGTTTCTACCCTTGTCCTTGTTATTTTCTTTCTGGTGTCTTCTTTTTCCAATGTCTTACTGTGAAAGCTTAGGTTATTGGCCTTCCTTTCTTTAAAACATTATAGATATAAGTTTCTCCCCAAGCCAATTTATTTCTTTATTCTTACTGGAAGTAATGTTACAATTTCCAAAATCAATATACACACAATTCGCTTGTCCTCAATGTAGATTTTTTTTAAGTAGGAGTACTGCTATTTATTCAGCCATTGATTAAGCTGATTGAATAGAGCATGAACTGCACATTATTTTTTTTAATTCAGAATGTTTATTTTATTTATTTCACTGTATCACTGTCGTCCCATTGCTCATCAATTTTCTCGAGCGGGCATCAGTAACATCCCCATTGTGAGACTTGTTGTTACTGTTTTTGGCATATCAAATATACCATGGTAGCTTGCCAGGCTTTGCCAGGCGAGAGGGATACTCTCGGTAGCATGCCAGGTTCTCCAAGAGGGTCGGAGGAATTGAACTTGGGTCAGTCACATACAAGGCAAATGCCCTACCCTCTGTGCTATATCACTCAAGCCCATTTTATTTATTTAATTAAAATTAAAAAAAAAATCGAATCACCGTGAGATACAGTTACAAAGCCTTTCTGTTTGAGTTTCAGTCATGCAATGATCGAACACCCAAGCCTCCACCAATGCACATCTTCCACCACCAATGTCCCCAGTATCCCCCACATCCCACCCTTCCCCTGCCTCCATGGCAGACAATCTCCCCAATGCTCTCTTTTGTATTGTTTGTTATGAATAGCATGAGATGTCACACATCCGTGAGAGCGGCTGCATGCTCCTGGAATTCTAAGACTTTAGATAATTAGGGTCGGGAGAAATCTCTGCATCGAGCTGAGCTGCTTGGTTCGGAGATTCTTTAGTGTGTCTCTGGATCATGGTTGTTAAGGAGCTTAAGTAGCAGTCAAAGGCATTTTGTGGGTGTGACCTCTAGGGTCCCATGGGGAGGAGGGAGGATGGGGAGGGTAAGAGGAAGATGAGAAGGACTGACCCATCCCCTATCCCTTGAGGCCTGAAGTTTGCCATCATTGACCTGTGTCCCTACGCTTCTCACTGGGTTCTGGGAATTGGTGGCCACTGGGGTTTTTCAGGGCCAGGTGGAGGGATGATGCCTACCCCCATCTGAGGCACCCTGGTGAAGTCAGCCTGGCTTAAAGTCTGGAGACATCTCTGCAGCGAGCTACTCGGTTTAGAGATTCTTTTGTGTGTCTTTGGATCATGGTCATTAAGGACCTTAAGTAGCAGCTGGGGGCAGCTTGTGGGCGTGACTTCCAGGGTCCCATAGGGGTGGGGGTGAGAGAGGGACCAGCCTATTCTCTATCCCTTGAAGCCTGGATTTTTTCATCACTGAAGCCGCATACCTGTGCTTCTCATTGGGTTTTAGAAGTTGTCAACCGCTGGGGTTTTTAGGGAACAGATGGAGGGATAACGCCTGCCTTTGTCTGCAAAGTGAGGCATGTCTGCAGTGAGCTCCTTGGTTCAGAGATTCTTTTGTGTGTCTCTGGATCATGGGCCTTTTTTCCATCTTTTCCAGGGAAATAAACTATTGGCATATGCCCTGCAGGGCTTGCCCACTCACCCATGCCGGCCCTGACTGTGGCTTTTGATCTCTTTCGAGATTTATGGGTTTCTGAAATAAGGCCAATAAATGAGCTTGTATAGCTGAGTCAGAGGTGGTTTTTGGGTGTGGCTTCCACATACCTAACTTTTGGCTGTTTAATTTCTTGGTAAACTTAGCTCCAAGTTGTTGGGGTCTGGCAAAAAGGCACAACGGCAATTTTGGGGTATCAGGAAGCCTAAAGTCACCATCAGGCTGCTGATGCACTCGCCCCGAAGGTACAGGTTGACCTGCTGGCGTCCTCAATGTAGAATTTGATGTTCAAATTACTCTGTCCTTAACTTGGTGACAGAGAAGTGGCTCAAAAAGGCTGGAGTACAGCATTGTCTCAGCTTTACCCCACCTAATGGGATTCCAGTGATTACAAACAAATTATTTTCCCAATTTTTTTCTAAATAAAATTTAAAAATATTCTAATTTGGGTAACATAGTTACAATTGTATTGCTGTTCATTGGCTATGGGTGTTGAGAGAGCCACCTTCAGGGGTACTCAGAGATACTTTCAAACTCTTACTCAGGAGTGACTCCTGGTGGTGTTTGGGGGACTACATTCAATACTGGAGATTCCATCCAGGATTGGCTACGTGTAAGACAAGTGCCTAAACCTTTATACTATTTCTCTGACTCCTCATAATATATTTTATCTTATATTTGTTGTTCATAGTTGTTGTTGTTACTATTACTTTAGGGCCACAGCTGGTGTTGCTCAGGGCTTAATCTTGGTTCTGTGCTCAGGGATCACTCCCGACAGAGCTCAGGAGCCCGAATGGTTCCATCCACATGCTAGGGAGGGAACCCACATTGGCTGCATGCAAGACAAGTACCCTATCTGCTGTACTATCGCTCTGGTCCCTCAGTTTTCCACAGTCATCCTGCTTAGTCACCTTGGAAATTTGCCTTCGTCTCTCCTCTTCATTTCTATAATGAACTGAAAAGCATGGCTGGTCACAGTTTGCAGCCGCAAGTGACAAATATGAGAAATTGGCTGGTTCCATGTGGAATCTTTTAGCTGTTTGAACTGGCAAATAAAAAATTTGCTATGAGATTATTTGTTCTGTAGGCGTCTGTAAACTTGGTGAGTCACTGTCAGGTGCTGATGGCCTCATATGCATCAAGTAGGGATGCTGTTATTGACATGGCTTCTTTTCATCAAAACAGAGATGAGAGTTTGCAGAGATGTCCACCACCTCATGGCAGCCATACAATATCTGTCAATTTGCATGGCAGGGTTCAGCTGGAGCTACCAGCTTTTATGGGAGGAAAATCACCATAGAACATAGTAAATTCTTCTTAGCACATATTTATGGCCTTGGGTCATTTGTCACTTGTCATCCCATTGATCTTCGATTTGCTTGAGCGGGCGCCAGTGACATCTCCATTTGTCCCTGTCGAGTGCTAGTGTAGCCCAATGGTATCTGCTCACTCCAGGAACACGAAGAGCCTCAAACCGTTTGTTCAGGGCTTTGACGAAGAAGTCTGACCATCTTGTAAGTGGGCGCCATATGGTCTTTTGACGTATTGTGGAATCCAGTCGGTAACAGCTCAAGTTCAATGGTCGTCTCTGAATTGCATTACATGTCTGGCCCAACTGATTTTCGACGCCTTGGCAAATGAGACGGCGTCCCTAATTCTTGATCATCGACGGAGGTTGGAACTCCGGATTCCTTCTCTCACTTGAGTGAAATGTGATATTCCAAGCATAGCTCTTTTGATTCCTCTTTGGGATACCCGAATAGCGTTCTTATCCTGTTTTTGTAGGGTCCAGGTCTCTGAGGCGTATGTTAGTGCAGGAAAAACGGTGGAGTTGAAAAGATGCGCCTGGAGCCAAAGGTTCTTCATCCTGCTAACCACTTTTTCAACGCTCTTAAAGGTGTTCCATGCTGCTCTCTTCCTCCTGCGCAGTTCTGGCACCAAGTCATTCCTCATGTTGAGATCTTGACCCAGGTACACATAGCTGCTGCATTCAGAGATGTTCATTCCATTAAGAACAAATGGAACGTCAGGGAATAGTTCGTTTTTCATGAACATTGGTGAGATTCAGCTGCAGTCTGACCTTTCTACACTCGAGGTCAAAGTCAACCAGCATTTGTTCCACTTGGCCGAAGACCACCGGAACCTAGCCAAGCCATGCTTAAGGCCCCTCTCCACATGTTTGGACAAGTCTCACACATGAAGGTACTGGCAGAGGAACCCAGGTGTGTGTAATCCCATCAACGACCAACATCCAGAGACTTAAAAGCAAATTCCCAGAAGCAATATCTTATAACTACTTCTCCCTCTGGGAGAAACTAGCAAACTACTGAGAGTTTCCTGCCCACATGGGACAACCTAGCAAGCTTCCCATGGTGTATTCATATGCTAAAGCCAGTAACAAGTTGGATCTCATTCCCCTGACCCCTTAGAGCCTCCAATGTGGCGTCGTTGGGAAGGCAAGTGGAGAGAGGCTTCTAATCTCAAGGATAGGATGAATGAAGAGGTTACTGAGCTTGTTCCAGAAATTGATGATCAACGGGATTTCGTGATTCGTGATATTAGAACGATGTCATCAGCAAAGCAGAGGTGGTTTAGTTGCTGACCATCTATCTTCATTCCCATTCCTTCCCATTCCAGTTGTAGCATGATGTTCTTGAGGGTGAGACTGGAGGGTTTCGGTGAAATGGTATAACCCTGACAAACCCCTCTCTTTACGTTGATGATCACTTCCTTTAAGAATGGTGATATTCTGGTGGTGAATCCATAATACAGTTTGCAGAGGATCCTGGTGTACTGAGTTTGAATGCCCTGTTTGCCTAGGGCTTCAATGACCGCTTCAGTCTCAACAGAATCAAAGGCCTTCTTTAAGTCAATGAATGTTAGACAGAGCGGCATCTTGAACTCCTGTGAAATTTCAGTGAGCTTGGTCACGATATGGATATGGTCAATCATACTGAATCCTTTTCAGAACCTGACTTGCTTGCATGGTTGTCCTTCATCTAGTGTCTGCCTATTCTATTCAGGATGACTCAAGTGAACAGCTTGTAGACAACGGACAACAGGCAGATTGGGCAATAGTTGCTGATGTCGTGGATGTCTCCCTTCTTGTACAACAGAACAGTCCTACTGGTTTTCCACTGGGACGGAACCTTGCATTCGGACAGGTAGCATGTGAAAAGCTGAGCCATTGTATTGATGAGTACTAGTGGCAGATTCTTCAGGTGTTTGAGTCTGACCTTGTCTGGACTGGGTGCTGTACGCATCCTGCAGAATTTGGTATATGGGCAGGTGGACATGGCTATCGAAGAGATCCAAGTAGAATTTGTGAACAATCCTCTCCATTGCCCTTTTGGAAGATGTGATAGATCCATCAGGACGTCGAAGGACAGTCATCTTGGTCTTGTAGTTGGTGAAGGACAGGCAAGCGTTTAAGAACGATGGCCTTGGGTAGCTTGAAATAAATGCACCCAATGTCATGAGCAGATTTCCTCTAATATCTGTAAATAGTCAAGGGAGGACCAGAGCATTGTCTTCTAGCTGCTGGCCCATGGATACCTTCTGTAACATTTGTGGACTGAGACTTTCCTCTCCTTTACTAGTAATTATTAAAATTAAAATATAAGTTTGAATGTTATAACTCAATATTTTCATTTTTATTTTGAAAACTATTACTGTCACTGTCACTTTCATCCTATTGCTCATCGTTTTGCTCGAGTGAGTCTCCACTGTGAGACTTATTACTGTTTTTGGCATATCGAATACACCACGGGTAGCTTGCCAGGCTCTGCCTTGTGGGTGGGATACTCTCGGTAGCCTGCCAGGCTCCCCGAGAGGGGCGGAGGACTCGAACCTCGATTGGCCATGTGCAAGGCGAACACCCTACCCGATGCGCTATTGCTCCAGCCCTTGAAAACGATTACCAATTGAAAAGTTAAATAATGAAATCTAAGGACAAAAAATGTACGAGTATACTATACATACCATACTCCACCATCTCACCCTGATTTTTCAGTCCAAAAATTGGTTTATAACCTAAGAAAAAGCTTCACATAAAAGCCAGCTGAAGCAAGAACTCAGTGTGTTGGAGGAGGCCCAGGTTTGTTTTGTTTTGATTTTTATTTTTTGCTTTTGGGGTCACACCCAGAGATGCTCGGGGTTACTCCTGGTTCTGCCCTCAGGAATCATTCCTGGCAGTACTCAGGGGACCATATGGGATGTGGGAGATCAAATCAGAGTTGGCGGTGCGCAACTCTGTACTCTGTACTACCTACTCACTGTACTATTGCTCCAACTCAAGGCCAGGTTCTATCCCCAGCAACACTTGTTCCATTCAGCACCTCTGAAAGTAAGCCCTGAGCACAGAATTGAGAATAATTCCAGAGAACCACCGGATGTGTTTCCCAAGCAAACAAAAACAAAAATCTTCAACAATTATGCAGTGAAATATGTTAATGCTGATAAGGTAGCAAAAACTACCATTGAGAAATATTAATTAAGTGACACGTCTCTCTGGTTGTACATACACCTTCTCTTTATTAGAAAGTCAAATAACAGTCTAGGTTCTGCTGCAACGAGATTTTAAGTATGTAATTAAAGGTTTCCAAATAATTTGATCTTAAGATGAGGAGATTTTAATCTAGATGGATCTGACCTTGTCACACAAGCCTTTTACATCTGGGTCTAGAAATCAGAGAGAGTGGAAGTCAGAGAGCTGGGGAGGGATTTAACACGAAGAAGACTGTAGAGGAGGCAGAGGGGACAATGTACAAGCAAAACAGGTGGCTTTTAGGAAAGTATTCCCTAACTGACAACAAGGAAAAAAAAAGAACCCCAGTCCTACAGTCACAAAGAAGTGAATTCCTCTAATAACCCAAACAATCTTGGAAGTGAATTTTTTAGAAATGGCAAAAGGAAGCTCTTCTAGCATTATGAGATCAACCACAGAAGACCTTGAGCTGAAGACCTTGATTTAGTCAATCTCTTATGATTTTTTGATTCACAGAAGCATTAGGCCATACAAGAGTGCTGTTTTAAGCTACAAAAATTGCATTTATTTGCTGTAGAGCAACAGCAAACTATTGCATCCATGAAAAGAGAATAATAATGATACAATCAAGATTTCACATTAGAGATATTGTGAGAAAACTGTCACCATGTCACATCTGTCTCCACGCCAGGGGATTATATGTACAGATAATGTGAACCACTCTAGAAGATATTTTTGAGAATCTGGGTTCTTGTGACCTTAAAAGTTTAGACTGCAGTAAGTGATGAGACTGAAATCCTGAAACTCTCTCATAAGCTGCTTGCTATTCCATAATTGAGATAACATAATTTGTGTATATATACACATACATATAAATGTACATGCAAAGAAGTATGTATTAAGTTAAATGCTAAATAATTGTTTGCTAGAATTTCCCCAATATGGTTCACAAAACACTTATCTTGAAAGAAAGACATCGATATTTTATAATATGCAATTTAACTTAAGAAATATTATATTCAGTTTTCCTAATAAACTATGGCCTCTAAGAAAACCTACTTAACTCCAAATCCGTTATTTACTCTTAGAACCCTTTCATCTTGGGTGAAGAAGGAGAACTCCTTCAGCAGACTGCCTCTGTATGTATGCAGGTAAATGATTGAGTCCTTTGTGAATATTTTTTTACCACATAAGCAAAGCAAATACTTAACATTTATATCAGTGAAAAAAGAGAAACAACTTAATCTTCAAAAAAAGGAAGTAAAAAAATTCCCCTTCCATCAGCAAACATATATCATCATCCATGAGAACACCATCTATAGCTGATTGAAATGGTGAGTAAGAGAATTTGTTCATTACTCCAGCAAATACTGAACATCCATTATTTGTCAGGCACTCTGCTGGGCACCCAGGAAGAGTCTACATATTTGTCTCTTCACATTTACATACGAGCTAGGGAGACGATACGACAATCACCAAACACATTATTTAAAAAGTGTCAATTGCAATGAAGGAAAAGTGTAGAGAAATGACGGAATGTCATCCAGAGTAGGAGATGCTCACTGAAGACCTTATTGACAGGGCTAGGAGATTGTACAGGGGTTAAGGTGCTTCTCTTGTATTGGTGTAGAACCAGGTTGTGATCCGGGGCACTGTATTGTCCCCTGAGGCACACCCTCCGCCCCGCCCCCTGCTCCAACACAGAACTGGGAGAAGCCGTGAAGCACTGCTGAGTGTGGCCCAAAACCAAAGAAGAAAAATCTCACAAAGATCTCACTGACTATCAAGAGTTTGATTTAAGCTGAATTCTGAAAGACAAGAAGAATTCGAATTAAGTAATGAGTTAAGAGAAGCGTTCTAGGCAAGGAGGATAGGATGGGTGAGAGCCTTCCAGAGTCCAGAAACAGCATGGGACCTATTACCAACATAAAATTGGGAAGAAATATTAAGAAATCAATTTTGGACATATTTACTTGGTGTTGGCATAGAGCTTGGCACAAAACCCTTGAAACTTGCCAAGTGATAGGGGTGAGAGATACGTGTTTTGGTATTCACCATAAGCCCTTTCCATGGTTGAAAACTATAGATGAGTTTATGCTAATGAGGTGGCTCTTAGATAACGGGACCTGGTTACCAGTGGAATCAACCAGGTGGCGAGAGTTGATGTGTTTATCTCCGTACACACCATCGCCATTGGGAAAACAAGTGGGGCTCACTCGACGTAAGCTAAATTATCAGAGATCAATGAATCACTGAGTTGTGCCTCTATGTGCCTACGCATCGTCCACAAAACTAGAACCCGTAGGTTGAGGAGAGTTTCCAAGTAAAGAGCTTCACCTACCCGTGGGCTGGGAGGGTGGTGCCGGGAGACGCCGTGGCATCACTGCAAACACAGGCCCCACCTACACTCGCTGCCCTGTGCATCTCTTCCATTTGGCTGTTTCTGAATTGTAGCCTTCATAATAAATCAGTAATTCCAGGTAAAACATTTATCTGAATTCTGTGATATGTTCTAGTCAGCCTGAAACCTGGGAAGGGAGTTGTATGAACCCTTGAATTACAGCTGTGGGTCAGATAAACAGGTGGTAACCCAAGATTAATGATTGGTATCGGAAGGGAAAGCAGTCTCGTGGAACTGAGCCCAAAACTCTGTCTACCTGGAGTTTACATCAGATGCCAGAGTCTGAATTGAATTAGTAGACATTTCACTGGTGTCCATGGATAGTTGGAAAATTGCTTGGTATGGGGGAATAAAACATACTTTACTGTTAGAAGCATTATGAGTCCAGAATTACCTTTTCCCTTCTTGATATCCCATGAGATATTTGCAGGGAGTTGTGATAAGTAATTGGATATGGACTTGGTGCTCTAAGGACAGATCTGGGCTAAATGGAAAAATTATAATTTTCTCATATTTCAATAAAAATTATAGTAACTGAACCCCCCCTTACACACACATACACACTGGTAGGCATAGAAAAGAAATTAATCGACAAATTTTGTGCTGATTGTAACCAGGGGGAAAATTTCTGAGTGTGCCTTTAATTTAGTCTCATTTTCCTTAAAAAAAGAACAAAGCTTATTCTGGTGATTAATGCTCTTTAAGCCCTTGGGAGTCCCAGCTGGCAGCCATAGCAGCTGTTCCAAAGCCAAAGAGGAAAAGTGTTTGTGTATGCTTTAAAATGGAGTAATTAATGATGTGGAGGAAATATTTTCCCTTTATTTGCTTATCAACAAGATGGCTTTGTATGATGAAGGATGAAGTGTCAAGATGAAATTTGAATTCAACAAAGGGAAAATATGTGAACTGACATGTCTGTGTTACATGAAAACTGCTCAGAGTCTGATAGACCTGCTGCAGAGATAAGATGGCATTTTATAACATCTAGGGAATTCTCAAAGTCAAGCTAAAAATGATGCCACCTACAAGAACTTTGGCCACCTCAACAATACTAATAAGGACTGAAGTATTCTGGAGAGTAGAAAAGTTAAGTCACTTGCCTTGTATGTGGCTAACTCTGGTCCCCTGAGCATCACCTGATGCAGCCCTGGAGTATCACTGAGTGGACCACAGGCCTAGGTAGAACTGCATCCCTGAATATCCAGTTACTTCCAGGGGATGTGCCACACGAGTTCTGTTAACAAAGCAAGATGAGAGACTTTCACTCAGCAAGATGACACAGAAAAGTGAGGGACTAGGAGCATGGGAGATAAGATGTAATGGATCAGCTAAATCCTTGCAATCTCAGCTCACATTCAAAGAAGTCTCATCACCTGTGATGTCACCCCAGCTCATCAGTTTCCTGTCACAGGATTTCAGATAAGTCAGTCCTTTCTTCACAGTAGTTAGTACCACCATTGTAAGAAACTCATTTGTAATGCAGGATTGAGTATTTCAGCACACAACTGAGTTGAGCAATAATCATAACTTAATTGATACCAGGATACCTTTCGGCCATGTCAGTCACTTTGGGAATGGCAAGGTTTAGGAGTTCTGTAGAACTAAGGTCCAATAGAAAGGAAGGTGTTGGGGTGACCACCCTGTTCTTATTATTATGTGTCTATGGAGCTATTGTTAAAACACCTTGAGTCCTCTCTGGTTCTGTTCCCTTAAGCCTGGTGGGCCACGACAGCATGCAGAGGCATCTTTGGAAATGCTTTTTGTCCTGCTGCTATGCCTCTGGGGCCCAGGAACAGAGTTTTCCAATAAGGCAAAGACAGGAGAGGAAAGGAAATAGTTCGCAAGAGGAAACACTGATTATCATTTTAAAAATAGTCATTCAAACATGTATTTACTGTGTCTGGGAACGTGTAGTGAAAGTTATGTGGGAGAAATTAATCGCCAGTTTTTACCAGCTCTGTGTCAAGTGGAAACTTCTTTGGAGGGGGTGTGGGTTGGGGGCCACACCCAGCAGTGCTCAGGACTTACTTCTGGCTCTGCTCTCAGATATTACTACTGGTGGTACTCAAGGGACTATGTGGGATACCAGGGATGGAACCTGGGTCGGCTGTGTGCAAGGCAAAATTCCTACCTGTTCTACTATTGCTTAGGTTCTTTGTTAAGTGAAAACTTAAAAAAAAAAAAGAAAAACTCTCTCTCTCTTTTTTTTCAATTTTATTGAATCACCGTGGGATAGTTACAAGCTTTCATGTTTGGGTTACAATCTCACAATGATCAAACACCCATCCCTCCACCAGTGCACATTCCCCACCACCAATATCCCGGGTATATCCCCCTTTCCGACCCTTCCCCTGCCTCCATGGCAAACAATATTCCCCATACTCTCTCTACTTTTGGGAATTATAGCTTTCAACACAGACACTGAGAGGTCACCATGTTTGGTCCATCATCTACTTTCAGCATGCATCTCCCATCCCATCTGGTTCCTCCAGCCATCATTTTCTTAGAGATCCCTTCTCTATTCCATCTGCCTTCTCCCCTCCGCTCATGAGGCAGGCTTCCAGCTATGGGGCAATCCCCCAGGCCCTTGTATCTACTGTCCTTGGGTGCCAGCCTCATGTGATGTTATTCTATACTCCACAAATGAGTGTAGCCCCTCTATGTCTGTCCCTCTCTTTCTGACTCATTTCACTTAGCATGATACTCTCCACATCTATCCATTTATAAACAAATTTCATGACTTCATCTCTCCTAACAGCTGCATAGCATTCCATTGTGTAGATGTACCAAAGTTTCTTTAACCAGTCATCTGTTTTAGGGCACTCGGGTTGTTTCCATATTTTGGCTATTGTGAACAGTGCTGCAATGAATATATAGGTACAGATGTCATTTCTACTGTGCTCTTTTGTATCCTCGGGATATATTCCCAGAAGTGGTATTGCGGGGTCATATGGAAGCTCAATTTCTAGTTTTTGAAGGACTGTCCATATTAAAAAAAAACTCTTTTATTTATTTATTTATTTATTATTGAATCACCATGTGGAAAGTTACAAAGCTTTCAGGCTTAAGTCTCAGTTACACAATGCTCGAACACCCATCCCTTCACCAGTGCACATATTCCACCACCAAGAACCACAGTAAACCTCCCTCCCACCCCGCCTGTGTAGCTGATAAATTTCACTTTACTTTCTCTTTACTTTGATTACATTCAAACAAAGAACTCACTATTATTGTTTGGAGTTTCCCTCACCCAGAGTTGGACCTGCTGGAAAGGAAGCATTTGATAATTTGAAAAACCCTGTTTCTTATGCTTTGATTTTGGGGGCCTCATCCAGTTGTCTTCAGAGTATGGTACTGCTACCTGCTCAAAGGTCACTGGTGGTAGTGCCTAGGGAGCCATAAGGTGACAGAGATTAAACCTGGAGCCCCCCCCCCACGCACCCTATGCAAAGCAGGCACTCTCAGCACATTGAACTGTCTCTATGTTCCTTCGACCTCTGCATAACAGAGAGATACTAAGCAGGGAGGGCACTTGCCTTGTACATGGTTGACTTGGGTGCAATCCCCAGACCCCATTTGGTCCCCATACCCCATCAGGAGTGATCGCTGAGCACTGAACAATGAGTAATTTATGAGGACAGCTGGGTATGGCTCCCCCTCCCCCCATCACAAAAAGAAAGGGAAAATGTTTTAGAATATTACTCAACATGGAAAAATCCATTATTTTACAAAATATATCCTATATTGAACTGGAGCCATAGCACAGCAGGTAGGGCATTTGCCTTGCACGCGGCTGACCCAGGTTCGATTCCTCCATCCCTCTGGGAGAGCTGGGAAAGCTACTGAGAGTATCCCGCCCACATGGCAGAGCCTGGCAAGCTACCCGTGACATATTCACTATGCCAAAAACCAGTAAAAACAAGTCTTACAATGAAGACGCTACTGATGCCCACTTGAGCAAATCGATGAACAACGGGATGACAGTGCTAAATCCTATATTATGAAAAAAAAAGGAGTAATCCCAGTGTTCACTGATGAATGGATTAACAAAATATAGTGTATTAGTGTATATATATGTATATTACTATAGATGATGTTTGGCCTTAAAAAATAAAAGAAGCAGGGGAGACAATACAGTGGGTAGGGAGGGCACTTGCCTTGCACACAACTGACCCAGTTTCAACCCCTGGCACCACATATGACCCCTGGAGTCCCACCAGGAGTTATTCATGACCACAGAGCCAGGAGTAAGCCTTGAGTGTGGTGTGGCCCCCAAAATAAAAACAAAGCAAAACAAATGAAAGCAAATATTGTTTCAAGTTAGCACATGGATGAAAACTGAAGGCATTGCAAGTGAAATAAGTCAGACATAGAACATGATCCCTTACATCCCTGAAATACCTAGAATAGTCACTCACAAAGACACATGCTCCATTGTAGCTACCAGTGGCTGGGGATAAAGGAACAAATAGGGAATTGATGGGCATAGAGGTTTAGCTCTGCAAAACAAAAAACATTCCAGAAAAGGACAGCATTTATGATTGTGCCAAGAGGTAGATGTACTTAATGTCCCTGAACTACACATGTAAATTTTGTTAAATCTAAAAATTCCACTGGCTCTAGCTTGCTTTAGTGGGAAACAGTTACCATGACTTAAGCAAGTTTCATTGCTTTGTGTATGTTATTACAGTTAAACACTTTTTATCCAGGGCCACACCAGCTGGAGAACATACTTTGCATGTGGGAGGCCCAGATTTGATCCTGAGCACCATATGGCCCCTGAATACTGCTGGGAGTGATCCCTGAGTAAAGAGCTGGGATAAACCCCTAAGCACTGTGGGCTGTGGACCTCCCAAACCAAGAAATTATCCTGATACATATGGAATTCATTGTTGAATGTCTTTCCCTTTTGTTAGAAGAGATGCTCTGAGCAAGCGGGATCTTGTGCATCTATTCACTGTTCTATGCCCACCATCTGTTCCAGTGCCTGGCACAGAGGAGTAACTCCATAAATAATAATCAAGGGGCTGAGTGGCCCTTCGAGTGGGCTTTGGGGCAGAGAATGCCCCATATCACCTAGGAAACTTTGGCAAGGATCACACATTTGCTACTGATAATATTCAGTTGCCATAGTGTTTGGGCATTTGTGAACATATATCTTGTTCAAATATAGAAAGAAAGAAAAAAAGATATCACATCACATCCCAATAGTCACATTATTAATTGGTTTATCCCCTGCATAAGATGGCATCTTTCTACTGAGTCTTTGCTGGTGTGGCATGATCTTTAAATTTCAAAATAGTTGTTTATTGCATAGATTAGCATAAATGACTTATATCTTAGCCTGTGAAATTAGACCTAATGTAAATATCTCAGCCTTTTAATTGTAGAAAATAAAAGAAAGGTTATAACAGGGTAGTGGGGAAGAAGAGAATTGTAGGGAGTAGAAGGAGGAAAAGGAAGGCTCTAGAGAAACAAGCAATTACATTTTAAGATAATTTTTATTAAAATTAAAAATTCACATGCATTTTTATGCAGCAAACCTACACTTGGGAATTAAACCCATGGAGAGGAAATCCTAGTTTATAAAATCACACAAACTTGTATGCTTCTGCATAATTTTTTATTGTAATAAAACAAAACCCAGGGATGAATAATTTGTGGCATAATCTGCCCCATTAAAAACAGTGAATTAAATCCAAACCATTTGACTTAGGGAGATTTCCATGAGGGATGGTTGAACAAGAAGAAAAAGAAAATCACAAATTTCATATTTCTTTGTATGATTTTGTAAATATGGAGAAAAATAGGGCAAGATGCACATTTGCTTGCTGATATTTATTCTGTATGTGTTGGTGTGGAAATGGAAGGTCTAATAGAAAGGAGAACTGGAAAGGTGGAGGAACCAAGTAGAAAAAAGAAAACAGCTGCACTAAAATACTAAAAGCATAAAAGAAATGCATTTTAGGTAAAACTGTATGTGACTTAAAAAAAAAGTGGAAAAGTTATGCAAAGACAGTGAACTACTTCCTCAAGGTAACGAGTTGCTCGTTAGCTGTGGTGGCCTCAGGTCTGTAACACAGTTTAATTTGCTTACAGATGGATAGACATGGAGAGTATCATGCTAAGTGAAATGAGTCAGAAAGAAAGGGACAGACATAGAAAAACTGCACTTATTTGTGGAGTATAAAACAACATAACATGAGGCTGACACTCAAAGACAGTAGATATAATGGTCAGGAAGATTGCCCCATAGCTGGAAGCCAGCCTCATGAGCGGAGGGGAGAAGGCAGATGGAATAGAGAAGGAATCACTAAGAAAATGATGGCTGGAGGAATCGGTCAGGATGGGAGATGTGAAAGTAGATAATGGACAAAACATGATAACCTCTCAGTATCTGTATTGCAAACCATAATGCCCAAAAGTAGAGAGAGAGTATGGGGAATATTGTCTGCTATGGAGGCAGGAGGAGGGTGGGAAAGGGGGGTTATCCAGGGATATTGCTGGTGGGGAATGTCCACTTGTGGAGAGATGGGTGTTTGACATTATGTGATTGTAATGAAAGCTTGTAACTATCTCACAGTGAGTCAATAAATTTTCTTTAAAAAATGAAATACACAGGTTAACAGCAGAGGGAATGAGAGCCTTGAGCAATGATGATCACTCAGAGAGAACAGAATTCTGGATTTACCTCCTCACATGCCTGCTGCCAGGAGTGATCCCCAAGTGCAGAGCCAAAAGTAAGCCCTGAGCACAGCCTGATGTAGCCCAAAAACTTAAAAAAAATTAAGGTCTGGAGCAATAGAGATGGCTTCTTCTTTACCATAGAGTTTCCACCTTAGCCTGTCACTTTCTTGGAAAGGCCTTCCCTCCTTATTTAAAAGGACACATCGAAGGGGCTGGAGCAATAGTACAATGGGTAGGGTATTTGCCTTGCGTGTGGCTGATCCCGGTTTGATTCTCTGCATCATACGTGGTCCCCTGAGCACTGCCAGGAATGATTCCTCAGTGCATAGTCAGGAGTAAAACTTGGAGCTTTGCCGGATGTGATCCAAAAAGCACCTCCCACCCCCGCAAAAACAAAGAAAAAAAAAGCAAAAAAAAAAAAAGCAAAAGAAAAAAACCTTTTCTGCAGGTAGGAGAGATACTTCAGCAGGCAGGGGCCACCATGTGGTGTCCAAGAGCTCCAACCCCCAAACCACTGATCCTGGAGTAGCCCCTGAGCAACGCTGGATGAGGCCCCCAAACAAACAAAAATAAATGAGTTAAAAACAAATCCATATGTGAAAACTGAGTCAGAAGAAGGAAGTATGGGGAAAAACAGTTGGAAGGCACCATCTTTTCTCAGGGATCTAATGTAGATCCAGAAAGTCAGAACTATCTGTGTCATCAAAGTGATCTATCACATGATCTATGTTTGATATATGATATCAGGTATGTGATTGATAGAGGAGAGGTGAGCAGTGTGAAAAGTATCCTGCTGTATGGTTCAGACCTTGGAATATGCCGAGCAGCCCTCAGTTCAAAGCTGTATTCTCTGGATTTGGCTACTTAATAATAAGATACAGTACAAAGGGTTAAGCAAGAAAATGGCTTAATTCTTTCTCCAGTAATAACCATGATAGTAAGTTATAGACTGGAGCTGGTGGTTCTGTGAGATGGAGACTCAAGTTCATTTTATTCTGCCATTCACCATTCTTCATCTCTGCAATGGTGAAGACTAAGTACCAATGGATTTGCCTTTTAGCTGTTAAGAGGAAAACGAAACGATGGGTCACATTCCTTTCCTTTCAAGAGCTACACCCAGAGATGGGACTCAACTCATTGGCCAGACTTTATTCATAAGATGTCTCCTAGAAGCAAAAGGAGCCTGGGAAATGTGGTGTTTGGCTGGCATGTGCTCAGTTAAAAGCACCATTAATAAAAAAAGACAGCCAGGGGCTGGAGTGATAGCACAGTGAGTGGGTAGTGTATTTGCCTTGCGCGTGGTCGACCCAGGTTTGATTCCCAGCATCCCATATAGTCCCCTGAGCACTACCAGGGGTAATTCCTGAGTGCAGAGCCAGGAGTAACCCATGTGCATTGCTAGGTGTGACCCCAAAAGGAAAAAAATAATAATTAAAAAAATGGGCTGGAGTGATAGCACAGTGGCAGGGCCTTTGCCTTGCACATGGACAACCCAGGTTCAATTTTTCCATCCCTCTCGGAGAGCCTGGCAAGCTACCGAGATTATCTTGCCCACATGGCAGAGCCTGGCAAGCTACCCGTGGCATATTCGATATGCCATAAACAGTACCAAGTCTCACAATAGAGAGACTTGGTACTGGTGCCCGCTCGAGCAAATCAATGAGCAACAGGGTGACAGTGACAGTGAATAAATAATAATAATAATAATAATAAAGACAGCCAGGGGCCAAGAATGTGACTTATGTGATCGAGATCATGACTGCTAGTGTGAGGCTCTGGGTTCCATTCCTGTAATCTTCCAACACCACCACCAGTTCCAGCAACAAAAGAAACTACAAAAGAAGACAGAGATCAAAATTAAACCCAAATCACATGACTACATCCTTGTCAATGATACCATAACTTATGAAGGAATAATGATAGAATGAGATATGAAATCATATCAAAGAATTCTGTTACAGTCTAGGAGACGAGGGAAGCTTTCATCTAGTCTGAGAAGGCAGGAAAGTGACTTTCTCTTGAGGAATTGGTTTTGAGCAGGGATCTAAAGGTGTTAACTAGATGAAACAAGGACGAAGGAGGGATACAGGAATAAGGAAGGAACAAAGGCCCCAAACAGGAGGAACAAAGCATGTTTGAGAAACTGAAGAAAGAAGGGTTTTTTTTCCCTCTGCTTGTTTATTTTTGGGGTGTGTGTGTGCCGATTCTTTTAAATTTTTGTTTTGTTTTGTTTTGTTTGCAACATAGGAGCAAGTGAAAATGGATAAAGGATCTATCTTGCGATGTGGGAAGTGAGAGCATCAGTAATCACTGGCCACAGAGACTCATTTTCATACACCACACATAAAACTCAGTTTCATTACTTTACATTTTCACCTCTCATGAAAGCCCTGGTAAGTGTGAGTCATAGTAAACTCGAGGTCCTAGAATCTGAGTGAGCCCAGTATAAAAAATTCATGAAACCATTCTGCACTGCTTACTCGATTTTTCTTTATTGCAACTGGTAATAGTTTTTAAAATTTTAATGTGCTCCTTTCCTTTGTTTTCCCAAGGACATAACCTTCATCCTGGTTGGCTCTCGACATAAATTTGATTTGGAGAAGATGAAAATCTGTAATGGGAGGAGAGCTGAGAGGAAGACCTGGGTAATTTCCAATTTCTGGCATCCAAAACCAGTGACAGTGAGGCTGTTGTCTTGAATATGGATTTTGCATTTTAAGTTCTTAGCAAACCTAGGCAGTCGGCTCTGGCTCGGTCTAGAGTAGTGCAGAGCGAGGGTTGCCAGATAAAATATGGAATATGTAGTTAAAATTGAATTTCAGATGCTACTTTAGATAAATACTGTTTTAGAATTATCATATTCTCAATACTGAATGGGATTTTATTAATATTTATTTCTGATTTGAAGGCCACGCCCAGTGGTGCTGAGTGACTATTCCTGGCTTGATACTTAGGGTCACTTCCTGACAGTGTTTTGGGGGCCACATGGTGCCAGGGCTGAAACCCAAGACCACCTCCCTGGGCATTGTTGCAGCCCTTTTAAAACTAGTTGTGCCCCAAAATGGGGTATAATAATTTGAAAATTTTTTTTAGATGTTTATCTGAAATCCAGATTTAGGGGCTGGAGGGATAGTACAGTGGGGAAGGCACTTGCTGTGCATATGACCAGCTTGGGTTTGATCCCTAGTATCACATACAGTCCCCTGAGCACTGCCAGGAGTGACCCCAGAGCACATAGCCAGCAGTAATCCCTGAGCACTGTTGGGCATGGACTTCCCTCCCCACCCAAGAAAAGAGATGAAACCCAATTTTGAAGGGGCACTTGTACTTTTATTGTTAAACCGGACAATCATACTTCGGGAGATATTAGGCTTTGAGACAAACAGACCTAAGAGAGGAAAACAGGACACAAGGGAAATCTTGAGTCATACTTTCCCTCCAAACTTATTCTCTTTGTGCAGGGCCTGCACTTACCGGAGAATTAGAAGGCCCCAGTGCTTGCTCCCTGGGCAGCTTTGAATATAAACGAGGTCCAGGCCAGTCGGATCGATCCCCCCTGACTCTGACTGGAGAGCAGATATTGGGAGAGGCAGGAGCTGTGGAAAGCCTGTTCTGACAAGTGGTGACAGGGGTGACCTTGACGGAATCCTGGGTCCGGTATAGTCAGTGGAGGAACCTGTGGATCCAGTATCCATGGCAACAGCTGGGTTTCTAAGGCCAGATTGTGAGCATTGTTGCTGGCTTCGGAGCCTACAGGCCTGGTTTCTACTCTCTCAGGGAGCCTGCAAGCAATCCAATATCCTTCTGATGAATTTCTCTGCCCTTTAACTCTGTCCCCA
Source organism: Sorex araneus (assembly GCF_027595985.1). Taxonomy (NCBI): domain Eukaryota; kingdom Metazoa; phylum Chordata; class Mammalia; order Eulipotyphla; family Soricidae; genus Sorex; species Sorex araneus. The sequence continues at coordinate 246,564,640 of NC_073302.1, forward strand.
GTTGATTTGGTTCCTTGCACCAAAAAAAAAAAAACAAAAAAAAAACCCTGAGTGAGAAATGAAGTTGAAGCCTGAAGCCTTCTCAGGCCAGAGGAATTTAGAGAAGAGCAAGAGGAGCGAATGAGTGGGCAGATCTGTGCCTGGACAGAAGATGGGTGAGGGAAGTTGGGAAGGGCAAATTTCTGTGCCACTGGGCTCACAGACCCCAATGCTTCCCCTGCAAATACACTGGGCCACTCTGAAGTCAGTTCTGATGGGTGAGAGGGGTTATAAGGACTAGGCCAGCTCTATGCGGCGCTTGTGCTCTGCTGGCTGGGAAATACACTGTTTTGTTTTGTTTTTTCTTCCCAAAAAATATATATACATTGTGGTTAATATTGTTGAGATGGCTCAAAAGACTGGAGCACATGCTTTCATGTGGGATCCCAAGTTCCACACCCCTGAGCACTGCTGGGAGTCCTCCCCTAAGCACTGAACTAGAATAGCCCCCAGCACCGTCAGGTGTAGCCCCAAAAAACAATAACAAAATGTGGTTTAAAAATACAACATGGGGGGCTGGAGCAATAGCACAACAGATAGGGAGTTTGCCTTGCACATGGCTGACCTGGGTTCAATTCCCAGCATCCCATATGGTCCCCCGAGCACCGCCAGGAGTAATTCCTGAGTGCAGAGCCAGGGTTTACCCCTGTGCATTGCTGGATGTGATCCAAAAAGCAAACAAACAAACAAAATTACAACACAGTGGTTGGAGAGATAGTACAGCAGGTTAGGCTCTTGCCTTGTATGCAGCTGACCTTGCTTTGATCCATAGCATCCCACATGGTCCATGAGGCATTGCCAGGAATGATTCCTGAGCAGAGAGTCAGAATTATGCCCTAAGTACTGCCAGGTGTGGCTTAAAACCAAATAGAAATAAAAATGCTACATAAAATGGATCGTCTTAACCATTTTAAGCCCAGTTAAGACTACATCTCCCTTTGAGAGAACCTGGCAAGCTACTGAGAGTTTCCTGCCCACATGGGAGAGCCTCACAAACTCCTTATGGTGTATTCGTACGCCAAAACCAGTAACAATGCTGGATCTCATTTCCCTGACCCTGAAAAAACCTCCAATGCGGCATTGTTGGGAAGGATGAGTAGAGAGTCTTTAAAATCTCAGGGCTAGGATGAATGGAGAGGTTACTGAGACCGCTCAAGAAATTCAACAATCAATGGGATGATGATGATGATGATGATGATGATGATGATGATGATGATGATGATGATGATGATGATGATGATGACATGGCTCAATCCTGGCTTGAGTCTGCCAGGAATGATCCCCGAGTGCAGAGCCAGGAATAAACCTTGAACACCACTGGGTATGGCCCAGGAAAAAAAGAATGTTTATGTTATTTGAAAACAGAGCTCTTTACAATAAATTGTAAGATAAGTTTGCTTCCAACCATCAATGGTCAATGGTTGGAAGCTGTCACAAGTGTGTAGGGGCGAAGGGCAGTTAGGATAGAGAAGAGATCAGTATAGCAATAATAGTTGGAAATGATCATTTTGGACTGGAACTGAGTGTTGAAAGTTGGTAAAGGGATATGCATGATAATCTTTTAGTATCTGTATTGGAAACCATATGCCCAAAAGGAGAGAGAGAGGGGCTGGAGCGATAGCACAGTGGGTAGGGCGTTTGCCTTGCACGCGGCCAACCCGGGTTCGAATTCCAGCATCCCATATGGTCCCCTGAGCACCGCCAGGGGTAATTCCTGAGTGAAGAGCCAGGAGTAACCCCTGTGCATCACCAGGTGTGACCCAAAAACCAAAAAAAAAAAAACCAAAAGGAGAGAGAGAGAGAGAGAGAGAGAGAGAGAGAGAGAGAGAGAGACAGAGAGACACAGAGAGACAGAGAGAGAGAAAGACAGAGAGGCAGAAAGGGAGAAAAAGGAAGAGAGAGAAAGAGAAACAGAGAGAAAGTGTTTGCCATAAGTTGGGAGGGAAACTTGGGACATTGGTGGTGGGAAATGTACACTGGAGAAGGGATAGGTGTTGGAACATTGTATGACTGAAACTCAATCATGAACAACTTCATAACTGTGTATTTCACTATAATTCATTGAAAGGCATTTTAACAAAATAAAATAATTTTGTGCATTAGAAACTAAACTCTACTTTTCTTCCCTCCTTCCAGTCCCTGGAAATCATCTTCGTTTCTAATAGTTTGATGCTCTATAAAGAGGTGTTTTGATTTCTCCTCCATCAGTGTGTGGATGTGTCAGGATGACTGGAGGCCGCAGGTTGCACCTCCCTGCTGTGCTCACTCACTTTTAGCTGTGCATTGACAGTGGGGCTTGCATGCTAAGCTGCGGTGCCCCTTGAGGCAGGCCCCCCTTCCCTCGTGCTGGCATCAGCACTCACATGTCAGCACTAAGGCTCACGCTTTTAGTGGAGGCTGATGTTTCATGATTGTGGCATCCACACATGTGTACTCCAGGGCTCATACTCCTGGCCCTGGTGCTCACTCCTCTTTTTTCCTAGGTGTGTGCCCCAGGGTGGCAACTGTTTTGTGATCATACAGACACACAGACACATAGACACACACAGACACAGACACCAGACACAGACACACAGACACACACACACACACTCACACCTGGCTGCAGTGAGGGCCAGAATCAGCTCTTGTTTCTGCAGACCACAGAGCTTCCAGGGTTGAGCAGTGGTGTCTGCGGAACACAGAACTCAAATGCACAACCATAATGCTTGCAAGGCGAGCCTCAAAGCCAGTGTGCTCTGAATCCCTAGGCCCTATTATTTTGGCTTTAAAAAAAATATTGTTTTTAAAGTGGCATCCCCCAGTATTTGAATTTCTCCGACTTAATTTCACTAGGCAAAAGACCCTCAAAATTCAGCAAGAGGCTGTCTCCTCTACAAATGGCTGGGTCATATTCCATGGTAAGTATTCAGACTGGATCCCATTTCCTTGTAAGTATGCAACATGCTGCATGGGACGCCTTCATCGATTCACCAATGAATGCTTGCTTGTTTTGTTTCCAAACCTTGGCTGTTGAGAATCATGCTTCTCTGAACTCAGGGTGGAGGGCACAGATATCCCCTTGTGGAATTTTAGATATTTTCCCCCTTTTCATCCTATTTCTCATTTCAGTGACAGGGAGTTCACAAGGTTGCAGCTTGTACACTTAGCTTCATCACTCATGGTGGGGGTGGGGGGGTGAGGGGGGTGATACATTTTTAGCTGTAGTGTTTGCCCTTATGGTTGCTAGGGGGCACACATCTTGGTTTTTGTTGTTGTTGTTGCTCTTGTTTGTTTTTTGGTTTTGGTGCTCTCACCATTTTTGGTGATCACCAGTGTCTAGTGTCAATGACCAGGATTGGTTCACTGCATGAACTGTGGCCCTGGAGGCCCCAAGCAGCAGAGCTGTTGGAACAAGGATTAGAGCATGCAGGCGGCACTGGGGATTGAACCCACTACCTCATGCTTCTAAGACAGGCATTTTACCACTGAGGCATACCGGAGCCTCGCTTTTAAATATTCTGGTGCAAGCATTTCCTCTTGGTTAGGCAGAGAGATTCTCTGGGGCTCAAAGCTTTCTTTGACTTTGGGACGGTAGAAAGAAAACTGAGAATGTGTCTGAACAGCTAGATCTGGTGGAGTGGTCTGTAGCAAAGCCCTCTATGGGGGTGAATACCCAGTCCGGGGCCGAGGAGGAGTTATGGCCACACCTCTGAGGTTTTCATAAATTTGTTTTTGTTTTAGTTTTTGGGCCAGATCCAGCAAGGCTCAGGGCACACTCTTTGTTCCATGTTCAGGGGTCACTCCTGACAGAGCTTGGGAGACCATATGCAGTACCAGGGAGCAAACATGGGTCAGCCGCAAGCAAGTCAAGTGCCCTACCCACTGTATTCTCTGTGTCTCTGTCTCTCTCTTTCTTGGATTTTTGTGTCACACCTGGCAATGCTCAAGGGTTACTTCTGGCTCTGCATTCAGGAATCACTCCTAGAGGTGCTCAGGGGACCATATGGGATGCCGGGGATAGAACCCGTGTCAGCCTCAAGCAAGGCAAGTGCCCAACCCACTGTTTTTTTTTTTTCTCTTTTGCATGTTTGTTTGGGATTTCTTTGGGCCATACCTGGCAGCTCTCAGTGCTTGCTCCTGGCTCTGTACTCAGGGATCATTCTTGGCAGTGCTCAGGGAACAATGTGGTACCTGAGTCCAAACTAGGGTCAACTGCATATAGAGCAATTGTCTTAGGCCCTAAAGTATCTAAAATTTTATTTGAGGCACTGTGATCACCATACAGTTAATGAGAGGATTTCAGGCATACAGCATTTCAAGGCCACACCCTCCACCAGAGTGTCTGCTCCCCTCCACCAGGATCTCAGTCAGGCCTTTGAGTTGTGGGGACCCTGTGAGTGTTCAGAGTCCAGGGAATGTCACCAGGCTGAGTCCAGGTGAGCTAGACCGAAGTACCATGCAACTGCAGCCTCAGGTGCCAGCAGGTAGGCAGCACCTTGGGGGAAGGTGGGTTCTTCCTTCCTTCCTTCCTTCCTTCCTTCCTTCCTTCCTTCCTTCCTTCCTTCCTTCCTTCCTTCCTTCCTTCCTTCCTTCCTTCCTTCCTTCCTTCCTTCCTTCCTTCCTTCCTTCCTTCCTTCCTTCCTTCCTCCCTTCCTTCCTCTCTTCCTTCCTTCCTTCCTCCCTTCCTTCCTCTTTTCCTTCCTTCCTCCCTCCCTCCCTCCCTCTCTCCCTCCCTCTTTCCTCTCTCCCTCCCTCTCTCCCTCCCTCTTTCCTCTCTCCCTCCCTCTCTCCCTCCCTCTCTCCCTCCTTCCCTCCCCCCTCCCTCCTTTCTTCCTTCCTTCCTTCCTTTCTTTCTTTCTTTCTTTCTTTCTTTCTTTCTTTCTTTCTTTCTTTCTTTCTTTCTTTCTTTCTTTCTTTCTTTCTTTCTTTCTTTCTTTCTTTCTTTCTTTCTTTCTTTCTCTCTTTCTCTCTTTCTGTGGGTTCTTGAAGCCCACAGCTCTTGGCCATAATGGCACTGTACACGACAGTCCCCAATACTTCTTGGAAAGAGAAGCAGAAGGCAGGAAGCACAAGAGACACTAGGTTAGCAGATGGACTGAGTCATTATTAAATTATTTCTCTGTTTCTTTTGTTCCTGGTAAAGGTGTGAGTAGGACTGAGGTGAGGGGGAGGGGAAGCCTAGATAAGCGATAAACAATTAAAAATTAAAAACACTTTTCCCACCCAAGAATAGTAGAGATAAGGACCAGGAGGATTGTTCTGTGGCTTGGAAGCCAGCCTCACATGCTGGGGGGCGGGGGAAGGCAGCTCAGATAGAGGAGGGACCACCAAGTAAAGGATGCTTGGGGGGGGCCGCTCAGGATGGGAGATGCGGGCTGAAAGTAGAGTATGGACCAAACATGATGGCCACTTAATACCTGTATTGCAAACCACAACGCCCAAAAGGAGAGAGAGCAAAAGGGAATGCCCACCGCAGAGCTGGTGTGGTGGTGAGGGGAGGATGGGATGGGAGTGGTGGGAGGGACTCTGGCATCATTGGGGGTGGAGAATGGGCACCGGTGGAGGGATGGGTACTCGATCATTGTATGACTGAAACATAAGCATGAAAGTCTGTAAATCTGTAACTGTATCTCATGGTGATAAAACAACAACAACAACAACAACAAACAAACAAACAAACAAACCAGTTTCCTCTCATCTAACCTGAACAATGACTTAGCACTTTGGAACCCTCTTCTCTCTCCTCTCCCTGCCCCCCGCATCCTGTGCCCCATACTCTAGGCCCGTTCCATGTCCCCACAGACAGGCACATCCCCACCGAGGCTCCAAAGACCCGCGGGAGTTCTGAGCAAGGGTCTCCTCACTGACTCTGTGTGGCCTGGAGAAAAATCAATGGTTTCCAAGGTGCCTCAGCTTCAAAGCCTGTGTGTTTCTTCTGCTTCTTCTGTTCCCTCAGTGTGGCGCTCACCCTTCTCTGCTTGAAAACAACCCATTAACCTCTCAAGAACCAAACCAAATGTCATACCGGGGAAATTTTTCCAGACAGCCCTTTCTTTTATGTGCTCCATTCTCAGTTGCCTCTCAATAAGGCATGAGTCACAACACTTTCCCCCTGCCTTCTGCGTTTGATGGGCGTGCGCCTGGCTGCCCTGTGCAGATAGGAGGCCTCTGGGAGCAGAAAACAGAGTTTAATTGTCTCCAGATTCCTGACACAGAGCTTGGTGGAGAGCAGGGCCTGAAAGTGAGCTGAGTGGATGCAGCTTTGTTTATTTGTTTTGGTCTGTAACAAACTGGTCTCCTTTGTTTGTCCCTGCCCCTTAAAGTTCCCCAAGGTTGTGTAAGTGCCCTTTAACTGTATTTATTTATTTATTTATTTTATTGATTGGTTGGTTTATGGGCCACACACCCTGTGGTGCTCAGGACTTACTCCTGGCTCTGCACTCAGGGATCACTCCTAGTGGGCTCAGGGACGCATATGAGATGCTGGGGATAGAACCCAGGCCGGCTGCATACAAGGTAAACACCCTAACCATAGTCCTATAGCAATAGTTATCATTCATCTACACTGACATGGCAATGTTGACTGGTACAATCTCCTTAGGAAAAGCCTTGGAATAAACTTAAGAATTGAGCTTCCATATGACCCAGAAATTCCACTTCTTGGCATCTTCCCCAAGGCCCTCAAATACTATTTTGAAAAGACACTGGCACTCCTCTGTTCACTGCAGCAATATACACAATAGTGAAAGTTTGGAAACAAGCCAAGTGTCTAAGAGCAAATGACTCAATAAAGAAAGCACCTGCCATAGAAAGACAGGCTCGGGGAAGGGTGGCAGGAGAGAAACTGGGGACACTGGTGCTGGGAAATGTAATGGTGGAGAGATGCGTGTTGGATACTTATGATTGAAACCCAACCACGATCAGCTTTATATCTCACAGTGAATCAATAAAAAATATTTTTTAAAAAGCAAATTATGACACATACACACTGTAGAGTACCACTCGGTCCTGAAATGAAGTCATGCAACTTCCCACTACGAGGACATCATGCTGAGTGAAGTCACCCAGAAGCAGAGGGACAGATACAAAATGGTCTCTCAAAAGTGGAATTTTATTTCAAAAAAAGAAAGAAACATAATTAGGGAATGACATTGGCCAAAGGCAATTAAAACCTGAGAACTGGGCTACAGGATGGACCTTACTAAGGGACCTTACTAAGCAGGGACTCTGAGACCAAGGTGGAAGTAGCAGACACTTTTTTTTTTCTTTTTTGGGTCACACCCGGCGATGCTCAGGGGTTACTCCTGGCTCTGCACTCAGGAGTTACTCCTGGCGGTGCTTGGGGGACCATATAGGATGCTGGGGATTGAACTCAGGTCAGCCGCATGCAAGGCAAATGTCCTACCCGCTGTGCTATCACTCCGGCCCCAGTAGCAGACACTCTTGCAGGAGGTGCAGTGTTGGAATCTTAGAAGCATGAAACCCAATAATTAACAGTATTGTAAATCACAATATCTAGAAACTTAAAAAAATTAGCAAATGAAAACTAAATAGGGCCTTTGTTCATAGAGTGTCAAGTTTGCTTTCTTTTCTTTCCTTTTCTTTTTCTTTTCTTTTTTTTTTTTTCAGTTTTTGAGCCATACCCAGCAATGCTCAGGACTCACACTTGGTGGTGCTTCAGGAGTCATGTGGGACACTGAGGATTGAACCTGGGCTGGCTGGGTGCAAAGCTAGTGCCCTGCCCACTGTACTATCTCTCCAGGCCCCAAATTCCAGAATTTTAAGAGACCGTAATTACTTAGTCCTCTCATGCAGCCATTCACCAGCATGTGAACGGGTGTTCTCTGAACCACAATCAGTGGGTCTATATTTGTACACAGGAGCATCTATACAAAATACGGTTGTGTTGGGACCTCTCTCTTCGGTTACTGACACTGTTTGGCATGTGCTTTCTCATGGTGAGAGATGTGATGACGCAAAGTTTTATCTCTTGAGCACAGACATACGTAGAAAAGCAAACAGTAGTGGGAACTGGTACAGAGGCCACAAGTCAGCTAAACAAAGATGCTAGCTGGGAAGCCTGCTCCCCAAAACTCTACCTCTCAGATACCACACTCCCTCGGTGCCCTGAGAGGGTTGCTGTGGGGGAAAAAATGAGAGGATGAGTAAGCTGGTCTGTCTGCCCAGGTCAGCTCAGCCCAATATGTCTGTAGAGTCACCCTTCAGGAGAAAAAGATTTAGGAGCCGTGATTCTTACCCATGAATCAGGTCTGGCCACCGAGGTAATGGCCTTGTTCAGGTATCCAAAGTGTTCTGCCATCCCTCATCTTGAGCTGAGAATGTTCAAGCAGTCAGAGGTCCATAATGTACAATGAGTAATGCGCCTTTTCTTCCACACAGTCTGCTTTATAGAAATGTGTCTAAGCCGAAGCCTGAGCTCTTTGGAAAGTGGGCACAGCTCATCAGAAGTTTCTGGGAATGAGCACCCCAGGTTGAAACCATCAGGGAGACCCTGACCTGCAGCTGCTCATGACCTGCTCCGTGCTGCTGCCACAGAGGGCTAGCCGCAGTAGACAGAGGAAGGCCAGTGATGCCACTAGTCACTGTCACTGTCACTGTCATCCCATTGCTCATCAATTTGATCGAGCGGGCACCAGTAACGTCTCTATTGTGAGACTTGTTGTTACTGTTTTTGGCATATCGAATACACCATGGGTAGCTTGCCAGGCTCTGCTGTGCCGGTGGGGACTGGAGCGATAGCACAGCGGGTAGGGCATTTGCTTTGCACACAGCTGACCCGAGTTTGATTCCTCCACCCCTCTCGGAGAACCCGGCAAGCCACTAGTGACACCCCATATTTAAGCAAACCTCTGCTGTCATGAGGCCATTTTTTATTTTGGACACCAGAGGGACAAAAATACAAGGAGAGAAAGTAAATCGTACTTGCCTTAAGGAAGCAGTAAGGGAGGAGGGAGAGAGACCAGACAAAGGGTTCAAAGTAAAAGTCATGGGTGGGGGCTGGAGCGATAGCATAGTGGGTAGGGCGTTTGCCTTGCACGCAGCCAACCCGGGTTTGAATCCCAGCATCCCATATGGTCCCCTGAGCACCACCAGGAGTAATTCCTGAGTGCAAAGCCAGGAGTAACCCCTGTGCATCGCCGGGTGTGACCCAAAGAGCAAAAAAAAAAAAAAAAAAAAGTCATGGCTGGATGGGGTTTGCACCTGTTTGTGTTGGGTGTGGGGGTGGGTTCGGGGCAGAGAGGAAGCAGCATAGAGGGCTGGGGAGTTTGCTGGATGAAAACTCCGAGGATTTGATTCAGGAGAGAAGGGAGGGAATGCGCCTAATAAGGGAGTAAGACGCATGGGTTCACTATCTATAGTCCCCAATTGTGGCCAGATAGTTAGAAGGGCCTGGCGCCTGAGCAATAGTATAGTGGATAGGCCATTTGCCTTGCATGTGGCCGACCTGGGTTCAATCCCCGGCATCCCATATGGTCCCTAAAGCACTTCCAGGAGTAATTCTTAAGTGCAGAGGCAGGAGTAAACCCTGAGCATCACTGAGTATAACCCAAAAGGAGGGGAAAAAAGAGTTAGAAGGACCTTTTATTTGTTGGCACTGAGAATCTTGAGGAAGTTTGTGTGTGTGTGTGTGTGAGAGAGAGAGAGAGAGAGAGAGAGAGAGAGAGAGAGAGAGAGAGAGAGAGAGAGGAGGGGAGGGTCATACTTCATGGTACTCAGGGCTTACTCCTGGTTCTGTTTTCAGGGATCACTCCTGCTGGGACTTGGGAGACTATAAGAGTTTGTGCCACACTGCGGTTGGCCACATGCAAAGCACGTGCCTTATCCTTGTACTATTTCTCTAGTCCTCATCCTGAGGAAGTTTTGAGCAATGACTTGACAGGCTCATTAAAAAGACCTTTTGTGGTTGATAACAAGGATATACAATGCACTGGTTGAACTCCACAAGAAGAAAACTGCCAACCCGATCAAAAGTGGGGTGATGAAATGAACAGAAACTTTCCCAAAGAAGAAATCCGAATGGCTGAGAGGCACATGAGAAAATGTTCAACATCACTAATCATCAGGGAGATGCAGATCAAAACAACAATGAGATATCACCACAGAGACTGGCCCACATCCCAAAAAACAATAGCAACCAGTGTTGGAGTGGATGTGGGGAGAAAGGGACTCTCCTTCACTGCTGGTGGGAATGCCGACTGCTTCAGCCCTTTTGGAAAACAATATGGACGATTCTCAAAAAGTTAGAAATTGAGCTTCCATTTGACCCAGGAATACTACTCCTGGGAATATATCCCGGAGAGGCAAAAAGGTATAGTAGAGATGACATCTGCATTTCTATGTTCACTGCTGCACTGTTTACAATAGCCACAATATGGAAAAAAACAGAGTGCCCAAAAACAGATGACTGGTTAAAGAAACTCTGGTATATCTATATAATGGAATACTACGTAGCTGTCAGAAAACATGAAGTCATGAAATTTGCATATAAGTGGATCAACATGGAAAGTATCATGCTGAGTGAAATGAGTCAGAAAGAAAGAGACAGACATAGAAAGATTGCACTAGTATGTGGAATATAAAGTAGCTGAGAGGTACAAGCTTACAATGATGCAATTTCTGGCAGATATTTCTCTGGACTTAGTTACTAAAATACAGAAATCCAAACCCGTGCGGCTGCTAGTGTGGCTTCTCGACCTCATATCTCTTCATTCTCAGCAATGGAAAACAAATTATCAAATGTTTTCTTTTCAGCAGGTCGACTTTAGGGGGGAGAAACTCCAAATCAATAATAGTGAGTTTTTTGTTGAAATATTGAATGTAATCAAAGTAAAGTGAAAGTAAAGTAAAATTTACCTGTTACACATGCAGGGTGGGAGGCTGGGGAGGTGGGGGGAAGGGGGGAGGTATATTATGATTCTTGGTGGTGGAATATGTGGACTGGTGAAGGGATGGGTGTTCGAGCATTGTTTAACTGAGACTTAAACCTGAAAGCTTTGTAACTTTCCACATGGTGATTCAATAAAAGAATAAATTGTAAAAAAAGACCTTTTGCCATCACTGTTACAAATACATGAGGAGGCTTGCATGAGACAGACATTGGCAAGGACGTGATTTACATACTTTAGGAGCAGAAGGATGAGCACCTGCACTCGGGCAGTTTGGATGGGGATAGGATGAGAAAGAAAAGAGGTCATTAAGACCAAGTACAAGAGGTCCTAGTGCTGTGGATAGGAAGGAAGGATCATTTCTGAGGATACTTCTGGGGTGGACACCTGGTTTCCTTGGGGGAGGGCCGGCTGTGATGCACTGAGAATGACAAGCCCACTACACTCCAGGTCCAGACAATGAATTATATTGTCCAGAAGAAATTCTTAGCTGAAAGTACAGATGGAGACATGACGGTGAGTGGATAGTGTCCAGGAGAGAAGCAGGATCCCCCTGATATAAGGAATGGACAACAGGGCAGGAGCCAACAAAGCAGCCAGTGTAGGAGAAATCCAGAGAGAGAAGTGGGAGAAGCTGGTGCCAAAGTGAAGAGTTCAAAACAACTTTATCAATGGGGTTACTGAGTGCAGAAGAGGAGCAGGGAATGGGACCTAAGAAAGGCACCTCATCCCCCCGGGCAGGGGAGGGCGGCATATAAGAGTGACTACATTGGAATATGAGACAGGGAGCTGGACGCCAAAGGAGGGAGCGAGGAACTTGAGAGATTGGCAGGGGAGGGTGGCCGTGGGGGATGGGGCCTGGCAAAAGTCCAGTCCTTTCCTGGAAAACATGGAGGAAGGCTTCTGGGGCACCTTGGTCTCCGGGCACTGCTGAGGCTGCCAGGTAGTGATGAAGAGGGAAGGTGATGCAGAGGAGACGTTGTGGACAGTGGCTGGTCAGGGACTCTTCAGCACAAAATGGAAGGGACAGACTCCAGAGCACTGTGGGCTTCATGTCTCTCTTTCTCTCCCTGAAAGAGAAAGCCTCAATTTCCCCTGGCCAGCTGCCGAGGGTGGCTCCATTTTAATCACCACAATCCATTGTTCTGACATTCCTATAATTTTCCCAAGCCTTCTTAGAGAATAAAGAAGTTCACAGTTTCCCCTTAAGACAAAGGGATAAATCATGCTCCACGCCTTGGGCTTGCTCACAGGAGGTCTGGAAGATAACAATGGGTTGAACTTTTCAGGCAGAGGACAGCCCCATCGGCTTTCTTGGGCAGATAAGATTTTGGTCATATGACAGCCAGGTGAACTTCAAGCAGGCTAACACCAGAGAGCCGAAGCTGCCACGGAGCAGCTGAGTCTGTGTGACATGACATAGCCGAGGGATTGCATGCAGAATGTCCGGGCGGTGGTCAAAGCCTTGTCCTGTAACCTTGGCAACCTGGGAATGTATCCAAATGTGCTGATGTCCTTGAGGTTGTCCAGACCTGCTTTGCAAAATATACTTTGGGATTGCTGCTTCTGTACTGCCCTGCCACTGCCTACAAATGCCCCATACCCCACCAGACATTCTATAAAACTGAGCTCTCACCTCTGTTTGGGACCCAGTCTTTGGAGCACAAACCCAACCCACCTGCCTGTGAAATGGTGTTCTCTGGCTTCTCGAGGCAACTGCTTGGATTTTCACTGGCTTTGAGTGGGAATTTCCACTACAAATGGCCCTACCATAACTGAACACCTGTGGGGAAAAGTGAGAGTACTCTCATATTTTGCAACAATCCTTGGTATGAAGTACAAAGGCTTAATTTACATTTAAAAGAATTACACAAAGACACCCCTTTCTATCCTCCCCTCAACACACACACACACACACACACACACACACACACACACACACACACTAATTAAGTCCTATGCTAAGTTTCTTCCCAGTAGGGGAGTTTCTCTTCTGCTTTTCAATAAACTTTGTTGATAGATACTGAGGGATGCAGTTAAGACTGGAAGAAAGAACTGGGCGGCAGTGTGAATCCTCATGACTTGTCAAGGCAGCCTTGGAGAACCGAAAGAGAAGAGCCTTTATTTTCCTTTTCCAGGTGAAGAGAGCTGAGGCTCAGAGAGGGCCAGCCACTTGGCATGCACAAGTGATTTGATGCCCAATCTCTGCCTTTTTGCCATCGTGGCAAACAAGACACACCAGAGCAGCTCACAGACCAAATTGTCATCAAGGCCTTTGAAAACATGGCAGGAATAAGGCCCTCACCAGAAAAGAACCAAGGAGATGAGAACAGAACTACGTCTTAGCTTAGTGAAGCCCTTCCAGGACACTGGCTGACAAACGTTTCCTTCAATATTAAAAAAGCTTCCATTTGATCCAGCAATACTACTTCTGGGAATATATCCTGGGGAAGCAAAAAAGTATAGTCGAAATGACATCTGCACTTATATGTTCGTCGCAGCACTGTTCACAATAGCCAGAATCTGGAAAAAACCTGAGTGCCCGAGAACAGATGACTGGTTAAAGAAACTTTGGTACATCTATACAATGGAATACTATGCAGCTGTTAGAAAAGATGAAGTCATGAACTTTGCATATAAGTGGATCAACATGAAAAGTATCACGCTAAGTGAAATGAGTCAGAAAGAGAGGGACAGACATGGAAAGATTGCACTCATCTGTGGAATATAAAATAACAGAGTAGGAGACTAGCACCCAAGAATACTTGTATATAATACAACTATTATATATATATATATATATATATAGAGAGAGAGGGGTTGGCTCCATGGCTTGGAAGCTGGCCTCACATGCTGTGGGAAAGGCAGCCCAGATAGAGAAGGGAACACCAAGTAAAATGTGATTGGAGAGCCCGTGCAGGAAGGGAAAAGCGTGCTGAAAGTAGACTAGAGACCGAACACGATGACCACTCAATACTCCTATTGCAAACCACAACACCCAAAAGGAGAGAGAGAACAAAAGGGACTACCCTTCCACAGAGGCGGGGTGGGGTGGGGGTTTGGGATTGGGGGTGGGAGGGATACTGGGTTCATTGGTGGTGGAGAATGGACACTGGTGGAGGGATGGGTTCTCGAACATTGTATGAGGGAAACACAAGCACAAAAATGTGTAAATCTGTAACTGTACCCTCACTATGATTCACTAATTAAAAAATAAATAAATTAAAAATAAAATAAAACATTTAAAAAAATCTCAGGGCTAAAAATTAAATCTCAGGGCTAAGATGAATGGGGACGTTACTGAGACTGCTCGAGAAATTAGACGATCTACGGGATGATGATGATGATGATGATGATGATGATGATGATGATGATGATGATGATGATCTATATTTAATTTGGTTTTTTATTCTTCGAGTTTACAATTCAAATAAAGAAACCATATCACACAAAAAAATATATTAAAAAAATGACTTCACACTGACTTAATAGATGCCCCAAGCCAAATCCTGAAGCACCCTGGTAAAAGAAGCCATTTGCGAAGTGACCATCTGCTCGGGAACTTCTCTCAATGGGAAATAAACGGGATACAAATAGCAGGTAGGGATACGGGGGCATCCCAAAGCGGCAGGCAGGCATGTTTGCTGGATGAATGGTTAGGAGATGACGCTGGAGACAGGTAAGGGGTGAAGTGGAAGAATTTGGGGGATTCTTTAGAAACAAGTCTAAGAGCTGGGGAGATAATGTAAAGGCCTGGAGCACAGCCTGGTGTGCAAGAGGCCCCAAGGCTAATCTGTGGCACAGCAAAGCTCCCCAGCACTGTGGGGGTTGCCCTGCCGACCCCCACCTCGCTAAACCTGAACAGCTGGACAGGGCTAGAGTGATAGCACAGCGTGTAGGGCGTTCGCCTTGCACGCGGCCGACCCGGCTTTGATTCCCAGCATCCCATATGGTCCCCAGAGTATTGCCAGGAGTGATTCCTGAGTGCAGAGCCAGGAGTAACCCCTGAGCATTGCTGGGTGTGACCCAAAAGCAAAAAAAAAAAAAATAGCTGGACATTACGCCATTAGGCCGTATCACCAGCCCTTAAGCTCCACTGCAGGCATCTCTCCCCAGTATAAATATCATTTAAAAAAAAAAAGGAAAAAAGAAAGAAAAAACGCAAGAAAGAATGAAAGAAAAGAGCCAAACAGAGGTTGACTCCTCAAACGGCATTCTCCACAGCTTAGAGTAATGGCAGTGTCTAGAAATTGTGCAAATGTCTATAAGAGACTCACTTTAGCGACCAAAATCACTCCATCACACTAACTATCCTGGCATATTAACTGTCCTACCAGCATCTAGATGTAATGGCCCAGCTGGTTTAAATGGGTCTCCATGGATACAGCCGTGCTCTGGTTTCCATGGTGATGTTTCGCGGCTCCTCACATGAGTTAGAGATATATATTTGAAATTTCAAAGGATTTTCCCCCCCTTCTTCTTTCTCCACAGCCCACACAATGCTAGGGTACTAAGATGTGGAACAAAAGTATCTGACTTCTTGGGGAAAAAACCTGGGGACCATGCCATTGTGACCATTTTGTCATGGAAAGAGGGAAAGAGGCTTCTGTGGGGAAACATGAAGGATGGGAATGAAATCCCTCCTCCATCAGGAGCCCGAAAACCTTCCTTCATGAGCAAAGCAGAAAGGCAGGTGAGGGGTAGGGGTGCTGGTGTTTGCAGCAGGCTACCCAGGCTTGGCAAGGGTGTGTCCGCCATGGAGGCGGGCGTGGGGAGGGGTTCTGCTGTATGTGTGTGTCCTGCCTCTTCCCACAGCACCATGGCCGGGTCCTGGCCTTCCCCTGGCAGTCCCCTGGCCTGCCTTCTTCCCACAGTCCTCACTGCAATTCCCTGCCCAGGCCCCATTGGACTACACAAACAGGAGCGACAAGGCAGCAGCCCAGGTTAAGACTGTGTGGGATTGTATTTTCTCAGCTCAGAGAACCTTGTGGAATTCTAGTGCCTCCTTGTGGTGTTTCTAACATTTCTAACTTTACCTCTGGGGGGGAAAAAGTTTTTAGGAAACAAGAGTCTTTCTCTGTGGCTATTCCTGCATACATACCTTCATGAGTTCTGAATCACTAATCCCTCAACCCTCCCCCCTCATTGTACTGAGCATTCTAGTAAAGTTCAATAAGAATACCACACATATTTATGAGAGAAATGTTTCTTAGCATTTCACCTAGGTATTGAACTAGCATTGATAATAGTAAAACTGAAGGAAGGATCTTCACATACTCACAAGCAGGTATGGGGCGAGGCCAAGACAAGTGACAGGCACAAGCGAGCAGCTCTGAGATGCACAAAGGACCACCTGGGAGAAAGGCAGGGGCAGGGAGTCACCAACAGGGCTGACAGAGGAAGCCATCGCGCTGGAAGGCAGTTTTGCTTTGCTTTCATTTTGTTTTTGGTCTAATTCCAGCAGTGCCCAGGCTTTCTGCTGCCCCTATGTTGCTGGGGTGCATGGAGGGGAGACCAGGTGGAATTAGTTGCCAGGGGTGAGTCAGGGGGGTCTCTCATACGCAAAGCCTGAGTTCAATCTCTCGTCCCTAAAAGAAATGTTCAGGCTGGACATTCAAGGGCCGTATCCCTCAGGATTTGCAGGATGGAATGATGACGACATTTCATCAGTGAGCAGATTCTGACATCCAAATACGCTGTGGTAGGAATGTCGGACTCCCTACCTGGGTGCTGAGACCCCTCTGTGAGAGCTGCTCTGTGACCAGCAGCAGACATAGAGCCTTAGAGCCGGGCAGGAGATGCCCAGAGCAAGGTGGCAGCCTCTCCTGGCATTCCCAGCACCTGGGGCAGTGACAGGCACCCTCTGGGAGACTATGGTCCAGCGGAGAGTGGGGTGTGTCTGTGAACAGAGGACCCCTCCCCACTCTCCAGCGGGGGGTTAGGGAGGTTGGGGCACACCTTGGGAGGGAGGCACTTGGATCTGAAGGTCAGAATGGCTGACAGGGTTTCTGGAGGGGAGGACACAACCAATTCTATGATAAAGCTCATTTTTGTGATAGTTGATTCTCTCCTAAGCTCAGGAAGGACTCCAGGGCTCTGGCCTGGGGGAGGGCTTCACTGATGGTGGGGCCTACTTGCAGAAAGGGGGGCGGGGGAAGCTGGATCATGGCAGCCCCCGAGACTAGCGTCCTGCATGCTCTCCCAGAGATATTCTTGGCTTCTGTAGCCATTTTTAGATGTCAGACAAATAATGCAAATAATGCTGTCTATTTTGGTTATATTGCTGACGTGCCTGTGGCACATATAATGGAGCAAGCTGGCAGTAGGGACTTTGAAAAAAATTATTAAAAAAAAAGTGGTGTCCTTAGCTATTTGTGGCGATCCAGAGGAAAAGGAAGATCTGAGGAGATGAGCACCATGGAAGGGAAGACAAGCTGGAAGGGCAGCTGTGGAGAAGAGGAGGTGGACAGCGTGGGGCCCACGGACGAGAACACGTGGTCTGACTGTCCATTGCTACTCCTAGAACTGCCAGCCACCGTGGCCAGGAAGGGGATGATGTTTCACTTGGGACTGATGACTTCAACCCAGCCCAACCTGCTGTGTGGCTCCTAAAACAAGCCAAGATGCATCCCTTGCGTTCCAGACACAGTTCATGGACGCGTGGTGGGCAGCCAACCTAAGCCCAGAGCCAGTCCATTCTTCCCGAGAACTTTTATTTTCTACTTGCTTAGTTTTGGAAGGCTTCCCAGGCACTGCTTAGGAAGTATGGAACCCTGTCTCAGTCACTGTAGGACACCAGGCCAGTGGTTCAATGTAAGGCTCCAAGGAGGCAGTTCTGGAAATAACCTCACACCCCTGGCAGGGGGTGGGGGGGCCTCCAAGTCCCTACATGTCCATGTCACCAGCCTCCACAAGATGATTTTTATTTAAAAGTTTTGTGTTTGCTTTGGGGTATACCCAGCTGTGTTCAGGTTCTATACCCAGGGACCACTCCTGGTGGACTCTGGGGACAATATGAGATATAGGGGATTGAACCAGGGCCCCCCTGTGTGCAAGGTAAGCTCCTTAACCCCTGAACTATCTCTATGATTGTGCAATGATAAACTTTTGTTTATTTATGTATTTATTTGCTTTGGCCGCACCCAGTGATGCTTAAGGGTTACTCCTGGCTTTGCACTCAGGAATTAGTCCTGGCAGTGCTCAGGGGTGATGATATGGGGTGCCAGGAATTGAACCAAGTTCAATTGCATGAAAGGCAAGCTCCCTACTTTCTGTACTATAGCTCCGGCTGAATTAATAATAAGCTTTTAAAGAAAGAACATGCGGGGCTGGAGTGATAGCACAGTGGGTAGGGTGTTTGCCTTGCATGCAGCCGACCCAGGTTCAAATCCCAGCATCCCATATGGTCCCCTGAGCACCACCAGGAGTAATTCCTGAGTGCAGAGCCAGGAGTGATTCCTGAGTGCAGAGCCAGGAGTAACCCCTGTGCCTTGCCAGGTGTGACCCAAAAAGCAAAAAAAATTAAATAAATAAAAAAATAAAGAACATGCTTAAAATTTTTACTGCACAGCTATAGCATGCATATACTATAGCATGCTGGGCCTAGAGGGGGGATGGGCTTTGCTTTCTTAGACTGCAAGGAGGAGATGAATGACTGAGTCAGCCTTCGATCCTAGCAGATTCTCTGAAGGCCCTGTTCCTGCTCTAAGTATCAACTTTCCAATATCAGGGCTCACACTACTGCAGAGATGCTTCCAGAGCAGCTCCCAGGAAGCCAGGCCTGCTGGTTGTCGGTTCCTGTCCTTCCAGCCTGAGGCTCTTCACTGGGGCCCAGCACACAGGGTCGTGAGTGAGCCCCAGAATGCATTCCTTTCTCCAGATCCTATGATCCCACTCTCCTAGGCTGCGTGCAAACCTTCTTCTGAGATTAGACCCAGAGGTGCTATGAATAAACCTGGGCGTATAGTTCAAAGCCAGCTGGGAGGGTAGGGCTGGAAGCTCGAAGTGGCAGGGCATGGCCGAGAAGTCCCACCTGTCCACCGCTGCATCTCCTGAAGCACATGCTGGTAGAAGGCCACACTGCAGACGTGAGTCCAGTCACGAACCAAACTGATTCATGGGTCCAACTGAGCATAGCTGAAGCGTGCCCCTCACTAGGGGTTGAGGGGGTGAGGCGCCCATAGAACTGTAGAAGGGCCAGAAGATCCTCCCTGGGTTTTTTGCCAAAACAGAGAAGCCGAGCCTGGCTTCTGGGCAGCTGAAGCTGAGAGAAATGTGTAAAAATGATTCATTCTAGCCTCCAAAAGGTTATTGGAAACCTTTAAGGACACCTTCCATTTACTGATTAGCAAGGCCAAATGGAAGGCTTGCTTTTTAACATTGTGTGGGCATTCCCAGCTTCCTGTGATTATCTATAATGGCTACAGGAGTTTCTTTTCGTTAAATTCAGATGTTTTTTAAATTACTAAGTGAAAAAGGTAGGAAAAAGCATGCCGTGAAAAATCAAGTCTACCTCCCTGGAAGACAAGGGCTTTCTCGAAGATCATCCATCTAAGGCTCTCTGTGTCTGTTTCTTTCTCTTCCCTTCCTCTCTCTCTTGCTCTCTTCCTCTATCTTTTATTTATTTTCCTTTAGGTAGCACACCATTCTGTGCTACCTAAATTTTATTTTATTTATTTTATTTATTCATTTTATTTATTTTCCTTTAGGTAGCACACCATTCTGTACTTCAGTATTTACTGTACCTTGGAAATGACTTCATATCAGAATCTAGAAAACTGAGTTCCTCAGACACCTGTGGCAGTATGTGACATAGACGTGACCCTGCGCTCAGTTCCCTACTGAGGAGCCTGAAGGCTGTTTCCAATCTCTTGCTGTAGCAGGGCCACTTTACAATGACACATTCTGCACCTTGCAAGTAGCACTGCACTGTCGCACTGTCATCTCGTTGTTCATCGATTTGCTCGAGTGGGCACCAGTAATGTCTCCATTGTGAGAACTGTTGCTACTGTTTTTGGCATATTGAATACACCACGGGTAGCTTGCCAGGCTCTGCCATGTGGGCAGGATACTCTTGGTAGCTTGCTGGGCTCTCTGAGAGGGATGAGGAATAAACCCGGGTCGGCCTAGTGCAGGCATACGCCCTACTCGCTGTGCTATCGCTCCAGTCTGCACCTTGCAAGTAGCCTTGTAAATTCTTAGCAGATGGATGGCAGTTCGGTGGTATGTAATGTTAATGGGTACCAGCAAATGGCCCTTCAGAATTCATGTCCATGGACACGGGGGCTTTTCCAATTGCTCTGGTTGACAAAGGGTGTTTATTTTATTTTTACTTCTGCTAATCAAGCAGGTAAAAAGTAATTTCTCACTCTAGTTTTAATTTGCATTTTTATGAGTAAGGCTGAACTTCTTTACACATATTTAAGAACTACTTCATTTCTGGGAATTGTGTGTTCCTATCCTTTGCCCACTTATCTATCGGTGTGCTCATTTTCTTTCCCTGTTGAATTTTTCATATTGGCCTTTATCAGCCATTCAAATGCTAAGGAAATTAGGCTTTGGCTTATGATGTGAGCTGCAAATATTTGACTCTCAATTGTGCAAATTTTATGCAACATTTTTTCTTTAATAGCGTCCAATTATCAATGCTTTTTATTTTAGGGCTTCTGGATGCTACATTATCCTTAGGCAGTCATTGCCCATTCTGAGATTTTTTATAATCCTCCCACGTTCTCTTTTATTTTTACAGCTTTATTTTTTTTTAACATTCAAAAATACTTCATCTATCTGGAGTTCATGTTGAGCTAGCGCATTAGACAGTGATGGAACCTATTTCCCCTCACATCTACGAAGCAGTCTCAACACCAGAGAGTAACACAAGCAGCCCCCCACCTAGACGAACCACCTTCTTTGTATTTGTGTCACAGAACTTCCTGTGACAGATGAGCTTTAATCCAGTTCCAGATCTTGTTTTTGGAGATGGGTTCCTTATTGCTTTTGGTTGGTTTTTAAATGTGAGAAAGATTTGAGCTGTCTGTGTGAAGAGGAAGACCAGAGGTGAAGGAGCTGTGCTCAGAGAGTGGGGCACCCAGGGCTTTGCTGGGGACATAGGTTAGGACTCTGGACAGATGCGAAGTGCTAAGTGGTGTACCTGCAAAGTGCTACTTGTGTCTGCAAGGAGGTGCCAGCTCTGAATTGTTCAAGGCTTTTGAAAAAAATCTGAGTAGCTTCCCTTTTAGTTATCAGTGCTCTCTCTTCAGTTTGTCCATTTACATCGGCTTGTCTTCTTCCTCATCCTCTGGCATCTGTGGATCAGGCTCTATCCTGGGCATCCACTTGTCCACAGTTAAGCCTTCCAGGCTGGATCAGTCCTGTGACTCACTGACCTTGTTAGCCTCCTCAAAGGCCCTCTGTGTTTATTCCAAACACCTCTGAGCCTCTGACCTTATCAGAAATCCATGACTAGGTTTGAGTTTGAGAATCTGAAATTATTTGAAAATGTTTGGGTAATGTGCATTCTTATATTTATATATCTATTTTTTGGGGGGTTCCCAAGCTGTTCTCAGGGTAGCCGGAGACCATCAGGTGCCATGTGGGAGGACACAGGTCACAGGAAGGGATTGAACCCCAGTCTTGTGCCTGCAATGTATGTATTCCAGCTCTTCGCTCCCTTGTTCCAATGTACATTCTTGACGAGACAAGCAGAGTTTCATTAGAGCCTCAACATCCCAAAACATTGAGGAAAAAATCATTTCTATATCAGCAAATTGACGATGCCAGGTACAATTCCCCTCAACTTTTTGGCCACTCTACCTAAAACCTTAACTGTAACTATAACCATCTACGCTTTCTTACTTCTACTAAAAGGTGTGGAAATTTCTCATCCTGGCTATTCAGGTTCACTCTTCCATCATCCTTTAATTCCAGCCTTCCGACTAGATTATTTTCTCTCCATCATTCCAGCTCCTCTACTCTTTCTTTCCTATTGGTCTTTCTCAGTCCTAAACCCCCACAAGGCGGCCACTTTGCTAGCTGATCTTCCTTGTGCCCTCTGCTTTGTTCTCAGTTTTCCCTCAGGTGGCCTTATGCCCTGCTGGGCGAGCTCATGCTGTCCCATCCTCATCCTGTGCTGCCACACCATGTTCTTGTAGCTCCTTCTGGGCCTCTGTCATTCCCATTCAGGCGGGAGGTTGAGGGCCCCGTCTTATCTATTCTTACATCCCTAAATCACCTTCTTACATCCCTAAACCACCGTCCCATTCACGGTGGGAACTCAATACTTCTTTGCAGACAGGTGTTAATTCATTTATTTTTCCTTCTGTAAACCTTCTGCTCTACTAGGTTGTTCCTTCCTAAAGTAATGAGTGTCAGAGAGATAGCATCAGGGTTAAGGAACTTGCCTTTCATGCCATCTGACCTCATTCCACCCCTGGCACCACTTATAGTGCCCCAAGAACCTCTAGGAGTTGTCCCTGGGCACAGAGCCAGAAGCTATCTTTGAGCAGAGCTGACTGTGCCCCTCTTCTTGCATAAAAGAAGGGGGCTAGGGAGATAGTACAGCGGTTAGAGCATTTGTCTTGCACACCACAGACCTGTTCGAATCCTGGCACCCCACATGGTCTCAAAGTGATTCCAAAGCACAGTCAGGAGAAAGCTCTGAGCAATGCCAGGTGTAGCCAATGACCCCACCCCCAATGACAAAAACAAAAAATAAAGACAAAATTTTCTAGGTAGACACAGCAGAGGTTTGTTCAAATGCGGCCTAACAAAGTACCTTTGCATCTCTTTTATATCTCCTATTGCCTGATACTCTACTAGATTTTTTTTTTTGCTATAACCACATATGGAATTGGTTTCCTGAAGCCTCATCTGCATTAAAATAGAACATTATAGCAAGTATAATTTGTGTTACTAAGATCTCAGCTAAAGGCGGCACCACCCAGGGCAGTGCCATTGCTTGTCTGCAGCACAGACCTATTCAGGAAGGTGCCTTCAAAAAGGAGGGAAAACATATTGACATTCTTTCCAAGGATACAGTGATCTGACCTCCAGGGATGGGAGGGCATCAGCAAACAAAGTAGATGGCTAATTTTCAACAACTTAGTCAAGAACAACCCCCACAAGATACCATTTTAAAATCCATTTCTAGCTACTTCATGTCAAGCCTTCAGCTGACTGCAGTTTTTTTTAAAAAAATTATTTTTATTTTAAAAAATTTATTATTTTTTTATTAATGAATCACCGTGAGGGTACAGTTACAGATTTACATATTTTCATGCTTGTGATTCAGTCATACAATGCTCGTTTACCCATCCCTCTACTAGTGCCCATTCTCCACCACTGATGATGCCAGTATCCCACCCCCCCCACCCTGCCTCTGTGGCAGGGCATTCCCTTTTGTTCTCTCTCTCCTTTTGGGTGTTGTGGTTTGCAACAGAGGTATTGAGTGGCCATCGTGTTCAATCTATAGTCTAATTTCAGCACGCATCTCCCATCCCGAGCGGGTCCTCCAACCACACTTTACCCTGTGTTCCCTTCTCTGAGCTGCCTTTTCCTCCAGTATGTGAGGCCACTTCCAAGCCATGGAGCAAACCTCCTTGTACTTATTTCTACTATTCTTGAGTGTTAGTCTCCCATTCTGTTATTTTATATTCCACAAATGAGTGCAATCTTTCTATGTCTCTCTCTTTCTGACTCATTTCACTTAGCATGATACTACACAGCTGTTAGAAAAGATGAAGTCATGAACTTTTCATATAAGTGGATCAACATGGAAAGTATCATGTTAAGTGACTGCAGTGTCTTGTTTCCAATTTTTGTCTGTATTTATGTCTGCCCCAAATACCTATCTTTTGTTAACAGCAATTAAGTTCCTTTGGGAAAGGCAAGAGACCTGCCAAACCACCGTCTACTTCTTTGTAGACAGAAGTTAATCCTCTTAGTCTTGCTTCTTGTAGACCTGCTCTACTAGGTGACTCAACAGCACCCTCCATCAATGAAGACCAGCAACTACAAATTGCCAACACAGCCCCTTCTTGGGCTTGAAGGTGGTGGTGAAACTGGCTGTGAGCTTGTATTTGAGTCCTCGAGTGGCTGACAAAAAACAAAACAAAACAAACAAAAAATCTGCCATGAGCTTGGTAGATTAAAACAGCAGGAACCCTCACTGTGGTGGGCAGAAGTTCCAATCAGAATGTCAGCAGGGTCATGTTCCAGTTAAGGCTCTAGAAGATAGTCCTGCCATGTCCCTTCTGGTGTCTGAAGTTTCCTGGTATGTGGCCAGGTAACTGTTTCCAATGTTCTGAGGCACTTCTTCCCCAGTCATCTATCTGAAATCTTCCTTTCCCTTCTCTTATGGGATACAGCCATGGGATGTAAGACCTACCCAATCAGCTCACCTTGACATCCTTACTTGCACTTACTGAGACCCTCATTCCAAGTAAGCTCACATTCGGAGAGATGGGGTGGACGTGTCTTTTCAGAGGCCCTGGAACACCTCCTCTAGACCTTGATCTCCTGGTGCTCAGGAAATGAAATTGAGAAGCCTCTATCCAAAGGAAAGCCAGTGAAGTGATAGGTCAGAATTTGGGGCACAGAAGTCAGGGAAGACACAGATCTCATTTTGCCTAAAACTAGGCTAGCTTTTAGACTTTTCATTTCATGAGTGAATTGGTTTTTTTCTTAAATCAGTTTGGTAGGTTTCTATTTACTGCCCAAAAGTCCTGATAAAAATAGAAATTTTCTGAGGTCAGAAGAAAGGAGAGTCTACAGAAGTTATGACTGGATTGACTATTCATGGTGTGATGATCATGATAGTCAACACATGTGGCCAGGTTGTGCGATAACTGCTTTAGTGTGTTATCTCATGTAATCCTCATCAACACCCTGTGACTACTGTATAGTCCGCATTTTTGAGACAAATTAACAGTGAGATTGAGAAATGTCTTAGGTTTATATAGCCGTCGGTAGAGAATTGGTTCCAGAACCCCTGCTGTCTCCAAAGTATACCTTCCTTCTATTACTGAGGGCTTATACAAAGGAAGTTCTCACTTGCTAGTTGTATATAACAGACACTGCGTTGCTCCTTTAAAGAGACACTACACCAGTCTTCCAGATGGCAGTTCACCCTGAGGATGTTAGGGGATGGGGGCCCAAGTGACATCACAGCCACTCTAAGATGATTCTGGCAATACCTGTTTCTTCACTTTTCTTGGACTTCCAAACCAACATGAGCACATCTCATTAACATCACCCAAGCCATACATATGTGCACTCTATCAGCCAGAGCCTGGGAAGGTGAGTTTTTCTCTTCCTTTGAATCAAGAGGCTAAGTGGTCATGGTATGAGGCAACTTGACATTTTTGATTCTACAAGTGTGAATATGCCATGTTTGGGATAGACAGTTCAGTTCTCACATTTTAATTTTTTTGTTTGTTTTTGGGTCTCACCCAGTGGTGCTCAGGGCTTACTCCTGGTTCTGTGCTCAGGGATCACTCCTGGTGCTCACCAACATGTAGTATTGGTGAGAGAACCAGAGTTAGCCACACGGAAGGCACTGCTTAAGTCCTATATTATCTCTCCAGCCCTTTAGTTCTCACTTTTTGGAGTGGATTATTAAGTTGTCTGGGTCATGCTAACAAAAGGCAACCTCTCTCTATATAAAGAACTTGGGAAGTACAGAAAGCAGATGAACAAGGAAACCTTAATTTATAATCAAATAATCCAGAAACTTTCCATCCATTGTTCCATAACTCCATGAGTTATGGAACAATGGCATCTTGATTATAAACCTCATATGCCATGGTGCTCTTATAAACATTCCAATTTGTTTGTCTTATGTTTTTAAATAAGTAGGTCATACTCAAAGTTATATAAGAATTAATGAAAATTTGGCAAGTGAGTTGGAGCAGAAGACATTCCCCAAAAGTAGCCCACAATGATCTGGTTTGCTAGCATCAATCCTTCTAAAACATACTTCTTGCCAATGCTGCTTGCTTCATATAAGCCAATAGATTTTAAAATTACAAAAAAAAAGACCACAACTCGCATACAAAGACAACTTTATTTACACATAAAAAATAAATGCTTCAGAATTTTTTTTCTGAAAACAGTCTTTTAACTTCAAATTTCAAAAGAAAAAATTGAAAGGGCAGTTGATAGCTTTTATACTTTGAACAATGTCACATTTAAACTTTTTTTGTAAGCTGCACAAAACATACCTCTCCTGTAGTGGGAAATGCATGACCTTTTGTAACTGCAGGCTTAAATCTTATGATGGCACAAAAAATAAATGAAAAATAAAACAATATTTCAAAATTGAAAATGTGGCTTTTATCTGACATGGTTTTTATCTTGAATACCTCTCTGCATGTTAATACTTCTTAGGAATAACCCAAAGCAGAATATTTTTTCCCTGATAATACTTATCATTACCATTTAAAAAAAGTGATAAAAGAAAGCTCTTGTAGGTCACCTAACAACTATCTTCTGTGATCATAAATTTCTGAGTAAGAGTATTAGCCTTATCTTATGTAAGAAAAGAAAGTAGCCTCATATTTTAGGATCAAATTTACTCTGGAGCATGCCAGTCTCAGTGCTATGTAAGAAATCTCTCCTTAAAAAAAATAGGTAACTGAAGGAACCACATAATTCAAATGGCAAATATCAAATGGTTAACACATCAAACAAGATGAAAAAATATTTGTATAAGATTATGACCTTTCTTTCTCTCTATCTCTCTCTCCCTCCCCCATCCCTCCCCTCTTGCTTCCCCTTTCCCTCTCTTTGAAAGCAGGGCTTAATTTGTAATGCTTTGCTCAATACAAGAAGAACTCAATCTACCTGGTAAAACCGTATATAATGGGTGTAAATACCATTTTTCATCTCCTACCCCCAGACAGGGATTCCTAAAGTCATCATTTATTTACCAGTAACATGGTGACTATTTAAGGCATCTATATTTCAGGTGACAACCTGATGTTCAACAAAATCAGGTAACTTGTAGGTATGATGAACATCACCTTGAATACTAAAGAACATTAAAGAATGCTCTATCTTGGGTAACTTATTTTTTTTTCACCTTGAAGTTTCAAAAGAGGTCAGAATTCTGGACCAAGAAAGGTAAGAAATTAAGAAGATGACATACTAGAAAATGCCAACCTCTCCAGTCTTTGGACAGCAGGAAGGTGCCTGAGTTAAAACAAGCCTTCAGCAGTGCTGGAAGAGGGGAAGGGAGGAAACCAAGAACATGCTTCCATTCTGTACAAATAGTTTGATTCTTCTCATTATCTGTGATGTTGCATTGGGTTAAATGCTTTACGGATCCAAAAAATGTTTGGATTGGCCTTATGTGTTGTTAAAATTCTTCTCAGGGTGCACGAGAATCCAAGGTGCCATCCAGTACTGTGGTAAAACCTGCGGAAAATACTAGGCACAAAGAGGAGGCTTTTTTTCCTTTTTAGTAAGGTCACAGATAGTCCAGAAGGAAATAAAAAAGTTGAAAAGGTAATTCAGAAAAATCCCAGTTCCCCTCAAGAGAGTATAGCAAAGCAAAAGTAAGGTGACCTTTTTACTCTAAAGCATTAAATTTCCCCAAAATACAGGTTAGGATCTTACAATAAGAATGAAGAATAAGGAAACATTTGTTCCGTTCACTGCGGAGGGCTGGGTGGTGGCGGAAAGCAACAACTATAACACAACTGAATGAAAGCAATGGATAGACTTGATCAATTTGTGCTCATGATTTATTACTCACTAAAGATGCCACTGTTATTGAAAAGGCAGTTCTGTTCAATTCTTCTTAGACAGGAAGTTTTAAAAATTTGCTCTTTAGAAGAATACATCATCTCTAGGATGGGGTTGATAGCCCAGTGGGTAGGGTGCTTGCCTTGCATGCAGCCAACCTGGGTTGGACCCCCAGGATCCATTATGGTCCCCTAAGCCCTCCAGGTATGATCCCTGAGTGCAGAGCCAGGAGTAAGCCCTGAGCATCGCTGGGTGCGGTCCAAACATACATTTTCTCTTTAATAGCATCACTCCACAAGTTTAAACCAATGTCATGGAAAATATCCTTGTACTATTATGTTTTGGTCTGTTTTTTTTTGTCCTCTTTTGGCCACACTTGGAGATGCTGGGGGGCTGCTTCTGGTATGGTGCTTCGGGGTCACTCCAGGCAGTGCTCATGGGATAAACACTCCACAGCACAGCAGGGGTTCTGCCCTCTGAGCTAATCTCCTGGCCCCTCCACACTGCTCTGATTCAAAGAATATTTTGTATCATGATTTGAACAATTTACTCATAAAGCTTAAGTCAGTTAAGACTCAGAATCTTTCCCCACTAAAACCTTGTGCTTTATCAAAACAAGAACAGCAAGCAGCAGAACAACTGTGCCTTATTTGTAAGAAACTGTAACCTACGAATCTGAATTTAGGATTTAACTACTTAAGACTTTTTTCTATTCTACATCTTACACAAGGTAGTACTCAAAAGCATGGCAAACTTGTAATACCTTAATTAGGAAGCTTGTGAATACAGGGGCCCTATTCATATTTCTGTATGCATAAACTATTGTCTACTTTTTAAAAGGCTAATTCATAGTTAATATAAAAATCAGTCCTTAATAAATTAGCTAAAAACTATCAAATATAAATAGGCAAAATGAGATCACCCTACAGCAAAGTTGAAAGACTTAGAAGACCTTGGCTGAGGTCCTAAAAGTTTGAATCTCAGGTTTGCCACAGCTACTGGGTAACAACTTCTCTTGTCCCTCTGACTGACTCCCCTAGAAACACCAATTGACGCGGGAAAAATCAAAAGTTTTTCTAAGCTTAACACACAAGTTAACACAGAGATCACTCTTTCCGACTTAAACCAAAGTCCCAAACAACACAAAAGCCCTGAGTGTTCAAGCAAGCAAACTGATGAACAGAATAGACAAAATGCCCACATTCCCTTTATTCAAGTAAGTGTACACTGAATGCTTGTAGTTCAGAAAGGAAAAATCATATCAGCAATTCTGACTTCATGAACTAACTGCTATGTCCGGGAGCAGATACTCAGGGCAAGTTAGCAACACTTGATGAGGACATTCAGGTTGCAGACAGTCAAGGGCTACTCCTGTCCAGATGTATGAGGTTACTTATGAGACACTGGAAGAATGAGGGATGGTGTGTGGGTGGGGGAGCGAGAGGGGAGGTGCCACAGAAATCATCAAAATAGTTTGGAAAATGGACCATGCTTCCTTAGAAGCAAAACAGAAAAGTCTATTCTACATAAGGAATATTGATTTTACATTTCCATAAGACTTAACAAGGGGTGTTCTTATGGTTTTTGAGATGGAAGTAATCTTTAACCTTAAAAAACTCAAATCAGAGGCTGGAACAATAGTACAGCAGGTAGGGCACTTGCCTTGCACACAGCCGACCTGGATTCGATCCCCGGCATCTCATCAAGTCCCCCTGAGTGCAGAGACAGGAGTAACCCTTGAGCACTCAGGGTGTGGCCCCCAAACAAAACAAATAAACACACAAAAAAACAAAGTAAAGAAATACATATATTTTAAAAAAGGAAACATATCATAGGAATATGAGTATTCTTCACGTTTTCTTCATTAGATAGGGAAGTCCCCCTGAAGTAAGAATAAGAAAATTCAGTAAGCTGGAAAATATTTCTAATTTTAACTGTATTTCCCCTTCACACCACAATTTAAAATGGATACAAGTTCCATATAATTAGAAACCGTACAGAGGGACAGAGTGGTAGAACAGAGGGTAGGGTGTCTACTTTGCAGGCAGCCGACCTGACTTTGATTCCTGGCATTCCAGATGATCTCTGAGCACTCCCAGGAGTAATTCCTGAGCACAGAGTTAGGAGTAACTCCTGAGAATCACTGAGTATGGCCCAAAAACTAAAAAAAAATTTTAAACTGTCATCCTATATTAAAAAAAAAACCATACAAATAACAAGCAGCAATCTCAGCCTTTTTCTTTTGTCTTGGGATCACTCCCAGTGAAGCTCAGGGCTTACTCCTGGCTCTGTGCTTAGGAATCACTCCCAGTGGGGCTCAAGGGACCATACAGGATGCCAGGGATGGAACCTGGGTTGGCTATGTGCAATGCAAATGCCTTATGGGCTGTACCATCGCACCAGCCCACAACTTCACTTTTAAGTACTATTCTTCCTGGCCACCACTATGAAGTACTATGACCGGTGTGAAGTCAGACTGGGCTGGAGCCGAATGATTTAACTTACAGAGAGTCCTGCAAAGCAACGATTCTCTTCCTTTCCTTCTACCCTGGTGCCAGGTATGAAGCCCAGGGCTTCAGCAATCCATGGCAGACAATCTACTTCTAAGCCATACCCTGGCGCAACAAATGTTTTCTCTTTCAATATAAAATATACCCCCAAATTGTGTATTTTGTGTTATTTTATATTAATGGCCACTAGAAAAATTTCATTAAGAATATTTTGCAAAGCATGCCTATTTAACCAACCTTTAAACGAAGTTATTTTGAATAAACTGAACTTTTATTTGCAGATTAAATAATTGTGATCATTATTTTTTTTTATGGGCTGGGATGATGGCTGAAAGGACTAGAGCACATGCTTCTCATGTTGGCGCCCTGGGTTTAATTCCCTGCATGACATGACACCCTGATGTGGCTGGGAACAAGCCCAGACAGAGCATCAAAGTGGGTGGGAGTAAGGCCCAAGCACTCCGATGTGGTCAGAATTTTTCTTTTTTTTTCAAGTCTCATACTCAGTGATACTAGGAGCCCCTGGGGGCAGTTGTTTGGATGTTCAGTCTGGCCCATGCTGCAGTACTGGGGGGCCACTGTTGAGGGCTGTGGTGTTGGGGCCAAATCAGGGCAGAGCACATGCGCTCATTCTTGAGCTGTCTCCCCAGTTCCCACATTCGAATTCTGAATGGCAGTGCCCTGCTTCATCACTGAAAAGGGGACTGCACTGTAGCACTGTAGCACTGTCCTCCTATTGTTCATCTATTTGCTCGAGCGGGCACCAGTAATGTCTCCATTGTGAGACTTGTTGTTACTGTTTTTGGCATATTGAATACGCCATGGGTAGCTTGCCAGGCTCTGCCGTGCAGGCGAGATACTCTTGGTAGCTTGCCGGGCTCTCTGAGAGGAACAGAGGAATCAAACCCGGGTCGGACTTGTGCAAGGCAAACGCCCTACCCGCTGTGCTATCACAGCAGTTTGAAAAGGGGACAAAACTCTTTTTTTTTTACTTCCCTAAGGAACCAATTTTTACTCATATAAGTTAAAAAAAATCAGTTTAGGAGCTGGAGCAATAGCACATCATGTAGGGTGTTTGCCTTGCACGCGGCTGACCCAGGTTTGATTCCCAGCATCCCATATGGTCACTTGAGCAACACTAGGGGTAATTCCTGAGTGCATGAACCAGGAGTAACCCCTGTGCATCACCGGGTGTGATCCAAAAAGAAAAAAAAATCAGTTTACATATAAAAAGATGTGTAAGCTAGTAATCTACTTTATTAGGAAAGGAAATAGATTTTATAATTATGAGTATTTTGAAAAGTTCAAATTCATTAGTATGAAAATATATCTCAGTGAAATAATACTTACTTATAAAAACATATTGTCTTTGCCATGTGAAAATCTGCTGTTTAGTTCTCTAGATTTCTTTATCAGAGCTTTTTTCTGTGCTTCATCAAACCGATTAACTTTGAGGTCCTTATCACGGTCAAATGGTATTCTTTCTTGGGGCTTATTTTTCTCTTCAGCAGCCTTATTCTTTAATTTTTTATGATGAATGTCCATAAGAGACTCTGACCTTTTTAACTCCTGGAGAGAGTAAGAAAACATACATTAAAAAAAACAATTTATCACATACAGATTATTGACAGCCAATAATCAGGGAACATTTAAGTATTTAACATTTAAGTACAGAACACAAAGGAGGGCTCTTTACAAGCCCAGTTACAAATCCAAGACAGCATCTGTGAAGAAAATTATGCATCAGAGATGAATTCAATTTCATGAAAATGAAAGGAGCTACCAGTTACTGATCATACAATTTTTGAAAAGACAGAGGAGAAACCATACTTAAAAAGCCTCAGGAAAAGCGCAGTAGGATGTGTCAGACTCGATGAGAGGAAGAGCAACAACGCTGTCACTTGGGAGCTGGTTAAAATGCCCTGGATGTGCCGTGACACCCGGATGGGTGAGTAGGAGGGAAAGAGTACTTGCTAGGCTGAATCAAAACTCAGAATATAAATCAGAAATATAATGGCATAGAGGAGATAGCATTCAAGGCCCGTGAAGGGGCTACTGGCATACGCCCGTGGGGAGAGGCCCTTCACTCCTACCAGTTTTCTATCCTTCTCACTCCCTCCCTCAGCTTCTTTCAGTCGGGTTACCTTTGTCCCTTTATATCTCTGAGTCCCGCCTATAAGAGAGATCAATCTGTACATGTTTCTAATGTGTTTCCTGGTTTTTTGGTCACGCCCGGAAATGCTTGGGGATTGCTCATGGTGGTACTTCGGGCACCAAGAAGTGCCAGGGCCCAAGCCCAGGCAACCCATAAACAAAGCGTACGCTCAGCCTCTGGAACTATCTCTCCGGTCTGTTAAAGTCTTTTTGGGGGGCTGGAACAATAGCACAGCGGGTAGGGAATTTGTCTTGCACGAGGCTAACTCGGGTTTGATTCCCAGCATCCCATATGGTCCCCTGAGCACCGCCAGGGGTAATTTCTGAGTGCATGAGCCAGGAGTAACCCCTGTGCACTGCTGGGTGTGACCCAAAAAGAAAAAAAAAAGTCTTTTTGGAACTGATTTACAAGTCAAGTGACTCCTTATTCTTCATTTTCCACAAATTTGAAGGATTTGAGAATTTATAAATTATTGTTTAAAGTAATCTATCCATACATTTAGTACGGGAGGATGGTAAGGAACTTAAGTTCTAAATTCAGAAAAGTCTGGATTGCAATGATGGTTCTGCTGCTTTCAACACTGGCAATGTGGGGCAAATAATTTTCTTTCTCAGCAACAGATTCACTGTCACTGTCATTGTCATCCCACTGCTCATCGATTTGCTCGAGTGGGCACCAGTAATGTCTCCATTGTGAGACTTGTTACTGTTTTTGGCATATCAAATACACCATGGGTAGCTTGCTAGGCTCTGACGTGCGGGTGGGATACTCTCGGTAGCTTGCCGAGCTCTCTGAGAGGGTTGGAAGAATCAAACTTGAGTTGGCCGCGTGCAATGCAAGGCAAATGCCCTACCTGCTGTGCTATCGCTCCAGTCCCAGCAACAAAATGATAGCAATAATATCTAGATGTTTGGGTAAGTGAGGAGTTAAATATTCTACCAAATACCAAGAATTTAGTACTGTGCTGGGTACATAAGAATCACTCAACTAAGTATTAAATTCACTGAGCACTTGCTACAACATAACCCTGATAATATCTCTGTAAATTAATATTATACAAATTTGAAAAGAATGAGAAAATAAATCGAACCAATGTGAAAAAAAAAACCCAAAGAGATTTCAATTTCACAGTTGAAAGATACATATATATATGAGTCTCTTGCCCGCACGCCTGGCTATCTTCCCCGGGGCCCCTCGGAGTGGATGGGCTCCAGCTTCCCTCCCCACCCCGAGCAGAGCTCCCGGCGGCCAAAGACCACCGAAACTTAGCTACAGCCATGCTTGAGGCCCCTCTCCACACGTTCGGACAGGCCTCACACATGAATGTACCAGCAGAGGAACCCAGGTGTGTCTAATTCCATCAATGGTCAGCACCCAGAGACTTAAAAGCGAGCTCCCAGAATTGCACTGCCACGAAGCGGCCACATGATATCTTGTAGCCTACTTCTCCCTCTGGGAGAAACTGGCAAGCTTCTGAGAGTTTCCTGCCCACATGGGACAGCCTTGCAAGCTTCCCATGGTGTATTCATATGCTAAATCCAGTAACAAGCTGGATCTCATTCCCCTGACCCTGAAAGAGTCTCCAGTGCGACATTGTTGAGAGGGCCAAGCTGAGAGAGACTTCTAAAATCTCAGGAAAAGGATGAATGGATAGGTTACTGAGCCCACTTGAGAAATTGACGATTAACAGGGATTTCGTGATATATAGATATATCTATATATCTATCTATAGATATATAGAGAGAGTATTCAATTTTGGGCCACGCCTAGTGGTGCTTAGTGCTCAGGGACTACCATATGCAGTGGCAGGGATCAAACCAGGGTTGGCAGCAAGCATGGGAAGTGCCTTAGCCCCTCCTCTGTATTTCAAGTGCAATTTTTGTTAACAGATCTCATGAGGTTTAAGTAAATAACTCAAAAATTATTTAAAGGTCGCTCACAAATAGCCTCTCTGGCTCCTGATCAAGTTGCTTAACGGCCATGCTCCCAGAGACTCAGAAACAAATCTTGGAACCCAGCATCTTTTGGCAGAAATGCATCCGGACTTTGCATTAGGTTTTTGGCACCGGGCCACCCCAGATGGGAAAAGGTGCCGATCCACCCCTTTTCCCCCTGATGACTTGGGGGCTGCCATCTTCCAGAGGCAGATGGACAGACAGGTTTGGGCCCGCTGTGACGAGGCACGTAGGGCTTCATGGGATGGGGGTGGGGCTGGCCCTTTCCTCCCCAGCCCCAATGAGACCTCAAGTCGCCGCCCACGAACAGCCTCTGGCTTCTGATCGAGTTGCTTAAAGGCCATGATCCCAGAGAGTCAGAAACAAATCTTGGAACCCAGTGGCTTTTGGCAGAAATCCCTCCAGATTTAATTATTGAAATTCCAGAATTCCAAAATTGCGTGGTTGCTAACGTGGCCACGTGACAACATATGCTATTCATAATCAGCAATAGAAAACAAAGTGTCTAATATTGCCTTTTCAGCAGATCTAAGTGTTGGGGAAAAATCTCAATTAACAATGGTGGGTCTGGTGTCGAAATATTGAATGTAATCAAAGTAGAGAGAGAGTAATGTGGAAATCATCTGCCATACAGTTAGGGAGAGGGTAAAGGATGAGAGGTATACTGGGATTTTTGGTGGTGGAAAATGTGCACTGGTGAAGGGACGGGTGTTTCATCATTGTATGACCGAGACTTAAAACCAAAAGCTTTGGAACAGCTCTCACGGTGATTCAATAAATAAATTTGAAAAAAAAAATTGTTTAAAGAACTGAATGACATCACTACCAAGTTCTCACCCACTTCTCTGTATAAACATTGTTTCTTAACTCATTCACTCTAAAAGCACACTAACAAAAGAACAGTTATGACATCTATATTATTTTTTAAGTTTTATTTTAATGAATCACTAAGAGATATAGTTACAGACTTACAAACTTTCATGATTATATTTCAGTCAAACAATGATGGAGTACACATCCCTCCACTAGTGCTCATTCTCCATCACCAATGTTCCCAGTATCCCTCCCGCCACCCCCCACCCCTTACCATCCTCTGCCTCTGTGGCAGGCACATTCCCTCTTTCTTTCTCCTTTTGGGTGTTATGACACCTATATTATTAAGAACATCCAAGCCCAGGAATTAGTTGGGGAAAAACAAGTCTTCATTTGAAGATTAAATTAATAATTTGCTTTATATTACTAATTATAAAAATTCACATATATATTTATAATCTGTATACAGGTAAAATTTAATATTGTTTAATGAACTGAAGTTACAACTTAGTCCAGAGGGGAAAAACTACATTTAAAGATGCAGGCAAATAAAGTATTTTCAATATCAATTTATGTGCATAATCTGGTTGCAGTGAAAGATGACATCAAATATAATCATAAAAGACTTTCAAGCATAAAAGTGAATTCCATTAGGATAAATTTCTGTAGCAGGGGAGAAATGTAGCTATGAATTCAAGGAGAAAAAGAGATGAAATACTACTTCCAACTGTTAAGGAAGTGCCTTTTATATTCTTAATGGGTAATAAGAGATACTGAGTTGCTATGGCATTTATGCTCCATTTGAAATATTTAATAAAAAGGCAAATAATATGCTATAAATTACATCTTTGGTAACTTTTGAAATTTATAAGAGATTTTGGATTAGCAAATGAAATATTTCTTTTAGGGGAAACCAAGAAAGAATACTCGAAGACCCCTGGTTTCCACCCCGACCAGTTGAAAAGAAATATAGATTTCTGAGTCCCAACCTAGATTTACTGAAAACAAACAAACCAACCAACCAACCAACAGAAAAAAACCCAAACAAACAACAACAACCTGTCAATTGTGTATGTGTATGTGGGGTGGGGGGAATCTTAGGGTAGGGGGCAGAAACCTTGGCTTTAATTTTTTTTTTAATTTTTAATTTTTTTTTTTGTTTTTTGGGGTCACACCTGGCGATGCACAGGGGTTACTCCTGGCTCTGCACTCAGGAATTACTCCTGGCAGTGCTCAGGGGACCATATGGGATGCTGGGAATCGAACCCGGTCGGCTGTGTGCAAGGCAAATGCCCTACCCACTGTACTTTCACTCCAACCCCAGCTTGGCTTTTAAAAACCACTACTTTCTTATATAGGGGACTTATAGGATAAGGAATGCACTATGTAAGTCATTCTTCTTGATAGTTTGGTATTAATAGAGAAAATAAAATATGACACAAGGAGGAATGTAGTACAGGTTAATTTTAAGATGGAGAAACATAATTAATACAGATAAGATTACATAAGAACATATAGATACAAAAAGGCTACAGTATAGAAATCTGATTTATTTTCTCATTTTTTTGGTTTTGGGGGCCACACCCAGCAATGCTCAGGGGTTACTCCTGGCTCTGCACTCAGGAATTGTTCCCGACTGGTTCGAGGACCATATGGGGCATGATGGATTGAACCCAAGTCAGCTGCATGCAATAGTACCCACTGTACTATTGTTCTGGCCTGAACCTGGTAAAACAACATTTTCTGTATTCCTTGCTTTCTCTGCTAATGAGTTACTATAACTCATTAGTAAAGTTTTAATGATGAAGGCATACATGCTATTAACAAGGAGTTCTGAAGATAAAAGAAAGAGCTGGGCAAAACAGAGACCAAAGTTTGGAGGCGATACATAAAGATGTGAAAAAGAAATTACAGTGTCCTAGTTTTCTTAAAGCCACTGTCAAAGAAAGTGACACTCCAGAGCAAAATGCACAAAAGTAACAAAAAGCAAATGAATAAATAAAGATGAGGAGTTCTAATATACCAATTTCCTATATTAACCAAGCAAGTAACAGTGAAGATGGAAAAAAATACATGAAACCACTGGGTTACTTTAGCAGTCAAGCACTCAGACTTGTAACGGTAAGAGAAACTGTTTTATCTATTGTTCTAGGTGTACCCTGGTCTGTCTGGTTTCAAATAATGTGTACACTGCATGACCAAACTAATGCTAAAACTTTTAAAGTTGAAATACCTAAAGTTGTCAAGTCACTAAAATTCCTATCTTGAAAGTAAATTCACACAGAGACCAATATGCTAAATAACCAATTTGTTTTTGTTTTTTGTTTTTTGATTTTTTGGTTCATAACCAGCAAAGCACAAGGGTTACTTCTGGCTCTGCTCAGGAATTACTCCTGGCTGTGCTCAGGGGACCATATGGGATGCTGGGAATCGAACCCAGGTCAGCCCCATGCAAGGCAAACGCCCTACCCGCTGTACTATCGGTCCAGCCCCTAAATAACCAATTTTTAAATTGAAGTATTTAATAGAAAAGTACACTTTTGTAATAATTTATAAAATCTATGTGATTTGTTCAGGATGGAATGGTCTGTTACTAGTTTTGAAAATTCACGCTAAAATTTGAGTTGTTTGAATTTTATCTTCATGATCCTAGTTTTAACTTGAGCTGGAGATATAGTATGGACAAGAGGGTGCTAGTGACCATATGGGATGCCAGTGATTGAACTAGCATTAGCTGCGAGCAAGGCAAGCATCTTACCCGCTGCACTCTCTCTGGGCCCTATTCTTTTCTAACATAACTGTAATGGCTATAAATGTTGGTCTGATCCTGGCATCACAGATGTCCCCCGGGCACCAGCAGGAGTGACTCCTGAGCACTGCTGAGTGTGGCTCAAATCCTTCCACCAATTTTTCAGTTCATCAAACTAAAAGTTATATAATGGCTTAGTCTTCAGACTATACATATCATTATATTAAAAGCAAATCTTAGAAGCAACCAAAGTTTTCATATAAGATCAGGTCCACTGTATGCCCCACACTCCGGGAAGCCACCAGTTTTCACTGAGTTTATGAGTTAGTTCTGTTGTTTCTGTTTGTTCTGCCAGTTTGTTGGCTTCAGTCACATCTGAGTGAAACTATCTGATAATTGATTTCTCTTATTTCACTAGTCAGACTCACTCAAAATCCAGAGATAAATGTATATTCACTGAGTGTTGTAATTCAGATTCTTAGCAAGATGAGGAATATTCTATCACCCCCTAAAGTTCTTTAGGCCGCCCTTCCTAGTGAATCTTCTCTCTCAAACACTAAATTGTTTCCTCACCAGGTTTATTCTGTATGCTACAGTACTTATAAATGGTATAAAATGGTATCTGTATAGTGTAATGTATATAAGAGTAATCCTAAGAATGCATTGCTGGTATGAAGCCTCTTTCACTCAACCTACTCTAACTATGTAAGCATCCATGAACATTTTTCATACAAGTCTTTTGAAGGTCAGTTGCTTGGAGGTCATTTCCAGTGGTGCTCAGGGGACCACAAGATAATGGGGATTGAACCCAGCCAAAAGCATGCACTTAACCCTCTGAGTTACCTCTCCAGCCCTAAGTTTTGTAAGAAATGCCCACTTGGAAAAGGCACAATGTATTCTGCTTCAGCTATTCTTTTCACTCTCTCTTTTTGTTTTTGTTTTTGGGCCACACCTGGCAATGCTCAGGGTTTACTCCTAACTCTGTACTCAGGAATTACTCCTGGCAGTTCTAGATGATCATATGGAATGCCAGGGATTGAATTCGATTTAGTTTCAAGCAAGGCAAGTGCCTTACCTGCTGCACTCTCTCTGGCTCCTAGTCTTTTCTAACATAACTGATTATGGTTATAAATTTTGGCTCTAAGAATGCTTTATATAACATTATACTGCTTCTTATCTTTCTTCCTTCCTTCGCTGCTTCCTTCCCTCCCTCCCTGCCTCCCTCCACTCTTCCCTCTTTCCCTCTCTCCCACTCTCCCGTTTTTACAAAATCCAACGATAGAAGCTGGGGCTCATATATTGTAAGCATGTTCTCTGCCACTGAACTGTATACCTGACATATATTCCACTTTTGTTATCATTAAGGTTGGAGTTTTTTGTTTTGTTTTTTTCCTATTTGGGGGCCATACCTGGCTGTGCTCAGGGCTTACCCCTGGTTCTGTGCCCAGTGATCTCTCCTGGCAGGGGCTCAGGGGACCATATGGAAGCTGGGGATTGAACCTGGTTGGCTATGTGTAAGGCAAGTGACCTACCTGCTGTATTATCTCTCTAGGCCCCAGATTTAAATCTTTTTATAAAAAACTTCCCAATCTGTTTGTGATTTATAAACTAGTCAACTAAAGACCTCTAGGACTTGGCAAAGCTCTTAATTTCTGACTTTTAGGAAATAAATTTTTGATATATGACATTTAGTAAAATAGAAACTAAAAATATTATATGAATGCATCAAAATACTCTACACTAAAGGATTTTATATAAAACATACACAACAGAAATGAGTATTTTAAAAGAAGATGTATAGAAAAAGACTGAGGTAAAGAGGAAGACAAAAAAAAGAAAGTAAAAGAAGAAAATGAGATCATTAAGTCATATATTCTGTTCTCTTACTTACATTGTACGAGGACACCTGCTCAGCCAATCTCTTCTCCCTTCCTGACAAGACGTGTTCTTCATCCTTCTTATTAAACAACTTCCTTGCTTCTTGTGTCTCCTGAGAAATGAACACAGATAATACATTACTGAACCATATAATTAAGAGAAAATAAAAAGAAGCCCCACGACTTTTCTCCTTGAGTAATGAGATGAAATTAAGCCATGCTTGTTGCATCAATCTCCTCCCATTCAAAATGATTTTCCTGAAAATAAGAAAAATGACCTAACCAACTAGTTGGAAGAAATTACCCTATTTATCAAACCCAGACATGATGAAATGTTGGAGAGATAAGACTTGAAAAGAAATCCTTCATTGTCTGTTATCAAAAGTTGTAAAATTACTGCTAAGGGGCAGAAATAATGACTTATGAAAAGGTGAGCAGATTGGAAAGGAACAAATAATACTATCTTAATTCACAGATGACTATATAAAATTTCAAAGAATCCGTGTGTGTGTGTGTGTGTGTGTGTGTGTGTGTGTGTGTGTGTGTCTATAAAATCCTGGAACTGAAAAGGAAGTATGGCAAAGGTAAAGATACGAGTTAATGAATATAAAACTAATCAGCCACAAAGAACTGGGACTTGAAACTGGACAATGATGAAGCCGGGGTCGAGGCGCTGCCTCCCATCACCAGAACGCCTGCCTCTGTCCAGTCGGCGGCGTGTGATCCTGTCTGCTGTCTGGACTCCGAATGCCTCTGGTGATTTCCAACCACAGAACAGCTGGGTGTGTATGAGCACTGCAACTAAAAAGATTGTGTGGGCACCCTAGCCAGGTCTATAGGACTCCAAGTCCAGGGAGGGCATGTGTGAAACCCACTGCCACGTCGAGCGAGCACTACAACCAGAAAGTGTGCACAGACCACAAGTAAAGACTGTGGCCTCAACCAGACTACTTTTGGTTCCAGAAACTGCTTACAGCCATGTCCCTAGACTGTGAACTAAGCCATAGCCCCACGCCGGCTGAGGACGGAAAATATCCTTTTTTCTTGCTGGGCGGCGTGGAGTCAACCAGATTATGAGGACTATTTATTAAGCAGGCATGAACTTGGTGACGTGGGAAAGAGGAAGAAAAAAAAATTATGTACTTGAAACAGCGGGACTTCATATCTCCCATTCTCAGCAACGGAAAACTAATTATCAAATGCTTCCTTGGCGGTAGGGCTGTCTTTCCTGGGGGGAAACTCCAACAATAGTGAGTTTTATGTTGAAATATGGAATGTAGTCAAGGTAAAGAGAAAATGAAGTGAAATTTATCAATTACGCAGGTGGGGATGGGGGGTGGGGGAGGCAGGGGCTGGGAGGCGATTTTGGGGGGTGGAATATGGGCACTGGTAAAGGGATGGGTGTTTGAGTATTGTATAACTGAGACATAAGCCTGAGAACCTTGTAACTTTCCACATGGTTATTCAATAAAATAAATGTTTAATAAATAAATAAATAACAAAAAAACAAACAAAAAAAAGTAAAGAGTGTGGCCTCTGGTGGGTACAGCAAAGTGATGTGTGAATATCCCTTAAGTCACTTCAACATCGTCAAAAGAGGGAAAGGAAAGGGGCTGTGAAGAGATGACAACAACCTTCCCAGAACAATTGAAAGTCAACCCCTATTTTTATCCTGCTGCATTTGCAACAGAGAAACCAGTACAACCTCACCTTATACAACTTTGATCTAAAGAATGGTGGAAAGTAACAATGAATGCAGTCAAGTTTTTTGGCTTCAATAAACTAATGCTCTGGGGGCTGGAGCGATAGCACAGAGGGTAGGGTGTTTGCCTTGCATGTGGCCGACCTGGGTTCGATTCCCAGCATCCTGTATGGTCCCCTGAGCACCGCCAGTAGTAATTCCTGAGTGCATGTGCCAAGAGTAACCCCTGTGCATCGCTGGGTGTGGCCCAAAAAGAACAAACAAACAAACAAAAAAAAAAAACAACTAATACTCTGATATGAGAATTAGATTTAGTCAACTTGATGAAATGAGGTCATAACATCTCCATCAGCTTTTGATATATCTAAAGCTTCCATTTCCTTCTGCAGGGGAATCTTACTTCCCTCAAGTCACATGGCCACGGTGAATGGGAGAATGCTAACAGTGTGAGAGAAATAAATATGCTAGGATAGAGAGAACCTATTAACAGGAAACCTGGCTAAGATTGTCAGAAAAATTAGTCACTAACTTTACAGAGGATCAAAGACACCAGAAAACAAATAGCTCTATGATACTTTGTCTGTGCCACAAAGGAAAATCTATGATATGTTAATACAGAATAATATGACATTCATGGATATAAAGAATCCCTTTTTGGGGTCAGAGAGAAAATACAGTGGGCAGGGCATTTGCCTCAACCTGATTCAATCCCTGGCATCCCATGTGGTCCCTGAACCTGCCAGGGCTGGCCTCCAAACAACAACAAAAAATCCGTTTTTAAGTTCACGTGAGAGGCAAATCCATACAATGGTGCTGTGGGCTTACTTCTGGCTCTCTGTTCATCAGTCACTTCTGGCAACACTCAGGGAACCTCTGTGATGCCAGGGATCAAGCTGGGGTTGGCTGCATGCAAGGCAAGCCCCTTTCCCACTTGTAACTGCACCTTGTAACTGCAAAAACTCTAAACAAAACATTTCCAGCACTGAAATTAATGACCAGTACTAAAGAGTACAATCACAGGATCTCATTTGACTTAAGTTCAAACTGTACTGCCTAGTTTCTATTTGTTCTTTTTTCCATGGTATTTTCCCCTTGAAGAAGACTGACTCTGCCAAGAAGGGAAAGGAGCACAGGGAAATGTAGGCACCAATAAAAACAACCATGTAAGTAAAGGAACTAAGATCTTCTGAAGACCATCTTAAAGGCTTAATGATAAGAAGGCTAATGCACTCACTGCATAAAGTATCAGTGAAGAACGAGGAGTCGGGCATTCCAACACTAGTGTTTCCAGGTACATGGTTTGCTTTTATACCACATCTGCTGTTCTTTGCCCACGTGTGGGTTCACCTTACCTTTCACATCTCAGATTTCCTTTAATCTTCAGGGCAAAGACAGCTGATAATTACCAGGCATACTCAGGATATGGTGCCAAAATGTGGAGACTTCAACATACATCCACGTTTTAAGAACAGCTTTATCTTACAGCTCTTCTCTGCTTAAAAAATAAGCTCCCCCGAGCCAGGAATTGTAGCTTAACATTAGAGTATTTGCCTTGCATGGGTGAGGGCCTGACTTTGATCCCTTGCAGTGAAAACACAAACACACACAGTGCCTCAAAATCTCCTTCTCTTTAATTTTTTATTGTGGGGGATGGGGTTAGGCCATACTTAGGGGGTGCTCAGGGCTTACTCCTGTCTGGCTCTGTGCTCAGGGGTCACTGCTGGGGGTATTCAAGAGACTTTATGTGTTATCAGATATGCCACATGCTAGGCAAATGCCTTAACCTCTGTGCTCCTTTCCTGTGTAGGGATTAAGACACTTGCCTAGCACACCCTCTTTCCTCTTTCTAAGAGAGAAAACCAAACAAAATGCCTATTCAAGCAGGTACAAATTTTGCACTTAGACAATGAGAACAAAAATCCTTCATAGGTTAGGTACTGAAGAAAAAGAGTTAAAGGAACTACTTATTTCACAGACATGATTTGCAAAATGTTTACGTCAAAACTCAAAACTATCAACTAAGGTACCACTCAGTCAAGCATTTTAATTTGACATCGAAGAGAACTGAAATCTGAGTGTATAAATTTACAGAATGGAGCTAGTGACATAGGCTTATTTCCTAATATACAATGGAGTACTTCGGGCTAGGCCACATCTAGGGGTGCTCAAGGCTTACTCCTGGCTCTGTGCTCAGGGGTCACTGCTGGTGGTATTCAAAAGACTGTATGCGTTACCAGATATGCCACATGCTAGACATGTGCCCTAACCCCTGTACTATTACCTTGTGTAGGGGTTAAGGCATAATGTATACACGTTAGGTGAGGAAGCAGCTCTGATAGAGAAGGGATCACCAAGCAAAGGGTGCTAGGCGGGACCACTAGGGATGGGAGATACAGGCTGAAAAATAGACTATAGACCAAACAAGATGCCTACTTAATACCTCTGTAGCAAACCACAACACCCAAAAAGAGAGAGTGAGCAAATGGGAATGCCCTGCCACAGAGGCAGGGTGGGGTGAAGGGGACAGGGTGGGGTGGTGGGAGGGATGCTAGGACCACTGGTGGTGGAAAATGGGCACTGGTGGAGGGATGGGCACTCGATCATTGTATGACTGAAACGTAAGCATGAAAACCTGTAAGTCTGTAACTCTGTCTCATGATGATTCACTAATAATAATAAAAAAAGAGGCATAATGTATATAGTATGGGATAACTTTTGTAACATTTTTCAATTAATGAAAATACTTCTTACCTATTTGGCAGTAACACAAAGCTCAGTGTTCCTCAGATATGGTCATTTTCCTGAGCATAAATCATTTAACTCGCTAGTTTAATTTGTGGTTTTGTCTCCTTCAAGATATTTTAAGGACAGGGGATATTGTTTAGTCAAATAAAGAGAATTTTCCTTGCATGTGTGACACCCTGGGCCTGATTCCTTGATTGCATGATCTCCCAAGCACCAATGGGAGCGATCCCTAAACACAAGCCAGGTGTGGCCCCCAAA
This sequence comes from Sorex araneus, assembly GCF_027595985.1. Classification (NCBI taxonomy): domain Eukaryota; kingdom Metazoa; phylum Chordata; class Mammalia; order Eulipotyphla; family Soricidae; genus Sorex; species Sorex araneus. Next base: position 246,609,075 of record NC_073302.1, read on the forward strand.
CAACACAAAACAAAATGTATTTTGAGAGGTATGCATTCGCTGAAGATTGTATGATGTCATATAAAGATAAAGACCAGGGAATTGGGAGTTAGGTATAACATGGAAATACTGCATCTACTTACCAGTACTATGCTTTCAGGAAAGTTGATCCCATAGAGGCTAGTTTCACCTGCTTTGATTTCTTGAGTTAAATGCGATGACTGAATGGGATATGAACTGGTATCACCCCCCCAGTTTATTGAGGATTTCAAGAAATAAATATAAGAACTTTCAATAAATAAACTTTAATGGGGACTTTCTTGAGTTAAATGAGATAACTGATTGGGAAATAAACTGGTATCACACCCCCTATCCTGAAAATTTTCCTTCAAGGAATCAGGATTTTACAGCAGCACCTGGGCAGAGCGACATCTCCTGGCTCGAGTGCATGTTTTACATGCAGGGGGCTCTGCTCCGGTGCCCCACACTGCAGGGTCCCCAGAGCTGTGAGCAGCCCCTGAGCACTGCTGGCTGCGGCCCCAAAACAGAACCAACACAATACCCTTAAGTCACTTTGTCTTCTATCTTTTCAAAACAAAGCCAGTATGACCAAACAAACAAACAAACAAACAAACAAAAAATCATGAGCAAAGAATTCAAGTGTCTCACCTTGGCCTTCCGCTCCCTGTCAGCCGGGGTGTCTGTCCAGACTGACCGGTCTCCAGATTTGTCGTCAGCTTTTCTTTTAAATGTCCTGGGCCCCAAACCAAAGTCTTTCATTTCTGGAGGAAGCTCAGTCATCCACGATTCTCTCACAAATGGTTTAGATGAATCCTTTAAGAGGCATAAAAAATTAAAATAAAAACGTAGTCTAGAAAAACATAAAATACTAAAGCACATGACAAAATGCTCAACACCACCAATTATCAGGAAAATCAAAACTACAATGAGGTATCATCTGACACTGGTGGTAAAGGGCTATATGTACATTTTAAAACATTTAATTTAAATTTTTGTTTTATTCTGTTTTGGGGCCACACCTGGCAATGCTCAGGGATTACTCTTGGCAGTGTTTGGGGGACCATATGGGATGCCAGGGATCAAACCCAGGTCAGCCACATGAAAGGCACAAGGCCTACCTGCTCTCCTATTGCTCCAGCTCCTAGAAATCTTTAAGTAGGTAACTTGGCCAGTGTTTTCCTCACTACCCAGCTCCTAAATCTGTTTACATGCCTACACATAAATGTATTAATATAAATTTTTTAAACTAGCAGTTTAAATCGGGTCTACTTCTCAGAGTAAAACTTGTTTTAAACTTACGTCATCCCCCTTGGTAAGCTTTTCTTTCATTCTCTGGGCCCTCTTTTCAAACTCGGCCGTTACGCTGTAGTTGACTGGTCCCTTTGCCGGCATTGGGCCCACGATGTCCTCCTCTTCGCTGCTATCTGTTTCCTTCTGCAACAAGACATTACCTTCAAACCAAGAGCTGCAGCTTATTGGAAATGATCCCAAGTTCCAAATTTTAGCCCAAACCAATGACCAGACAAACTCACAAAAGGAAGAGCGTGTTGCTGGAGAATCCAGCAATGACCCCTTACCCCTTTCCCCACCTCCCTGCAGTACATGGAGCAAAGATGACAAACCCATGCAAGGCCCGACCTACCGCCCCTCCCGAGCCCTCAACTACTTCAGCTCTCTTCCTGATAAACACAACCTCACCATTCTTTGACTGTGACATTCCAGGTAATTATTAGAGGTTGGCAGGAGATGACACATGAAGGGCACTCTACTTCCTGGTAATTTAAACACCCTCTGGAATAAGAAGAGCTATTGCAAGGAATTCTTGGAAGCTGTCATGATTCAGGCTAGTCCACTGAGATGAAAATTCTATGTAATAGCTTACAAATACTGGCCAAATGGGTTCATTTGGTTCTCAAAAATGTCATACTTCCCCCACAGATTAGTGTTGCTTTACGAGAATGCTGTTTGCTCAATTTAAAAATCATTTTAAAACAGTGCTCACTTCGGCAGTACATATACTAAAATTGGAACGACACAGAGAAGATTAGCATGCCCCCTGCACAAGGATGACATGGAAATTCGTGAAGCATTCCATATTTTTTGGTTCTTCATAACAGATAACACAAAATACATTATTTCAGTTGCGCTTTGGGACAGGGATCGGTGCTTGAGATGGAAACATGCCAAATTTAGTGATGGAAAGGTATAACGTGAGGATTGGTGTTTGAATATTAAATGTAATTAAATATTGTAAACTACCTTATAGAATAAAAAAAAATTTTAAATCATTTTAAAACACATTTTCATCCAAGATTCTGTGTTATCTGTTAACAGTGAAAGGCTCAAAAACCCAAATCCAATTTTGGTATTAAATCATTTTGTTGTTCTGGGTATTTATTCTTTTACATATTTAGTTGGAGTCCATTCCTTATGGTGCTCAGGGCTTACTCCTAGCTCTGCACTTAGGGATGACTCCTGGTAGGCTCAGGGAACCATATAGGTTGCCAGGGATCAAACCTGAGTTGGCAATGTGGAAGGTAAGTACTTGCCACTCTACTCTTGCTCCAGACCTATAAATATTTTTTCATTTTGTTTTGGGGCCACATCCAGTGGTGCTCAGGACTTCTTTCTGGCTTTGCACTCAGGAATTACTCCTGGCCGGGCTCAGGGGACCATATGGGATACCAGGGATCAAACCTGGGTGGTTTACCATCCCATGCACGGTAAACTCCCTACCTGTTGTATTACCACTCTGGCCCCAGATATTTTATTATTATTTTTTAAGAAGACTTATTTTACCCAAAAATATAACAGAAATTATGTTCTCTAAAACTTTATATTTTGGGATGCAGTTAAAATTTAGTTTCAAGGGCTGGCGTGATAGCACAGCAGGTAGGGCGTTTGCCTTGCATGCAGCCAGCCCGGGTTCGATTCCCAGCATCCCATATGGTCCCCTGAGCTCCGCCAGGAGTGATTCCTGAGTGCAAAGCCACTAGTAACCCCTGAGCATCACCGGGTGTGACCCAAAAACCAAAAAAAAAAAACCAAAAAAAATACAAAACCAAAAATTAAGTTTCAAGACAACTCACCACTCTTAGCCTATGAATGCAAGCATGTTTTTTAATCTTTCTGGACGTGGGTTTATCTTTACAATTCCAATCAGGAATTATATCACTAACTAGTCCGTTACTGAGACAATCCTGGGTTTTCTGGGTTTTACCCATTCTCTTTGGAACAAGTCCCTTTTAGGAAACTGAGACAACCTTCTCTGATCAGTGGGGGAAATGTTGATAATTCTAAGCTGACCACTTTCGTCTCCTTATTCCTGTCTAACTGGTGAGTTTAGGCTGGGCATAGGATACGTTTTGGCCAAAGAAATTCTTATTTTTCTTCCTCGTATGACAGGTGACAGGACATATCTTGGTTTCACTGGGCCCCTCAAGCTGCTTTATTGAAAGATGTAGTAGAGGAACAAGGGCTAAAGCAAACAGAACAAGTGAAGTAGTAGAAACCTGGTGATGCCTTGGGCCAGGGTGGGAGTGAAAGTGGTGGAAGTCAGGATGGCTACTAATGGGAGGAACAAGAGAATTTGTTAATTCATTTCTGTGATAGCATGTGATATACTGCAGGTACTCTCTAAGTATCTGCTGAAGGAAAGAGTAAATGACTGAAATTTATGATCTTAACCAGTGATCACATTTCATTTAGGAATGACTTCAATAGAAACGCAGATCTCAGTGAAGAGGTACAGGAGTCTCTTGCTTTCATCAAGCCACATACAAAAAGGACTTGCAGAAAAATGAACTGAACAGGTGGGTTGAAGTCCTAAAAACTAGATTTGGCTTGATAAGTGTAGATTATTTGATCTTGAGTCAGTTCCCCAATTTTGTAAGGTCAGGAAAAATTATATTATTCTACGGGGGAAATGCATTGTAAACTATTAAAGTACTGTACTATATAATCTGTAGAATATAAAGTAACAGAGTGGGAGACTAACACCCAAGAGTAGTAGAGATAAGGACCAGGAGGTCTATCCCACAGCCTGGAAACTAGCCTCACATGCTGGGGGAAAAGGTGGCTGAGATAGAGAAGGGAACACCAAGTAGAGGATGTTGGGAGAACCCATTCGGGTTGAAATATGTGTGCCAAAAGTAGACTAGACCGAAAACGATGGCCACTTAATACCTCTATTACAAACTACAACACCCAAAAGGAGAGAAAACAAAAGGGAATGCCCTGCCGTAGAGGCAGGGTGGGGTGGCGGGGGTTAGGGTGGTGGTAGCGGGAGGGACACTGGGAACATTGGTGGAGGAGAATGGGCACTGGTGGAGGTATGGTAAACAATCACTGTATGACTGAAATGCAAACACGAAAGTTCATAAGTTTGTAACTGTACTTCACGGTGATTCACTAATAAAAAATTTAAAAAAGAAAAGAAAAAAAGTAATTGAAAACTAGGAGTGGTAGTTTTAAAACTAGTTTTAAAACTAGTGGTAGTTTTAAAAGATATAAACAAACAAAAAAAGTACTGTACAAATCTCATCTGTTGCTAAAAAAACCAGGCCTCTATCAAGAAAACAGCCTTTACATTTATTATCTATCTTGTCCAAAAGTCATGTATCCTTCAGTGCTTTGTTACAGACAGGCCCCACAGTTGGCTAGAAGAGAATTCATTTCCAGAAGAAGATAAGAGCCATCAAGTTCCTCTGTTTTCTTTTGTCCAGATCACATCAAATGATTCCTTCAACTTTTCATCATATTCTATTTGCTAGCCTTTAGCGATTCCCTTTGGTAATGAGGACTATTAATATGTTATACCATGTTTGAATATCAACTACCTTGTTATTTTTCTAATGAAATTTCAGATCTGTGATAAACTTTTGATTTCACTGAACCTAAGTTAGAATCTTAATCTGAACAGGGCTGAACTTTTCATTACATGTGAATCAAAGGAATACCATCATCACTACATAAAGTTCTGAGTTTGCTACTTATTATCCTATAATCAAGATCCACCCAAACCTCAGAGTTGAGATGTGATGATAATTGTTGTCCAGGATCTTCTCTGCTTTTCTCACTTTTCTGTGTAGATTTAATAAAACCAGGAGGTAGTGCAGGACCAATTATAGGCCTGAAAAATAAAATGTATCTTTATCATTCTCTTTGACTTTTTTTTTTTTTGAGTTATTATCTTTTTTTTTTTTTTATTGAATCACCATGTGGAAAGTTACAAAGCTTTCAGGTTTAAGTCTCAGTTATACAATGCTCGAACAACCCATCTCTTCACCAGTGCACATATTCCACCACGAAGAATCACAGTATACCTCCCCCCACCCCCTCATTTCTCTGACTTTAAAAAGCAGTTTTCAAAATATGAATATATGAAAATAATCAAAAGTCACATAACAAATCAAGCTTTTATTTAACATGTTATTTTTGCTAAATACTTTGGTATTTTTCACTGTCTGAAAAAGACTAATGTTTCCCTTTTTTTTTTTTTTTTTTTTGCTTTTCAGGTCACACCTGGTGATGCACAGGGGTTACTCCTGGCTCTGCACTCAGGAATTACTCCTGTCAGTGCTGGGGGATGATATGGGATGCTGAACTCGAACCCAAGTTGGCCGTGTGAAAGGCAAACGTCCTACCTGCTGTGCTATCACTTCAGTCTCTAATGTTTGCATTTTAACTTTCTACTTGTTATTAAATAATCAGATACTAGTCAGCAATTCTCAGGCTTTGTGGCATTGGCCTGTACTAATCTCCTCAAAGAACAATGCTAAATAGAAATTATCATGTTTAAAATAATGAAAACCCTGAGAGCAGGGCTGAGATGTGCAGAAAGAGGAGAGGCTGAGAGTGCTACATCATTAAACACCAAGCATGCAGGATTCAACACAGAGACATCGGCACAGCTGACTCCGTGGAGCCTCAGTGAGAAAGCCTGCTGGAGCAGCCAGCCCCATCTGCAGAGATTCCTATAGTGGAACATGAAGCCTGGCTCATTCCAGAGCTAAGGAGCCAGAGCCCAGGGTCTGGGAGGGGCAAAGCAGTTTAGAAAGCCTGGCACTTTGCTCTGGTGAGCTGAAGATGGACAGTGGATGGAAATCTCCTCTGCCCAACCTCAGAAAGCAGTAAGGCCAGCAAGATATTCATGGCTCTCTGCAGGCCTTGGAAGCTGGTTCTGAACCATTTTATTTCATTTAAAATTTCCTTTAAATTTTATTTTTTTTATAAGGTTGTTCACAATAGTTCATTAGAGATAATATTCAAACACCAATCTCACCACTGTGCACTTTCCCACCACCATCAGAGGAAAGTGTGTGAAGATTGTTGTATTTCATCCTGGAGCCATTAAGCCCTTGTATAACAGATTATAAGCATGTATGTTAAACCCACATAAATGTGTGCTACTTTTGGCATATCAGTGGGCTAGAGTATAAGAGATCCTATGTCTGCAAATATGGCCTGTGCTCTAGGCAGTTCTATGTTGCTCTCTGTCAGGAGCTTTACTTTATAGTCTCTGGATCTTGGCTCTGGATAAGATTATATGGCGCTAGAGGCAGTTTGTGGGTGTGACTGCCAAGCTACTGGAAAACTGGGGAGCTGGGGGGAGGAGGGCCAGTCCCATTCCAATCCTGCTTAAGGATCTCAGCCACGGGTCCTGCACACCTGGGTTTTCCTGCAGGTTCCCCCATAGGTGAGGTTCATCTGAGACTGTGGGGAGCGGCCTAAAGCATGACTGTGCAGTTGGGTTCTGGAGGTTTTCAGCTACCGGGGTTCTGCTGGGGGGGAACTCAACCCGCCCCCCTCCAAGTTGCCCCAGTGAAGAGAGCCTGGTCTGAACTTTTAGAGTAGCCAGAAGATAGATGGAAAATTCTTCTACTCTTAATATTTTAGAAGAACATGTTCTTTTAGACAAACTATCCCTTAATCTCCCAAAGCAAAAAAAAAAAAAAAAAAAAAGAGCCACAAACTAACCTCAACCTTTGTTAGTTTGAGAAAGTCTGAGCCCACAGCTGAAGGAATTTGGGCAGTGGATTGAAAGGAGATGCTCCACAGACACTAGGGGAAGGTGGCAGCAGACCTACCTCTGCCTGGGAAGTCCCCTTTTGGCAGAGCCCAAAGCAGGTCAAATTTAGGGTGATAGCTCATGACTTCCCCAGGCGGGCACGATTTTGAAAATACAGTATACTAGGTGCCAGCAAACACCAATACCCTAATTAATAGCAGAGCCACAGGGTAACAGGTGCTGTACCACTGACCCGCCCAATTACAGGGAAAATGGTAATATTAGCTGTTATACTTGGCTGAAAACTCTTAGCAGCATTGAAGCTGTGGTAGGTCACTTACTTTCTGTGCAATCTCTTCTGGTTTTAACACCATTTCAACTAATTCTTTAAAGACTTAAGAGACACCTCTTGCAATATTTAGAAAAGAACGACCTGCAGAATTTCTCCCAGACCCCAGGCACCTTGAAAGTGGGGTGAGTGACCCCAATGCCCACCCAAACAGAGCCCTGGCAGCCCAAACCCTCCACAGTCTACAATCACCACCATACTCCCAGCTGGACTCCACTGCTTGGACGAGCCTCATCCAGAAATTAATCTGTTAAAAAACTCAGGTATGCGGGTTTTGTGACTTAAATTTCCAGGCTTTCATGGAGTCAGAATGGGCTACCTCCTCCCATTTCCCTGTACTTCTGGAAACCCAGCAGTCATATACATGCCTTAAGTCACTACCCAGTTAATAATTTTACTCCAGCTGTATCACCCCGTTAAAAATTCTGGACTTTGTGGAACAACATCTCCACCTCTACAACACTCATATACCTGGAGCAGCACACCAGATTCGATGAGATATAATGTAGAAAGCAACCAATCTTGATTAACAAAATATAAACACAAAAGGCTTAACCTGTAATAATATTTTAGTATTGTTATAATAGTATCTTGTACCAGGATTTAATGGCTCCAGGGTGAGATACAACAGTCTTGATTAACTTTCTTCTAAGGAAGCATTTTTTATCATAATTTTAGCAAACCATTTATAACAATATTTAAAAAATGTTGAGGGCCTGCTATGGAGGCAGGCATAAGGGGTGGCTGGGAAAATTGGAAATAATGGTGGTGGGAAGGTGCAATGGTGGTGGGATAGGTGTTGGAATATTGAATGTCTGTAAAAAATTATCGTCAACAACTTCATAAACCACAGTGTTTATATAAAGTATAAGGGGAAAATAAAATTTAAAAAAAAAGAAAGAAAGAAAGGAAAGCAAAGAATGGCCTGAAATAATATACATTATTACCTTGGAGGAGAATCATCCTGCTTTTTAAATCCAGGAGGAAGGGCTGGTCCAAAAAACCCTTCATCGTCGTCATCATCATCGTCACCACCATGATTTCTCTTCTGTTTTCTGGGGAGAGGGAAAGTAGGAAGGTAAAATACCCCATAGTGTGACTTTATGCATGTGCATCAGAAATCTTTCCATAGGAAAATTTTGATCTTTTAAAAATAGGATATATTATTTTGTTTGTTTTGTGTTTGAGTGCCACACCCAGCCACTATTCACTGAGCTCACTTCTAGAAGTGAGTTCTCAAGCACCGCACTGGGAGCAGTCCCTGAGCACTGCCAAGTGTGGCCTCAAAACAAAACAAAAAAGATACAGGAAGTGCTCTCTGAAACGACTGCTCCCCATACTGTACACACGCAAAAAGGATACCTCCTGACTAGTGATCAGTTCTGGCCAGTGTGTTCTGAATTTGAAACTTGGTTCACTGTTTGAAAGACTGACCTGGGAGTTGGGCCACTGTCATCTTCCTCGGATTCTTGATTTCCGTCTTCAGATAGAGAGCTGCTGTCTTCATCACTGTCTGATGATTCTGAACTACTTCTTTTGTAATTAGGGGGAAGGGCTGGTCCTGCAACTAAAGAATTTTTGAACTGTTATAATTAGCCACTGTTTCAATGAAGGGCCGAGCCTGCATTTTATGCTTTCTTTGCTGAAATTCACAGCCCTGGTTGTCTATCATTATTATGGACTTTATATTTCATCACGGTGGTGGTGGTGGTGGTGGTGTGCTACGGGAAGGGGACCCTGCACTTGCTGTTGTGCTTGTACACTTGCTTATGATCTACTGGGGGCTGAACACCTGGTTGCATTATACTGAGGACTGCACTCAGCGATGTGGTGGCAGTGCAAGGGGTCAGCTTGTGGCCTCTCACATGAGGCAGGTGCTCTACCATTGAGCTCCAGCTCCAGCCCCTACTATGGACTTTAATATCATTTAATATCAGTCCTGTTGCATGAACAGTGGTTTTATCTTTACAACTTCAGGTAGGCAGGAACAATGTCTTACCCAGGATGAAAGTGACAAAGACTTGAATAGTTACAATTATAACAATAACATGCAATTTCCCTGACATCATGCAAATTTTACACGGCTTGCAAATTTGGTTTTGCAACTGCTAAAACTTTTTTTCTTTCTTTTTTGGGCCATTCCTGGCTGTGCTTAGGGCTTACTCTGGCTCTGTGCTCAGAGATCACTCCTGGCTGGCCTGGGGAAAACCACATAGGGTGCTGGGGATTGAACCCAGGTTGGTTGCATGTAAGGAAAGTGACTTTCTGTTGTACTATATCGCTCTGGCCTCGAAAACAGATTTTTCCCCCCCTTTATAGGCAGAATTTATGTGAGTCAACCAAACAACAAATTCATTACTCCATGCTGGAAGATTTCTAATTTCACATGTAAAAAAACTTTAAAAGTCTATTCTGGTTCCTAAGAGTCACCACTTAATGGTATCTTCATAGTTATCTTTTTAAGCTGGAACAAAATGTCAGCCTAAGTTATACTGCTTACTATTAGAGTTACTATAGAGGTGAATATGGCTACAGAGGGATGGATGAAAGGGGCCAGGGTTTTCTAGGTCACTAACCAGAGTGACTTGTACTCATTTTATATTTCAGCAAAATAATTTCAGATATAATTATCTACGCTGATACGAGCACAGATGTTCAAATCTGCTGCCACAGTCCCCAAGCATGGATGCTCAAACTGCCAAAATATTGAAAATAAATAAATAAAAGAATCCTGAGGGAACTGGGGATACCTTAGTGGCAAAGCACTGAAGCTTGTAAAACTGATCTTTGATGCATTTAGGGAAATGCTTATTCTTTAGCTGAATGAAGGTTAGAGGGGGAGGTTGTGAGTAGAAGATGCCAACAAAGGGTATTTCTTTGCTGTGATATAGTGAATCTCAAGATATTGGTACTGACAAACTTTTTAAAAATCCAATTAGAAGAATGATGAGATAAAACATATCTCAAGATTTTTTTTTTTGCCAAGTACTTAAGACCATCTATCTAGGAGGTTATTATAAGAATGGGTTTATGTGTTTTTCTTTTTTAAAATAAGTCATTCATGAGATACTATGCTTACTGAAGAGGCAGTCATTCACCAAAACCCTACCAAGGATCTTTATGTGCTGGGCAAGCTGGATCAAAACTTGGTCAACGCAGAGAAGGAAACACACAGGTACAGTGTTAATTGCTGAGGGTGAGCAAACGCACAAAAGGAACAAACAAAAGAGAATGGAGAGATAAAGGAGCATGTAAAGTAAATGCCAGTAGACAATGAAAGCTATCATAGTTGCTCAGAAGCACTGGTGGGGTCCCCCAACGTCTTGAACACTACTGGAGAGCCTGCCACAGTAAAATAAAATACTGGGGGCAGAGAGTTGGTACATCATGTAGGTCATTTATTTTGTACATGGCCAACTCAGGTTTGATCATCAGCACCCCATATAGTCTCCAAGCCCCACTAGGAGAGATCCAGGAGCACAGAGTCACGAGTAAACTCTGAGCACCAATGGGTGTTGTCCCAAGACAGAAACAAAATAAAGAATAAAAATAAAATTATCTGGTTAGAGAGAGAGAGTACAATGGCCAGGGTGCTTTCCTTGCACAAGGCTGAACTGGGTTTGATCTCTGGCACCCCATATGGTCTCTCTCAACACCCCCTACTTCCGAACCCCATCAGGAGTCATCTCTGGGGCAGAGCCAGTAATAAGCCCTGAGTTGAGCCAGGTGTGGCCAGAAAAACAAACAAACAAACAAACCCCAAAAGTGGTAAACCAAAAACAACACATTCACAGGATCTCAACTTAAAAAACAATAATAATAAAAGAAAGGACATTTGCTGGGAAGGTGGATGCCATATTAACCAGTCAAAGAATGAAAAAAAAACTTTCAGAAGTGGGAGTGTTAATTACTCTTTCAGTTTCACATTTTTCTAACTTGCCTCACTTCAAACTTGAAACCTCCTGCTCCAGAGCCAGGCGGTCTTCACCAGGGCCACCCTGGAGCAGGGTGGGTTGAGCTTCCCTCTCTGCCCCAAGCAGAGCCCCGGCAGCCGAAAACCTCCAGAACCCAGCCGCAGCCATGCTCAAGACCACCCTCCACAAGCTCAGGAGCCTCAAGCATGAAGGAACCAACACATATGTGGGACCTGTTGCTGAGATCTCCAAGCCTGCTCAGATCGGGACTGATCCACGCAGATCCCCCATTTTCCAGTAGCTTGGCAGTCACACCCACAAACTGCCTCTGGTGCCATGTAATCTCATCAATGGCCAAGACCCAGAGACTATAAAACGAAGCTCTTGGAAGAGTCTTGCAGAATCTCGCACAGCAGAGCCTGGCAAGCACCCGTGGCGTATTCGATATATCAAAAACCGTAACAATAATGGGCCTCAGTCCCCTGACCCTGAACCCTACAGGGACGAATGGAGACGTTACTGGCGCCCCCTAGAGCAAATGATGAGCAACCGGAGGACAGTGATACAGTGTCACTTGTAGTCTACAAAGTAGTACAAACATTAAAGCATAGCAATGCTTGAAGTGCTTGGAAAGGCCTTCATGAAGTGACATTTAAATTCTTATTTAAATCTAATATAAATATTAGCGTCCTTCAACCTTTTTACCTCTGTGGACCGGCATCTGTCCTGTATTTACCAGTCCACAGACCAGCAGTTATCATCAAGGCGGCGGACCAGGGGTTTTCCACCTCACTACACCTGCTGCTGACCCGCCCTTGTCCGTGGACGGAGGGAGTTGAAGACCACCGTCTTAGACAGTTGCTGGAATAACTATGGATCGGATCGATCGTTGACCACAACGTGCAACTGAGGTTACATCATTATAGGATAACCAAGCCTAAACTCATTGACGAGTCCCCCACCCCCACACGATGGTCCCCTCCCTACAGGCACGTTCGCAAAAAGAAAAAAAAAAAAAAAAAAACTGGCTCCGGCCAGGCCGCGCCTTCTCCCCCACGCTGCAGGCCACCCGGGCCTGGGCCCTTTATAGAAAGCGAGCAGGGCAGGGCCAGAAAAGGAGTGGGCGGGTCTAGCGGTTGGCAGAGACGCCGCTGCTCACCCGGGCTGGGGTCCCGCTCTTCGTCCTCCGCTGTCCCGTGGGTCTTGAAGCCGGGGGGCAGGGCCGGCCCGATCAGATCCCTCGCCATCTGCGGCGCGGGACAACGGTCACGTATATGATCGATAAAAGCCGATAAAAGCCAAGTGTAAGCAACCCAAAAGGAACCACCGCAAAGGCTGGGAGTTTTGTTCCGGCGCCAACTGATGACGCATCAGCCTCTGATTGGCCGAGTCGTCTGACCCCAGAGAGGAAGTGACGTCACTGGTGTGTTCCGCAGTCGCACGCTGCGTTCCCTTGCTGGCGGGAGGCATGGGTGAGCCGGCTGGGGGATTTGTGACTTCCACGCCGTGGTTTCCCACCCCGGAGATGACCCCTACGTTGAGACCTCGAAATGACACAGCCGCGCTGACGGGCAATTGTGTGTTCTGGGCCATGAAGTCGCCGCCGCCGCCTTCGTCGTCGCCTTCGGCTGCCGGCTCAGCTTCCAAGGCGCAGCCCTCCTCGGAGGCCCGTCTTCTCCCAGAGGCGCCGCCACCCTTCGATACCCAGCTTCTTGCCGGGGCACAGCCCCCCTTTGACGCTAAGTCCCCCTTGGACACTCAGCCTCAACTCGGTGGCCATCCTCCCTGGAATTTCCAGGCTTCGACCTCATGGTACTGGGGACGCTCTCCTGGTGTTTTCCCGCAGCATCCGAAGTCGCACAATTCTCGGGGTAGGTTGTTTGTACTTCTCGGGGTTGCTTCCCCCGCTCCTCTCCCATCTCCCCCTCTTTGTGTCTAATTTTACTCTTGGAATCAGGTCACTGATGTCTCATAATTTTATCGGCAGATCTGTTTTCCTTGCGAGAGCTTGGGAACATAACCGAGCAGAATGCACAAAGTCTTCATTTTCGCCTGGGGCTTAACATGTGGTGTAGGAGGACAGTCAATAAGCAAATAGGCAAAGAACAATGATAGTGCAGTTTCAAATGTCGATGTCAGTCTTAAGCTGAAAGCAAAAGATTTGAGCCTGGTGTGAGAATCAGAGGAGTGGATACATCTTGGGTAATAACAATACAGGCAAATGCAAAGACCTTGTGGCCGAAGCTGTCGGCCAAATGGAATCCCAGTGATTACAGAGCACTGAGCCAGGAGTGGAATTGTAGAAGTTTGTGGGGAAGATGGGAGACCTTTTAGGGCCTGGGAGATCATGGGATTTTGACTTTGATGTGGCAGAGGCAGTGCAGGAGAGTGCCTGGATTTGATTTATGGATTTACGGAATAATTTGGAACCTTGGGAATTAGCTAGAAGGAAAGTCTGATAGGAATTGTGTTACAGTTACAGGTAAGAGAGGTGGGGGACTTAGACCAGGGTGGAGGGCAGGAGGTGATGAGTTTCTGGATAAGTTGTGGAGTTTTGGTGGGGCTAACAGGATTTGCAAGTTTCTGTTTTGCTGATAATAACTGGTGTTGGAAGAGCTTTATTAGGGATTTTATAGCTTACATTTCTAATGCTTGTAAGAACAAGCAATATAATCAGGTTAACTTTTTCATTCCTTTACCTAGATGCCTAGGGCATCATGGGCACATAATCTTAGCAGTAAGTATAATTTAACAAATATATATTTAGTAGTCATTTATCTATGTTAATATGTTTGAATTACTAATCTTTCCTAAGTAATTTACCATTGTCTTTACTCAAATACTGTAATATGTCATAGCAAATAAAAATTTAATTGTATAATTGCAAACATTTTGTTTTTCAGTTAAACACTCTAATTTTCAAAAAAATTATGAAGCACAGTCAACTGACTACAACTTCCCAGCAAATAGAAAACAGAAAAAAAAGGTATCTTTAAAGTTTTTTTTTTGTTTGGTTTTATCTTGGAGCCACACCTGTTGGTGCTCAGGGCTTACTCCTGACTCTGTGGTCACTCCTGGCACACTTGGGAGACCACTATATGGTGTCAGGAATCGAACCTGGGCCAGCTGTATCCAAGGCAAATGCCTTATGCACTATATAACTCTCCTGCCCCTGAAGTTATTTTTGAATGTGACCCTTTGATTCTGTGTCATCATTCCTTATGTTGAGTTCAGTCATAAGTGAATCCGTGCTGGGCTGGAGAGATAGTACAGCAGGTAGGGCATTTGCCTTGCATATAGCAAACCCAGGTTCAATCCCTGGCATTCCATGTGGTCCTCCGAGCACCAGGTGTGATTCCTGAGTGCAGAGCCAGTAGTTAATCCTGAGCACCGCCAGATGTGGACCAAAAACAACCGTGATTCATTGCTTCATGTCCATTTCTGCCACAGAAGAACCTTGCAGAATAGGGTTTTTTTTTTTGCTTTTTGGGTCACACCCAGCGATGCTCAGGGGTTACTCCTGGATTTGCACTCAGGAATTACTCCTGGCGGTGCTTGGGGGACCATATGGGATGCCGGGGATCGAACCCAGGTCGGCCGAGTGTAAGGCAAACGCCTTACCCGCTGTGCTATCGCTCCAGCCCCGTAGAATAGGTTATTTAAGGGTAACCTATATAACAGAAATACTTCAAACATCATCTTTTTTTGAGAGATAAATAGAGAAATTGTAGAAAAAGAAACATTGACTCCATTTACTATAGTAGCAGAAGTAAATATATTGATTATTGATACAAGCCAGTGCTCTCTTTAGTCTTGTGGAGTTAAAAAAAAGTGTGTGCAGCCAGGAAAAATGGGCTAAGAGGACTGATCAGTGGTTGGAATCAACCACAAGTGTGTGTGGGGTGGAGAGTAGATAAGCTAGAAAAGGGACCTGTTGACAATAATGCTGGAAGTGATCACACTGGACAAGAACTGAGTGTTGAAAGTAGGTAAAGGGATATACCTGGTAACTTTTCAGTATCAGTATGCAAACCACAGTGGCCAAAAGTGGGGAGTGGGGAGAGAGAAGAGAAAAGGGGAGAGGGGAGAGAGACAGAGACAGAGAGAGAGCCTTTTGTAAGGGTCTATGTCAGTGATTCAATAAAAGATCTTTTAAAAAAAAATACAGGCTTTCAGAAATTGTTAGTGTAATAAATAGTGTGTTTATATGTGTGTGTGTGTCTAAATAACTGACAATCATGAAAAGGCTTCCTTTAATATAGTTTACAAATCTCTGATCTTTCCACTTGAAGATTTGTTAATGTTACTCATTTAGAATGAGGTGAGGAATGTTTACAGTGTAAAATTTGTAGCTTTCATTTTGGCATGAAAACTATGTAGCTAATATATGTTGAACAGTGGAATATAATCACTGTCATTCCGTTGCTCATCAATTTGTTCGAGCAGGCACCAGTAATGTCTCTCAATGAGAGACTTATTGTTACTGTTTTTGGCATATCCAATATGCATGGGTAGCCTTGCCAGGGTCTGCCATGTGGGCTCGATACTCTCTCGGTAGCTTGCCGGGCTCTCCGAGAGAGGCGGAGGAATCTAACTCGGGTCAGTCGCGTGAAAGGCGAACACCCAACAGATGTGCTATCGCTCCAGCCCTGGAATATAATAACATCAAACAATCTGAAGTTTTTTGTTTGTGTTTTGTTGTTGTTGTTTGGTTTTTTTGTTTTTGTTTTTTTTGCTTTTTGGGTCACACCCGGCGATGCACAGGGGTTACTCCTGGCTCTGAACTCAGGAATTACCCCCGGTGGTGCTCAGGGGACCACATGGGATGCTGGGAATCGAACCCGGGTTGGCTGTGTGCAAAACAAATGCCCTGCCTGCTGTGCCATTGCTCCAGCCCTCTTTTTTTGTTTTATGTTTCAGTATGAAAGTTGCAAATTTAGATTAAAAATAGTTCATTTTGATAATCGGCTTTCCTAGGTCTTTATTAGCTTACTAGTGTAGACTTCTACTTGAAGTTTATGTTAGGTCTGTTTAGATGTTTGGTGCCTGGGGTAAAGCCCATGTGTGAGGCATGCCTCTGCTGCTGAGTCGAATCACTGGCCATGCAGATTGAATTTTTATCACATCCCTTTTCCTAATACCTTTGCTAAAATAAAAGGAAAAAAAATTGTTCTTGCACTAGAAGTGTATTCACAAGTTTCTTTTGTATGTAAAGGTATTGTGAAAGATCAGAAGTATATATTGCTAGAAGGATAGTTCTATCTTTGTTATTAAAGGTTTTTCACCATAAGACTAATGCCTGTTGTTTTTGTTTGCAGAGAAGGAAGGAACCAGTTTTTCACCATTTTTGTGATACCTGTGATCGTGGTTTTAAAAATCAAGAAAAGTATGATCAACACATGTCTGAACACACAAAAGTATGTTTGTTTGTTGGTTGGTTGGTTGGTTATCCCAGTGTTTATTTGCTAATGCAAAAATGCTTATATATTTTAGAAATTCTCAAATTTGTTTTCTGAAAACTGTTCGGTTTTCACAGAAATATTACTTGATGACTTGACAAATAGGAATGGTGGCCCTCTGGTTTGAAGTTTGAGGGTGGTGAGAGCTCTGCTTTGGTTGCTAATCTGAGGTCAGGCCGCTGTGTGGTATGTGTGTCTCCTCTGCTTCCTAAGGATTGCTCCTCCCCAGTTGCCTTAATTATGTAAATACCACACTGGAATTTGACATGACTTTCACCTTCAGAAGATGAATAGGACCTTAGATATGTGGTATAAAAAGAAGCCAGAATTTTCTTTTTTTTTGGGGGGGGGGGTTTACACCTGGTGGTGCTCAGGACTTAACTTTTGACTCTGCTTAGGGTACCATATGTGGTGCTGGAGAGGATTGAATCAGGGTTGGCTGCGTGTAATGCAGGTACCTTACTATCTCCAGGCCAAACCAGAATGTTCTTTTTATTTATTTAATTAATTTATTATTGAATCTCCATGAGCTACACTTAAAAGCTTTCATGTTTGAGTTTCAGTCATGAAATTGAATCTACCAGTGCACATTTCCCCCACCAAGGTCCATAGTATCCCTCCCCAGCTCCTACCCTTCCCCCTGCCTCTATGGCAAACAGCTTCCCTCTTACTCTCTCTCTACATATGGGCATTATGGTTTGCAATGCAGATACTGGGAGGCCATCATGTTTGGTCCTTTATCTACTTTCAGCACACATCTCCCATCCTGAGTGATCCCTCCAACCATCATTGACTTGGTGATCCCTTCTCTATTCCAGCTGCCTTCTCCCCAGCTCATAAGGCAGGCTTCCAACCAAGGAGCAATCTTCCTGACTCTTGTCTCTACTGTTCTTGGGTGTTAGTCTCATATTATGATATTTTATATTCCACAAATGAGTGCAGTCATTCTGTGTCTATCCCTCTCTTTCTGACTCATTTCACTTAGCATGGTACTCTCCATGATCATCCACTAATAAGCACATTTCATGACTTTATCTTTCCTTAACAGCTGCATATTATTCCATTTTGTAGATGTAGTTGGGTTGTTTCCAGATTCTGTCTATTGTGGACAGTGCTGCAATGAACATACAGGTGCAAATGTCATTTCTACTGTGCTTTTTTTTTTTTGCACCCTTGGGATATATTCCCAGAAGTCAAATCAGAATTTTCTTAAATTGAAAAGCATTTATCAGAGCATTCCTTAGCTTTATAGGAACTAACATTTTTCAACATATTGATACCACGTATTCTTGTAAGTGGTGAAGTAAATGTATGTGTATAGAGATTGTCATTCACCAGTTTTAGAATGATGTTTCACTTTTGACATCAGTGTGCAGTGATCACACCCATACCACATGAATGAGATAGCTATGAAACATAATCGGAAAGTGTCTGTATTTGTTCTAAAAGTGAATTTTAATATAGCGATGTTACATAATTTTCTCATTACAAAAAACTCTTACAGTGCCCTGAAGCTGATTGCTCTTTTAGTGCACATGAGAAGATTGTCCAGTTTCATTGGAAAAATGTAAGTTTGTGGGTTTTTTGATACATCATGTTTTTATCTCATTAATCTGTTACATGCAGTGTTAGATTAAATATGCTAATAATGTTTATAAAATGTTTGTACATTTTTTTAAACATTTCATTTAGTTTACCCTTAAGATACATGTGAAGTTGATAAATATCAAATTTGTTTAACAGATAAAGCACATTATTTGCATCAGACATTAGAACTGAGTCAACTTGCCCTTGAATTTCTTGAATAACTTCTGTGTAATTTTATAACACTGTGCTACTTTAAATCATTATGTCCATTTGCTTCTTTAGCTTCTGCTTTCAACTTTGATTGGAAAATCACTCATTTGGTTATTTAAAATTCAATACAAAATTACTGATATCTACTTTTTTTCTTATTTATAGCACTTACCTAAGTAGCTGAAAAATTAACCCTTTTTTCCTTTAAAAGCCATAGTAAGACTGGATATAATTTTTAGTTTTAAATGATGTCTATTAGTAAATTACCAGGAACCTTTCTTCATAATGTTTAAGATTTAGTCAAAAGCATATTATACACTATCTGATATGCAGCACATTTTCTTATAGATGCATGCTCCTGGAATGAAGAAGATCAAGTTAGACACTCCTGAGGAGATTGCAAGGTGGAGGGAAGAAAGAAGAAAGTGAGTAAAGAGTGAAGTAGTAAAATCGCTTTCTTATTTATTTCTTATTACTATTTTTTAGTTTACTTGGGCCATACCCAGCAGTGTTCAGGGCTTACTTGTGGCTCTGTACTCAGGTATTCCTTCTGGCAGTGCTTAGGGAACCATACATAGTGCCAGGGATTGAACCAGGACCCGGGTTGACCACATGCAAGGCAAGCACCTTAACCCCAGTACTATAGGACTGAATACTTCAAAAATAGTACTGTTACAATCATAGTGAATAATTTTTGAAAGAATATTTGATCTTTTATAATGCTGCAGTACTCAAAATGATTCACTATATCACTGTCATCCAGTTCATAGATTTACTCCAGAGGGCACTGTTATGCTCTGTTACACTCAGTCTCTGCTATACTCAGCCCTGAGATTTTAGCAGCCTCTCCTTTACTCCTCTTTCCCAATGATTGGAGGCTCTTTCAGGGTCAGGAATGAGACCTATCATTACTGTTTTGGGCATATCGAATAAGCCACAGGTAGCTTGCCAGGCTCTGCCGTGTGGGCGGGATACTCTCTCGGTAGCTTGCCGGGCTCTCCGAGAGGTATGTATATATCTTTTACTGTATTTGGGATATGAATATACCATGGGGAGCTTGCCAGGCTCTGCTGTGCGGGCAATAGACTCTCGGTAGCTGGTCAAGTTCTCCAAGAGGAAGAATAAGGCTATTAGATGTCGAGTGGCCTGGACAAGAGACTCTGCATTGCTCTCTTCCGGGAGTATGGTTTTATAGTTGGTTTATATTGGTTTCAAAATGATTAATTTTAATTATTTTCTTCAGCACTGCATCCTGAATTTAGTAAGTAGTGCATAAATATTTGACTGAATTAAGGTTTCATGGTGTAATATATGGAAGCCCTCATCTTAGCATCGATCAAGAGGCTGTAACCAAGTACAGGGTCAAATTTGAAAGTAAAGGAGTTGGGTCCATAAAGAGGTCTTACTTGAATTTTATACTGTATGTAAACTTCCTGCCTCTTGGTATCTTCTATACAGATTCAGGTTTTTCTCCTTACAATTCTACTCCCTGAGTATTGGGTTTTTTTGTTTGTTTCTCTTGCTTTTTTCCCCTTTTCTCCCCCTCTCTCTACTTCCTCCCTCCCCCAAACTCCCACCGATTAAACTTTTTTTATTATTATTATTTTACTGTTTTACACAGAGAAGTAATCAAGTAAGAAAAGTTGAGATCACTTTATTTCATGTTACATAAGAGCTGACGGAGATGGTATCGAAGACCAGCCAGCAATATGGAGTGGGAATGGGCTAACTGCTAAGTCACTGGTTTTACTCAAGGACAGAATGAAGGCTTTTTCCCATCTCTGGAAGTCAGTAGAGCTCACTAGTGCCAACCCCATTGACAAATTGTTTGATTCCTTTGAAGAGAATGGTGGTTACTAGCCAACAGTGATTATAAAGCAACTAAGAAGTTAACTGAATATACTTAGTTGTTGACTGTTTCAAGTTTAGAGTTGACTCCAGGCAATAGGAAAGGTCTGAAATGAGTTCATGATTTGCCAGCTTTGGTTCTTCATCTCCAGCGAGCGTGTAAGTTAAATGTTGCCTACGCTCCTGAGCAGTTGAAGTCACTATAAGTGAGGGATAGCTGTCTTCAGCATTTCTGCTCTGCTGTTTCTGTGGCTGTTTCACTGCCCTTCCTAGCACATCAGAAAGAACTCTTCTAATCGAGAGGAGCTGGGTGCTCCTTAAAGCTGGAAGTCCATGCTCAATTCAGGCCTAAGTGAGAAAAATAAGGGGAGACGTGGATTAGTGTCTGAGTAGACGTGCCTCTACAGGCATGACAGACATGTTCAAGGAACTTGAGTTCTAAGAACTGAGGAGACAATAGGAGCTTTCTCAAAAGTTCAACTTTATAATCATTCAGTTACCAAAAAGTGTTCATTTATATCTTCTAAATGCCCAGTATCAGCTTAAGTTACATTCCCACTACTGCCATCATTTTCTTTTACAGGGGTCGGCCTCCTGGGTAATGCTCAGGGGCTACTCCTGGAGGTGCTTGAGGAACCCTATCAGTGCCAGGGGTTTGAACTGGGGTTGGCAGGACGAAAGAAAGGCCTTAAGACCTCTACACCCACTCCCATTCCCACTGCCATCTTTAAAAAGCTTCTGGCAGGCTCAGTGGACTGTATGGGTACTGGGGATCAAACCCAGTTGGACACGTACAAGGCAAACACCCTACCTACTGTACTATTGCTCTGGCCCCGAAGGTGGTTCTTCTCAAATCATGAAAGCATGGATGTTGAGCACACAGCCACAGAAAGAGGGTAGAGTAAAGAGGGAAGATAAGCTAACAGTGGAGCTAGAGACTTTGAAGAAAGCTAACATACATATATAGAAGCCAGTGAAGGAGAATTTACAAAGAATTGATTAGCAGTACAGATTGCTTTAGACAGGTCAAATAAAACAGGAACAGATAGTGACTGTTAGGTTTTGTGTCATCTGGGCCCTCTTTGGTACAGGTTCCAGATGAATCTTTCTCTGCACTTTTCCTGTGAGTTCCTGCCATCTGTCTGCACAGTTCTCAGCTCCCACACTCCAGTGATCCTAAAGAGACACACTGAGGTTATCTTTGCCACTTGCTCGTAGCATGTTAGATACACCAGCTGAAGCATGTGTACTTTGAATTTCCTTGACTCTTGAGACACAGTGTGAATGGTTCATTCAGTGGTTTACATTCACATTCTCAGTGCAGTGGGAACCATTTCTTTCCATACCCCGGGTCTTCTGGACTTTGTGTCCCATTTCTTTTTTCCTCCTTTGTGTATATCAGAACTCTCATTTTTGTTTTTGGGCCACACCCAGTGGTGCTTAGGGGATTACTCCTGGCTCTGCACTCAGGGATTATTCTTGGCAGGCTCAGGGACCATATAGAAGCTGGGGATCAAGCCTGGTTGACTGCAGGCAAGGCAAATGACCTACTTGCTGTATACTAATGCTCTGGCCCTATACCATGACTTTTTTTTTTTTTTTTTTTTTGATCACACTTGGCGATGCACAGGGGTTACTCCTGGCTTTGCACTCAGGAATTACCCCTGGTGGTGCTCAGGGGACCATATGGGATGCTGGGATTTGAACCCGGGTCGGCCGCGTGCAAGGCAAACGCCCTACCCGCTGTGCTATTGCTCCAGCCCCCATGACTTTTTTTTACGATCCATTTATGTCATTGGTCATTGGGTTGATTCCATATCCTAGGCTATTACCCCAGAACTCATAAATTTGGTGGGCATGTTCCTCTTTAGTCATAACTTGTGTCCCATTTAGTTCTTGCATGGTCTCCTCTGCCCAGTATTGAGCTAGTTGAGATCTCCAGTCCCTGAATTCCAATGCCTTCTTTTTCTGTCATTCCCCTTATATTGTCACTTTCCCACCCAGTTCACATCATGTCAACCCCTTTTAATAGCTTGAGTCCTTTGTTCCTTCAGCCTTTGTTGCATCCATCTGGCAAAATCATCTCCAACTCAGTTACTGCCTGCTCTTTGGGAAACCACATAGTGGAAATGTACCCTGCAAGGGAACAGTTAGTGCTGTCACAGTTAACCAACTTGTGTAATAAGGTTAGGCTAATATTTTTGTTGTTCTTCTGTTGTGCAGTCTTTAGTTTTTGATACACGTGTCTCTTAGGTTGGTAGATGACTATGTAGAAAAAAATGTACAACAAAATTTTCAACTGGTTTTAATTTGCTAAGCAGAAATGCCAGTGAAAACAGTACCTTAGAACTGGCGATCAGGATTCTGTAGGTGGCTTACCATATCGCTTCTGAATATTCCCCCATAACTTGCTTCTAGGAGCTTTTTGTCGTTTCTAAATTTATGGTAGATCATATCCAAACAAGCTTTTTGAGCATTCAACCTCAGTTTTTAAAGCATCTTTAAATTTTTCTCATCTTTGAAGTTCTGCTCATTGCTTTAGTCTAAGTTGAAATCCTACTTTGATAATATTTTTCATTACCTGTTTATTTGTGGGAGGATATTACTTTGCCCTGTTTTAATCTTCCCTGCTTTTTTTTTAAGCATAGATGTGCCTCATTATGAAAGATTATGTTGTTTTTGCATTCATGTCTTTTTAAAATTGCAAGCATCACAAACAAAAGAATCATCTTCATAAGGCTGCTTATATCCTCTGGGTCCTTAGAGAAAAGGGATACTGGCAAGTGTTGATGTTTGTAAATGAAGCTTGAAAATGTTTTTATAGTAGTTATAATTCGGTTTTGGTACACATTAGAAAGTGGTTGAAAAAATCTTCTTAAAACTAATTTTTAATTCATGCTGTCCGTACCATTGCTTTTAAAGAAATTGGAAAGAAATGTGATGATCTGATTAAAAACTATGGTTAGAATCAGAATATAACTAATAGTACTTGAGCTATTGTGGTTTGAAGCATTAAGTTCTTTTTTTTTTTACATTTTTTTAATTAATTTATTTTTTTAATTAGTGAGTCACCATGAGGGTACAGTTACAAATTTACCCATCTTCGTGCTTGTGTTTCCCTCATACAATGTTTGAGAACCCATCCCTCCACCAGTGTCCATTCTCCACCACCAATGAACCCAGTATCCCTCCCACCCTCCAATCCCGTCCCCCCCACCCCATCCCACCTCTGTGGCAGGGTATTCCATTTTGTTCTCTCTCTCTCCTTTTGGGTGTTGTGGTTTGCAATAGGGGTATTGAGTAACCATCATGTTCAGTCTCTAGTCTACTTTCAGCATGCATCTCCCTTCCCGCTCGGGAAGCATTAAGTTCTTACCACACAGAATAGACTATCATCCCCAAGACAAGCCAAACCCAAAGATATTTAAATGTGTTGATTTCTAACTGACTTTTCTTGTAGCAATGTGTACTATGCCCCCTTGAGATTTTTGTACAAGTCCTCTTTTTCTTTTTGGGTTATAGCCATCGATGCACAGGGTTACTCCTGGCTCTGCACTCAGGAATTACTCCTGGCAGTGCTCTGGGAACCATATGGGATGCTGGGAATTGAACCTGGGTCAGCCACATGCAAGGCAAATGCCCTACCCACTGTGCTATCACTCCAGCCCCTGTAGAGGTACTTTACAGGGGAAAATTCCCCTAGCTAGTGGAATTTAAGATGCAAATTTGAAGAAGCTTGAAGATGCAAAGTAGCATCTTAGGTAGTGTTCATATAGAGGACCTAATAGTTCAATTTTCACTTGATAGAATTGTCAGCAGCCGTGGATTTAAGTGAATGTAGCATTGTAGCACTGTCATGCCATTGTCATTGATTTGCTCGAGAGGGCACCAGTAACGTCTCCATTGTGAGACTTGTTACTGTTCTTGGCATATTGAATACGCCACAGGTAGCTTGCCAGGCTCTGCCATGTAGGCAGAGATAATCAGTAGCTTGCCATGCTCTCAGAGAGGGACAGAGGGATCGTTTCTGGGTTGGCCGCGTGCAAAACAAACACCCTACCCGCTGTGCTATTGCTTCAGCCCTAAGTGTGGTATATGTAGAATCCATGTTCACATGTATGTGAAAAAGCACTTTGAATAAGTTCTTTTTGGAGGGGGCAGCACACCCGGCAGTGCTCAAGGGTTATTCCTGGCTCTGCACTCAGGGATCACTTCTGGTTCTGTTCAGGGAACCATATGTGGTGCCGGGATTGAACTGGGGAAGCTATGTGCAGAGCAAGTGCTCTCTCTGCTGTATTACCATTTAGGCTCCATTTTTTTAAATAATCTTATGAAAATGTATTTACTTCCTTGATATTCTCTTTTGGGGGGTAGGTAATACCTCTTGAGCAGTGCTCAGGGAGACCATTTGCAGTGACTCTTGGGCTGACCGAGTCAGCCAAATGGGTCTGTACACAGCCCCCAAGTGCGGTGCTTTTCACTGAGGTGCTGAGGATGGAACTTAGGGCCTTACATGTGGCCAGTCCCTAGAATCACATTTGCAATTTGGTTTTGTTTCTTTGTTTTTATTGTGGGGCCACACCTGACAATGCTCAGGAATTACTCCTGCTGATGCTCAGAGATTGAACCTGGCTCAGCAGTATACAAGGTATGCCCTACCCTTTGTACTTTCACTCCAGCCCCTCATTCTCAATTTTTAAAAAATCTTATTTGAACTCCTAAAAAGTGTACATTTCACACTGATAAAGCAGAAAACTTGAATTTGATCTTTACTGTGAATGTAACAGTCTTCTGAAAAGCTGCCACTGCGTTCTGTGACTTGCAGATAAAATAAAGCCATTGTGTAATTGTTAGAAAATGTAATAAAAAATTTTCACTCAGTAAATTGGAGAGCCAAAGGAAAGTTCTTTAAAAAAAAGAACAAAAAACCTAACTAAAGTAAGCTTAAAAGGGAAGCAGAGAGATTTTTCAGGATTTAAGGTACTTGATTTGCATTTGGTTGACCCTAGTTTGATCCCCAGCACCTCATGGGCTCCTGAGCACCACTAGAATTAGCAGAGAGCCAAGAAGAGCCTCCAAGAACCACAAGATGTGGCCCACTCCCACCCTGACTCCTCCAAAAATTTACTTGACCTATTGCTCTCCTTTATCCTTAAAGAAAGTGCATCATAGGATGGCTCGGAAGGACCGTGATTAAGACTGCTGCCTGGCATACAGCTGGCTCAGTTTAATGCCTGGCAACACATATGGCTGCCTAAGCACTGCCAGGTCTAAGCCCTGAACACAGCTGCATATGGCCTTAAAGATTAAAGAAATGGTATTCACTCTGTGATAAATAAAAAAAAAATAAGACTTCCATTGATTTTTGTGCAAAAGCCATCAGCCTTCATCTGCCTACAGGTTTTCTTTCTTAGTTCCTCATAGCGTCTCAATGCTGTGTGATTGATTGACTTTAGGGAAACTAATGCTAGAGGTCAGCTTGCAAAATCTCTTCTTCAGAATCTTTGAGGCCTATTTCAACAACAGACTAGACACCCACTAGGTGGCGCAGTTTTGTGACATTTGTTTCAGTTGTTACTGTGACTAAGGAAATCCCTTTTTTTAAATCAAAAAATATATATATATTTTTGATATTTGGTAACCTGGTTACAGTGGTATGATTTTCATGATATTGATGTGTAAAGTCACCTTCACCACCACCTGGTGCCCAGTGCCCTCCACCACTGTCACTTGGGGTCAGGGAGGAAATCCTTTGAAATTCCAATCCCAGCCCCACACCCCTTTTTGCAGGAGCCTGCACTTTGCAGATGCTGCATCTTCTTGAAGTTCAGGAAAAGTTGGAAGTGAAAATAGAATGGTGTGTCTTGTGCATTGCAGTGCGGGGCGGGGAGTGGGAGAGTGGGGGAAGGGGTTGTTGTTTATGTAGAGATGTGATGGGCTGTAGGGTGAGCATTAGACACACATGCTGTGACCAGGGTGATGGGCGCCTAGATACCACTTGGCCCTGGTTGCCTGCTTGCTTGCTCCCCTGCTGACGGATTGCCAGCAGAGGCTGACCACATGCACTGGGGAAGGCACAGGGAAGCAGAAGGGGAAAGAGGAGAGAGGGAGAGCCGGCACAGGGTCCCCAGGGCCAGGGTCTTTTGGTGGCAGGGAGTATCAGGGAAAGATGGAAATTCACGGAGAAAGCTGGTTTTAGCAGATGAAAATAGAGGAAACTGGTTCCTAACATCTGTTCTCCGACAGTAGATGCTGAATTCAGTTTTATCTGTCTGAGTGGTTTATGTAAGATACATCATGCCTTTCCAAAGCAATTGTCTTGGATTTGTTGTTTCGGGTGCACTTTGGGAACCCAGACTGTACCCTTGTTCAAAGTGCCAGGCGTTCCTCTTCCTTCTATCTGGGGAGGATGTTTCTGGTGCTTTTTGTCTGTTCTCTCGTTTGGGGGACAATTTGCCTTCCAGCACCTATATGTCATCTAGCTTTCTGTCTCTAGATTCTAGGTAAATAAGAATACCATTTGGAAGAGAGAATTTAAAGTTCTCTAGCATTTGTAAACTTCAGAGTTTGGAAGGCTTAATGAAAGCACTCTTGCCTTGAGGGCAGTGACCTGTTTAAAGGGTCTTCCATGAAAGACGTTTCATGTCCTTGATGTCTCACTTAAGGAACTCTTTGTAATATCGAGAAGCACCTGTGTAGCAGCATCTGCCTGCTGGGCCGTGGTGCGTCTCAGCATCAGAGTTGTGTTACTTCACTGAGGGTCTCACTGGGTACGGGGCTGCAGTCCGTAAGCTGGCTGGAAACTGCTCTGCAAAGGAGTGGAAGGCAGCCGTGACTCGGGGAGCTGTGGAGAGTGTTGAGGAGTTGTGAGTTCCGTGCATGGATACTTGCAGGCCTGCGCGTCATCACCTGTGGAGAACAGCTGGCTGCCAGCCTGTAATAGATCATACTGTCGCTTCTTCTCTTTTAAAGGCTGCAAGTAGTCGCCCGTCTTTCTTCTTTTCCCCAGAGGCTTTATTTTATCATCCTTCTAATCATCTTTCAGTCTGTTCTGGATTGTTACAGCTTTTCTTTTTCCTCAGCATGCCTCTTTTGGTGTAGAAGTATAAAACTTGACACAGTACCCTGAGTTTTTGACAGACACTTTTCGAGTATCACGCGAGGGAGATTTCATACTGCTACATGTGCCAAAGTTCATTTCACATAATCTTAGATTATATTTGCTTTCCAAAAGTGTAGTTATACGGTGCTGAGTGACTGTTAGATTTTTATCTGCTGTGACCTTGATCTTTTCCTCTTATGTTTATTTATAGCTTGTACATTCATCATCTTTTATTTATGGGGTTTATTTTTCTTGGCTGGCTAAATTGCTTTGCACTGTCCTCATTGAAATTCGTTGCCTTTTTTTTTCCTGATTGCTTCACCATACCACTTGCTCAATGTCATTTCCATTGTTGTCTTCGAGTGTAACCTATAAACTTCCCATAAGCCCGTAAACTTTAATGCTGTCTATGCCATTTGGGACGATGGTACAGATGTTAGAAAAGTAAAGAAAGGGAGGAAATAAAGTTTGCAAAACATAATTTGTTCATGTTTCTCAAAATTTGCTCTCGTGAGCAGTTAATGGAGTTGTAGAACATTGTGTCTCCGTATAATAGTCCTGAGATCTCTGCCCTCATGCCCTGAGCTTGGTGTCTGTGTCACCATACAACTCTGCCAATAAACAAAGCTTTATCAGGGCAGTTTATCCTGCACACTGCCATGAGATTGAGTCTCGGTCACTGCCTTGTACACTTCCTTTCCCTGCGCACAACTCTTAGTGGCTCCCCACTACTGCTAACTTAAGCAAACACTTTCTGATCTGGCCTTTGAGGCACATTTGCTTTCAGTTTCCATTTTAGTCTGTTTGCCTTATCTGTATCATGTTTTCTACAAAAGAAATCACTTGCCATCCCCTCAATACCTCTCACTTTGAGACTTGGGTTTGTGTGCATTATTTTTCTCTACTTAAAACATTGAAGCTTGTCCACCTTCCTTTCTGAATTTCTCTAGCCAGATCCATGTGCCACTTTCCATCTTATCCTCTTAGCCCTTCTTTTTTTTAAGGTACTTACTATATTTTTTCCCTGCGTTGTAGCAATGAGTGATTCTCCTTAAGCTCCTTTTTTTAAAAAAAA
Organism: Sorex araneus; assembly: GCF_027595985.1. Taxonomy (NCBI): domain Eukaryota; kingdom Metazoa; phylum Chordata; class Mammalia; order Eulipotyphla; family Soricidae; genus Sorex; species Sorex araneus. The sequence goes on from NC_073302.1 coordinate 246,637,628, forward strand.
AACTTTTTAAAATTTTTACATGAATCACCATGAGGTACAGTTACAGACTTAGAAACTTTATGTTTACGTCATACAATGATTGAATACCCATCCCTCCACCAGTGCCCATTCTCCACCACTAGTGATCCCAGTATCCCTCCCACCACCCCTACCTCTCCCCCCCACCCCACCCCACCTCTGTGGCAGGGCATTCCCTTTTGCTCTGTCTCTCCTTTTGGGTGTTGTGGTTTGCAATAGGGGTATTTAGTGGCCATCATGTTCAGTCTATAGTCTACTTTCAGCTCTCATCTCCCTTCCCGAGACGGCCCTCCTAGCAACCTTTACTTGGTAGTCCCTTCTCTATCTGAGCTGCCTTTTCGCCCAGCATATGAGGCCGGCTTCCAAGTCGTGAAGCAATCCTCCTGGTATACATCTCTACTATTCTTGGGTGTAAATCTTGCATTCTGTTACTTTATATTCCACAGATGAGTACAATCTTTCTATGTCTGTCTCTCTCTGACTCATTTCACTTAGCATGATACTTTCCATGTTGATCCACTTATATGCAAAGTTCATGACTTCATTTTTTCTAACAGCTGCATAGTATTCCATTGTATAGATATACCAGAGTTTCTTTAACCAGTCATCTGTTCTCGGGCACTCGGGTTTTTTCCAGATTCTGGCTATTGTAAACAGTGCTGCGATGAACATAGAAGTACAGATGTCATTTCTACTATACTTTTTTGCATCTTCAGGGTATATTCCCAGAAGTGGGATTGCTGGGTCAAATGGGAGCTCAGTTTCTAATTTTTTGAGAAGCGTCCATACTGTTTTCCAAAAGGGCTGAACCAGTCGGCATTCCCACCAGCAGTGACGGAGGGACCCTTTCTCTCCACATCCACGCCAACAGTGATTGCTTTTGTTCTTTTGGATGTGGGCCAGTCTTTGTGAGATGATGTGAGATGATATCTCGTTCTTGTTTTGATCCACATCTCCCTGATGATTAGTGATGAAGAGCATTTTATCATGTGCCTTTTGGCCATTTGGATTTCTTCTTTGAGAAAGTTTCTGTTCATTTCATTGCCCCATTTTCTGATGAGGTTGGATGTTTTCTTCTTGTAGAATTCAACCATTGCCTTGTATATCCTTGATATCAGCCCGTTATCAGATGGGTATTGAGTATCCTTTCCCATTCTGCAGATTGTCTTTATATTCTGGTCACGGTATCCATAGAGGTGCAGAAGCTTCTTAGTTTAAGGTAATCCCATTTGTTTATCTCTGTTTCCACTTGTTTGGTCATTGGTGTGTCATCTTTGAAGATACCTTTAATTTTTAAGCTCTTCTTATTCTCCTTGGTAGACATTTTTTAAGTACCGCCTCTTCCTCATGTTAGTAAATATGGCGGTACATAGTCCTTGTACTTGAGTAGTTGCATGATCTTAATTTTTTTTCTAGCAAAGTTTATGGGTATCTACCAGAGCTAGGAATTAGATCAATTTGAGCTTATTACATGATAAATTTAAATTCTACTGTAAGCCCCTTAATTTTATACTTGTAGAAGTTTGTGCCCTGGCAGCTTAGTAATAGGCCATTGTTAATGATCTGTTTTCTTTGCTTAAAAATTTCCTAGAGGTTGGAGCTGGAATGATAGTACAATGGATAAGGTATTTGCCTTGCACGCAGCTGACATGGGTTCAATCCACGGCATCCCATATGGTACCCCAAGCAATAACAGTAGTAATTCCTGAGTGCAGAGCCAGGAGTATACCCTGAGCATCACCAGGTGTGACTCCAAAAGCAAAAAAAAAAAATTCTAGAATCAGTGAAATGTTTATATTTATTTTATTCGTCATTAGTTTCTTATGCTTTTTTTCTAATTTTTAAAAACTATTTTTTCCTAGAAACTACCCAACTCTGGCCAATATTGAAAGGAAGAAAAAATTAAAGCTGGAAAAGGAAAAGAGAGGAGCAGTGTTGACCACAACCCAGTATGGGTAAGTTCTTAAGGTTGTGCCAATCTGAAAACTTGGGGTAGGGGTCTGCATGGGGCCAGCTTCTTCCCAAAGAATGCTCAGCTGCAGTAGCAGTTCCTGCTGGTCTTGGGCCTGGGCTCAGAGAGAAACAAGGCAGATTTTAAATTTATTTGTGTATAATAGAAGTATTGCCCCTGGGATGAGGAAGTTAGCTCAAGTGGTAAACAGGGCCCTGAATTAGATCCCCAGCACTGGATAGTCCGCTGTATACTACTCAGTCTGGCCCCCGTTTCCTGGGGTGAGAGGGATAGTACAACAGGTAGAGCGTTTGCCTTGCATACAGACTTGCACATGTTTGATCCTCAGCATCCATGTTGTCCTCCAGGCACTGCCAGGAGTAATTCCTGAGTGTAGAGCCGGGAGTAACCCCTGAACCTTGACCAGATGTGACCCTAAAAAACAAAATAAAATAATAATAGTAATAATATTAATAAATTGACTACCTTTTTGCTTTGGTTTTTGGGCCATCCCTAATGGTGTTCAGGGTTCTGCAGGCTCCTCTTTACTCTCCTGGGGATGGTTGCCCAGAGGAAAAACGTGTGTATCTTTCTTACCTGTGATGATGCTGTTAAAGTATTTATCACTTGTGGGTGGACATTGGGAATTGCCCCTTGGTTACCAGCAGAATTCAGAGTGTGCATATGTGTGCCTACTGCTGTGGGCACCTGCGTCTTTTGAGGTGGTCTGAATGTCAAGGGGACTGTAAAGGATTTGTTATTTAACTTGTGAGCCCCACCCAGGATCTTAGGGCAGGGGATGGCCCACTGTGTGCTGGGGGGGAGGGGGGTCACTCCTGGCAGTGTTTAGGAGATTTTGTGCAGTGCTGCGGATCAGACCTGTGCAGTGCTTCGGCTCGGACCTGGCTCCTGCATGTGATGCCTGTGCTCTAGCCCACTGGGCGCTCTCCCTGCCCACTATAAAGGAAGGCGGAGACCCAGATGGCTTAGATAACTGACCATGTGCATTTCAAGAATTAGTTGACTCGTGATAATAGCTGCTATGTATTCAGGCTTACCTTGCTCTTTATATTAATCCTATATCTCTGTGAATCCCTTTTTTTTAAAAAAAAAATATTTTTTAATTGAGTCACCGTGAGAACAATTACAGGGCTTTTAGGATCGAGTCTCAGTCATACTATGCTCAAACACCCATCCCTTCACCAGTGCACATGTTCTACCACCAATAACCCCAGCATACCCCTCCTCCCACTCCCCCTTTGCCTGTGTGGCAGATGATTTTCACTTTACTCTTTCCTTACTTTGATTACATTCAATTTTCAACAGGAAACTCACTATCATTATTTGGAGTTTTCCCCCAACAGTCAGACCTGTCGGAATGGCATCATTAGATTATATGTTTTCTATTGTTGGTAACAGAGAGCATAAGATGTTGCACGGTTGCGAAAGTGGCTGCCCGGATTTGGAATTCTGGTATTAAGTCCAGAGGTATTTCTGCCAGCAGTCGCTGCATTCCGAGATTGGTTTCTGTGGCGCTGGGATCATGGCTGTTCAGGAGCGCAGGAGCTGTACGTGGGTGACCGCTCGGGGTCTCATTTGGGCAGGAGGCAGGGCTGGTTCTGCCTCCCCCATCGCAAGATTCCCCATGCATCCCGTCCCATCACTGCAAACTCCTACCTCTCTGTCCAATTGATTCTGAACAGTGGAGGTCACCATGCTGTCCAGGGGGGAAAAGGCCGAGGTACAGAAACCCTTCCCCTCCTGGGGCTACGTGGGGCAGTATCTTAGTTCAGAGTCCGGGAGTATAACTGCCAGCAACCGCTGTGTTCTGAGATTAGTTTCTGTGCCTCTGGGATAATGGATGCTCAGGGGTGGCGGAGCCATTCCTGAGCATGTATTTTGTATATCAGGAAAGGTCAGTTTGGAGATGTCCCAGTCCCGCATACTGGAGCCATGTTAGTAGAAGCTCAGTGTCGCTGGGGCTCCATCTGGAGAAGGCATGCTGGCTGTACCTTCTCCGTCTGGCACCCCAGTGTTGTGGGCCCGGTCTGGGGTCCGGAACAATCTCCAGCTGGCGGTGCCTGCCGGAGCGGCCTAAATTCTTCACTGCTGGTTGTGGCAAGATGGCGCTCAGGGCGGGTCGAGGGCGTGACTTCCGGAGGCCGGGGCGAATTGGAAACTGGGCTGGTGCCGCCCCAAGTGAATCCCTCTTTTATGGGAGAGTAAACAGACTCAAGATACTCATATTGTCCAAGAGACATGGCTCATGTCAGAATTGGCATTTGAGTCCAGATTTCTGATTTCCATATTCCTGACTGTAGCCTCTATTATTAGTGAAAGGATGAAGTAATGTCCGCTGAATACAAAAAAAATTAATGTATTTTTATGAAAACTTGGCATCACCAAAGGATACCTCATATTATAGGGGATATATGTAATGAGCCTTCTAAAAAGTGTCCCTTTTTTTCCTATTTATAATAATATTAGAATATGCTCATATAAATGTTTTATTTCTAAGATAAATAATTACAGCGATTGAGAGGTTTCTAAATTTGAGCTAGCTGTGAAGTTTTATTTGGTTTATGATCTTCGAGTTTATCCTGGAGAGTGAACTATGTCTGTCTAATCTAGTTCAGAGAGTTGTCATGCAGGTTGGAGAAGGCAGCATAGATAGACATGGTCCAGTTGGTCAGTCCTTAAGAAGAGTAGACAGGAGTTTACCTGCTCTATAAAAGCTAAGTTATTCTGTGGATAGAATACAAGTTTCTTGAAAGGGTAGTACTTCTGACACTTATGAGTTGCATTTTTCTTATTTCAGCAAGATGAAGGGGATGTCCAGGCATTCACAGATGACAAAGATCAGAAGCCCCAGCAAACATCAGAAATGGAAAAATCACCAGGCTGGGCAGAGAGCAGCCAATAGATCGGGTGATCTTGGCAGTGATTTAAAACCCTTAGATCCACCTGAAGCGAACTCAGACCCTCTGGGTGTTTTGGTCAATACTGACTCTGGTAAGAAAAACAACCAGTTTCTAAGAGTATCAGTAGCAGTGCTGAAATGTATTATATTTCAGGGTATCTTATTTGAATCTTAAAGTGTGTGTGAGAGGCAAGCAGGCTGTGACTTTTGTTGTATAATTTCCATATGTTGATGTAATCTTGGATATTTTCATTGTTTTTTAACAGACCCTCCCCCCCAAAAAAAAAAACACACCTTAATGTTTAGTGTGATATTACAAGCTGATAGTTCAGTGCTTAGTTCCAGAGGACAGTCCTTGAAGTACAGGGGCGCCGGCAGTTCCCAGGGCCATGCCCAGTGGTTCTTGGGAGACCACAGAGTGCTGGATGATGAGCCCGGCTCCCACATGCCGAGCTTGCACATCAGCCCTCGGAGCCATCTTGTTCTTAAGACTGTCTGAACATACTGAATTTGTAAATTCAGGTTTGCCCAGTGTGTGAATTTTCCAGTATCTATAAAGTGGTACATCCAGCAGGTGCAAGGATATATTTATGCTGGTAATCATGAAGATAATCTCTGAGGAAGTCACCTATTTTTGGTTTTTGGGTCATACCTGGTGGTGTGCTACTCCTGGTGTGGTGCTCAGGGGATGACTCCTGCAGTTTTTGGAGACACACATGGGGGCATGTGGTGCCAGGGATTGAACCCAAATTTATTATATTAGGATGGAAAGGCATCTTGGCATAAAGAAATGTTGGGCTAAGAATGACACCAATCAAAACATCAATGATTAAATTCCATTTGTTTTATTTTATTTTCTATTTAAATTATTGTATTTTTTTCCTGGACGTCTACATTTTCCAGTCTAAGACAATTTAAAACAAATGTCCAAAGCAGCAGAACCGAGAACGGGTCTAGAAAATTGAGCTTATCTTGGTGGGTGGACCTGAAGTGGAATGGGTAGACTAAGTGGGGGACATTGGTGGAGGGTATGGTGTTACGATATTGCATGCATAAAACTCCATCATAGTATTATATAAAGCATGGTGTCTTAAAAGTAAAAAAAAAAAATTGACAGCAACATACTGTTAGTTCTTAAACATTTCACTCAGATAAGGCTACAAAAACCTGTATGTCCCATTTTTTTTTCACCCGCCCATAATATTCATGTCATCTCCAGTCTCTGATGTATCAATCATTTGTTTCAAAGCAACTTCCGTCACTGTAGCCTTGTTTATATTCTCACATATAGTGGACACTCAACACTAAGTTCACTTTCAAAATAAAGATCTCTCAGTTTGCTTGTCCTTGACATTCTTACAGTTTAGAATCTAATCTAGGCATCTGCACTCACATTTTGAACAAAGTAGCGATTATCTTTAAAGATCATCTCCTGTGATAGTGGGTACTGTGAACTCAGCGATTGTGTATATGTTTTAAATCGGGGGGGTTGACATCGTTTCAGAGGGGAAGGCTATCATTTGGAGTCCCCCAGTTTGTCAGTTTTGAGTATGCCAGTCTTTGCCATATTAACTATAACTGAATTTTATTCATTTTGTGCGTGTGTTTGTGTGTCATTAGCTAGAGCCAAGCTAATTTTGTTGCCATTGTTTTAAATAGATAAAACATGTTTTTTGGCTTTCCTGGCCTGTCTGTGATCTTAGTAAGTATTGTCTGAGCAAAAAGAAAAGAAAGGAGCCCGTCAGTCATGTGGCAGCCTGACTGAAATTCCCCAGCATCCACAAAGCTAAAGAGCTAGTTGTTAGTCACTTACTGTAATAAAAATAGAACAATTGTCATAGAGAACACGGGCATCAGCCATTGCTCGTCGGCTTCTGTTGTTTCAAAGTACAAGCAAAAGTAAGAAAATAAGCTGACAAAGCTTATCAGCAATCACAGATTTCTGTTTTTGAGAACTGGAAACTGTAAAGCAAAGTGACTTCTTTTTAGAATGGCTTTTTAAATACCTGGCATCTTCTCTAGGCATCTTTAATTTATAGCTATTCTTGGAGGTAGACCACAGTATTGTGTTTTGTTTTCAATAAAGCCAGTAGGAAAGAGTGGGAGTAAGGAGTGAGGAGAGACAAAGAGACAAGACGAGGAGCGACGCCAGACCGGGGGCTGGAGAGATAGCTGAACGAGCTGGGGCCATGGTTTGCATGTGTGAGGCCTGGCCTTGGCCCTGGCCCTGCCAGCAGTGAGATGAGCACCACTAAGCATGCCGCGCCCCCTGGAAATAAAATACTATAAAAGAGAAAAGAAAGAAACCAGATGGGAAGTTTTTACAACTAACTTTTAGGATTGGGCAAGTTGTCCAAAGTGTTTTTTCTTCTTTTTTCAATTTCAGTAAGACTTTATTAAGATTCTGTATTGTGCTTGCCAGCACCATAATAGAATCCTCTCTGCCTTCAGGGAAGTCTTAACCTAATGATCGTTTGTATCTTTGTTTTGGGGGGGTGGGCTTCCAAGCTGTGCTCAGGAGGCCCAGGGGCTCTTGGCCAGTTGGACTGGCAGTTGGCGGTTCGCTGCCAGGGCCTGGGAATGGGGTGCTGCTAGGACCTCGTAGCACCAGGATTACCCCAGCTGCCCTGGCCGTGCTGGGAGGTTAAGGGCTGCACCCGGTGTTCCTAAGGGAATCATACCGTGCCAAGGATTGAACCTGGGCTGGGTGCATGCTAGGCAACTGCCCTAACTGCTGTCTCCTAGTCCTGGGATTAGAGGTTTTCAAAAGTCTAGGTACCATGTTTTCCAAAGTTATTCATAGTTGAGTTTCAGTCATACAGTCTCCCAGCACCAGTCCTGCCACCAGTGTTAGCTTCCCTCGCCAAAACCTCCAGATTTCTCCCTCCTCCCTACCCTGTCTCTTGGACAGGTACAATTTTTAAGTTTTTGTAGTTTGGGTCACATGCTCTTAATGTTGACTGTGGTTCAGATATAATTGCTATACTGCTCCTCTACACCACCAATGTGCCCGAGGCCCTTAGCCCTGCCCTCCCTTCTCATCTACTGTTTTACATAGGGATTAAACCAGGCAGCTTTCCCACCAGCAGTGGTTTACAGTTCTGTTTTCACCACATCCCTGCCAATACAGATTGTTCCAGTATTTTTGATAAATGCCATTGTCAGTGTTGTGAGATAATCCCTCATTGTTATCTTGATTTGAACTTTCCTAATAATAAGTGATGATGACAGCTCTTTTCTCTGAGGGATGGGGCACACCCACAGTACACAGGGTCTACTCCTGGCTCTATGTTCAGGAATCACTCCCCGGGACACCATATGGGGTATTAGGATTAAACCCAGGTCTGCTGTATGCAAGGCAAGCACCCTACCCACTGTAGTATCTCTCCAGCCCCAGTGATGGGAACCTTTTCCTGTGCCTATTGGCCATCCGTCTGTCTTCAGAAAAGTACCTTTCATTCCTCTTTCCATTTTTTGATAGGGTTTTTGAAGTTTGATGTTCTTTGTGAGTACTTTATATATCCTGGATTTTAACCCTATACCTCTTGTGATGAGTACATGTATTTTCTCCCATTTAGTTGAATGTCTTAATTTTAGCTCATGCTTTTTGGTCATGCAGAAGCTTTTTAATTGATGTAATTCCTTTTGTTTACTTTTGATCCATTAGTAGTTGCCAATGGCATCTTAACTTTTAAGACTCCTTTGAGGCCCGAATCTGGGAGCATTCTGCCTGTATTTTCCTCCATGAACCTTATAGATTTTGGTCTGATCACAAGGTCTTTGACTCACTTTGAATTGGCTTTTATATGAAGTGTGAGATTTGGATTCAGCTTTAATTTTATACATCTAGTTATCTAGTTTGCTCAGCACCATTTGTTGAAGAGGCTACCTACTCCATTTCATGTTCTCAGCCCCTTTGTTGAAATTTTGCTGTCCATAAATACAGGGATTTGTCCTTGGGAACTTGATTTTGATCTATTGGTCAGGGATCCTCTCCTTATTTCAGTACCAGGATGTTCTGATCACTGTAGCTTTGTAATATTGTTTCAAGTTAGGTAATAAGGTATCTCCCAGTTTCTTATTTTTCGTTTTGGTTTTGGCTATTTGGGTTCCTTTATGATTCCTTCCAAACTTTATTACTGACTGTTCTAAGCTGAAAAAAAAAGTCAGAGTTTGGATGGGAATTGAGTTGGATCTCTATAATGAAGTAGGATGATCATTTTTTTTCTTCTCTTTTTGAGTCACACCCGGTAATGCACAGGCCTTACTCCTGACTCTGCACTCAGAAATTACTCCTGGCAATGGTCGGGGAACAATATCGGATGCTGGGAATCAAATTGTGGGTCGGCTGAGTGCAAGGCAAACACCCTACTTGTTGTGCTATCGCTTCAGTCCCAAGACTGATCATTTTGAAGTATTGATTCTTCAATCCATGAGCTTGTAGTACTTTTCCTTTTTTAAGGTCTTCTACTGGAGCGATAGCACAGCGGTAGGGCATTTGTCTTGCACGCGGCCGACCCGGGTTCGATTCCTCCGCCCCCTCAGAAAGCCCAGCAAGGGCTGGAATGATAGCACAGCGGGTAGGGCGTTTGCCTTGCACGCGGCCGACCCGGGTTCGAATTCCAGCATCCCATATGGTCCCCTGAGCACCGCCAGGGGTAATTCCTGAGTGCAGAGCCAGGAGTGACCCCTGTGCATTGCCGGGTGTGACCCAAAAAGCAAAAAAAAAAAAAACAAAAGAAAGCCCAGCAAGCTACCAAGAGTATGTCGCCTGCACGACAGAGCCTGGCATGCTACCCGTGGCATATTCAATATGCCAAAAACAGTAACAACAAGTCTCACGATGGAGACGTTAACTGGTGCCCGCTCAAGCAAATCGATGAGCAACGGGATAACAGTGACAGTGACCTCTTCTTAAGTGATTTCAAGTTTTCCTGGTAGAGATCTCCCATTTCTTTTTAAAGTTGATTTCTAGATGTTTTTGGATACTGTTTTGAGTGAAATAAACTCTAAAAAATTCACTGTATTGTTTGGGTTGATGGGAAATGATGTGCATGTATGAGAGGGGTAAGATTTACTTTGATAAGATTGAGTTGGTATTTTATAAACATGTAACAGTTTGATTTTGTCATCTACATTGCAACTATTGTTTCAGTTAGGGAGATGCCTGGCTGTTTTCATTCAGCACAATGCCTGCAGTGAGTCTTTCCAAAGCAGTGACTGGAAATGTCTGTGGGAGACATGCTAGAGGAATCCAAGGGGCTTTGGGAATAGTTTTGTTGTTGTTGTTTGTTTGTTTTTTTATAAAAATTTGTCATAGAGGATGTGACAGACATGACATTGTGCCCCCAAAATGGTGACCCTTTCAAAGTGTTACTTTAGAAGTGGTGGAGCCCCAGAACAAAACTGGGGGGGGAACAAAATAGGGAAAGAGTTGTCCTACAGATTAGATCGTGTGTGTGTGTGTGTGTGTGTGTGTGTGTGTGTGTGTGTGTGTGTGTGTGTGTGTGTGTGTGTGTGTGTGTGTGTGTGTGTGTGTGTGCGCCCCTGCTAAAGCTCTTCATTCAGTGCCAATGCTGGGACTGAGTGAGCCTGACTCGCCTTTGCGGAGGGAGAGGGTTGCCAGGGTCTCAGCCATGCTATTCCTCCTGGTGATGAGCACACAAGATCCCGGGTTGTGGTCATTGTTGTAAATCCTATTTGTCCCACTAGGAATTCATATATGTAAAGTGGCCTATTTTACTTTCCTTTTACTAATAACAGGGACAATGTTAAAAATTAGCAAGGAGCAGTTTTTAAAGGGTGTGATGTATGCTGAAGTAGTGGTGTAGGTCAGTAAAAGAGGGAGAATTGAGCTTTATCTTCCACAACATGGTAGGTTCATGTCTACATTAAAGCATCTTTGTGTTTCTAACAAACTGGTGGTTTCTTTTTTTCCTCCATCAACGTGGTGAACATTGAGTGCAGTCTTAAGTGGTTTCTATTAGCTGGCATTGAGTTAGTTTATTATACAGACAGGTTACTTAATTCTCTTTATTTTTAAGCCAGATTTTATTTTTATTGGTTGTTTAGAAAAGATGTAAAGGCATATTCAGAGCTGCCAACAATAAATGTAAAGGTGGTGTCTCTTGGCTGCAATTATGCTTTTGGGCCCTGATCAAACACTTTATCTCTGGCAGACTCTCTAGTTAGTACTTGCTAAATACTCATGCTTGGCTTATTTACCTAAGTTCTTAGAAGTCTTAAGTAATAAAAGCTTGGGGATTTCAGCAGAGCTTTTTGACTGAGTCTTTCTAGAATAGTTTAAACATTCATGTTCCCCGAACCATCTCATAGACATAAAAAAGGTGTGTGTGTGTGTGTGTGTGTGTGTGTGTGTGTGTGTGTGTGTGTGTGTGTGTGTGTGTTTGGGTTATACCCAGTGTGCTCACTGAATCCAGGAATTAAACCTGGAGGTGCCCTGGAGACATTACAGGATGCCTGGCATTGAACCTGGGTGGGTGACATTTAAGGCATGCACCCGACCCACAGTGCTGTCACTCTCACCCCAAAGTGAATATTTTTATATTTTATTTATCCTTAAATCTGATTTTCAGAGTTAGTAATCCTTAGTTCAGCTAAATGGTTAATAAACATTTTAGTCTTCCTATAATTTTACTGAAGTTAGGTAGCATCAATAAAAGTATTTTAAATTCATTTCATCTCAAAAAGGCCTAATTTGTGAAGCCTCATAGTCACTGAGTTGTGTGTGACTTCATTTTGCCCCTCTGACTTCTCTTTGAGACAAATAACTTCTGACTATGAAGATTTAGTCCTGAGTGTCCCAGATTTGACTTACTGCCCACTTTGTGAGAAAATAAAACCACTGCTTTTATTTATTTTATTTAAATTGCATCTGAGTCTGCTAACACTTCCTCATCCAGTCCCCATTCCCCCTCATCATTCCATTGCCCCCTGTTATGGGGTGGGGGAATCAGAACGTTACCCAGTTTGAGAAACACCGGTTCAGGATCGCCTGGATCTCATTTGGGGGAGAAGAGAAGATTAAGGAAGTGATTGTATAATCTTTCACTAGCACAGAGAAGTGCGGGGCTGCCAGCTTTCTTTTTTTATAAGGTGAATGTTTTGATACAGTCTTTTTCCCTTTTCTCTTTCAGAGTCTGACAAAGAGGAGAAACCCCAAAGTACTGTCATACCCAAGGAGGTGACGCCAGCCCTGTGCTCTCTTATGAGCAGCTATGGCAACCTGTCCGGGTCCGAGAGTGAGCCAGAAGGTAAGCCTTGGCCTCAGCTGGTAGTTGTTTCCACCCTGTACCTGAGGCCTCAGTAGCATCCATTTGTTTGGTTGTCTTTAACGACAAACTGTGTTGTGCGCTTATTCTTTATTTGATCTTCTCAAGTGGAATTCTCAATGATAATTTTTTTCTGTTTCAGAAATTAATGCAGGTTAGAGGAAAACTAAAAACTGTGGGGAATGTGTTTGGTACTCTGAAGCAAAAGGCAAAGACAATACCATTAAAGTTATAGGAAGGAGGAGGTAATATCCACTAATGGTATTGAAGAATGGAGCGAAGGAATTTAATTTCTTTCCTCCTGTCATGAACCTTTTCCTAACATTTCCTAGCACCTTTTGTAGGCAGAAAAAGAATTCCATCTGTGTAGATCGGGCACAGATCTCTAGGAAGCATATTTGGTGTGTGCTCCATAATGCCGCCATGGGGAGAGTAGCAGCCCTATACTTGTGTTTCCATTAGTCCTTGCGTTTCAAAGATTGGAAGGGATGGAATCCTTCTAAGAATCTTTGGGAGAAGTCAAAAGATTTCAGGTTGCTGGATGATAATTTCATTTGAAGATGCATCACCTTATCTGTAGCACCTCTTAAGACTACTACCAGAGCTGTGAGTAGACTGTTCATCAGTGGCTTGGGCAGTATTTTTTGTTGCTGTTGGTTTGGGGTCATATCTAGCAATGCTCAGGGGTTATTCTTGGCCCTGCACTTAGGAATTGCTTTTGGCAGTGCTCAGGGACCTACCGGATGCCGGGGTTCAAACCTGCAACAACCACATGCAAAGCAAGCACTCTACCCGCTGTACTGTCACTCAGCATGTTTTGTTTTGGTTTTGATGTATATATATATTTCACAAATGAGTGCAGTCCGTCATTGTGGGCAGTTAATTTACTGAATAGACATGTGTTCTACTTTTACAGAGACTTACTTTTCATGGTAATTTATTTAGGTATTACCAGCTGTGAGAAGTTGCTGTGTAGGCACAAGGCATGATGTATGATCACAACAGTGACTGTTCTGCAGAATTTGGGGCTTAAAAATTTTATAACGAAGAGAAGACCTCATGTAACTGGATGACACTGGTAGTACTTTTAGCATTGACAAGCTTCAGAAAATCAGTGTTTATTTTGTTAGGAAAGCTTGGAGGGGTTTGTGAAAAACTTCACATGCTGAAGGGTGTGTTCGAGGGCTCTCTGGGCGGCTCTGTCTCACCACCCTTGTTCGGTGCTCTCGAGCCGCTGTGTATGGGCTGGATGGGGATGGCTGTTGGCCCAGGACAGGCAAGGAAGAATGAGGACCAAGCTGGTTGCTGATTAGTTACTGTTTATTCAGTGTTTGTCTCTCTCATCTCACACACTCGCACTCTACCTAGCTCCTCATTCCCTGCTCTCTGGATTCTGCTCCCTCTTCACTAGTCTCTCCCCCTACTGGTCTCTCTCCACCTTGCCCTCTAGGCTACACACAGTCAGGTAGCAAAATCAACATAAGAAAGCCCTTCCTGACTGCCAGCAGGCAAAATACTCTTAAGGTGTTTTTCTCTTTTCCTCGGTCCAAAAACTCCATCAACATCTTAATACTAGTTATTTTTGTGTGGACACAGTCAGAGATACATTGAGGCTTGTAGGGAAGCTTTCCTGGCAACATTTTGCCTTAGACTCAGACTACAGTGCTCAGGCCAGATTAATCATTCCTAACCCTAGCAGGGTCCAAATCTAGTTATTACTTTTTGGATCATGACAGCATTTGTCCATGACCAAGCTCTTAACTTATAGTTAAGCATTAGGCAGTTTGGCCAGACCCATCTCGATGGTCGGGTAGCACATAACTCACCGCTTGCCCTGGATTCATCCCGTACCTCGTCAGGACCCTGCTTCCGGGGGTGCTAGGAAGTAAGGGCAGCTGAGGCTTGTGTCTAGAGAACAGATGCCCAGGAAGAAATATCATGTAGAGTCAAATGACTCCCAGGTTACAAAAGTATAGCATTCTCTACTGTCTTCCTGTGCCCATACAAAAGGACATGGCTCTGAGTAAACTATGCAGAGGACTCGAGGAGAAGAGAAAAACAAGGTTTACAAGTGAACAGAGCACAAAGAAAGAAGTTACAAATAAACACAGAGGAAAGGGAGCACTGTGGTGGGAGTAACCCAAATAAACCTAAACTACCTGAGGCTGTGTTATCCTACAGGGTTAGTTGAGCTTTTGTATGAAAGATGTTTAGTCTGTAACAGGGTTTTCTAATTTAAAGAAGAAATCTGTGGTGGCTAGTTAAGTATGACTTGAATTTTGAAATACAAACTACTTTGGCTTTATCAGGATTATTACCTGACATGATTGCCTTCATTTTTTTTCTTAGTTAAAAAATAACAGTATTTTTTTTTTTCTTTTTTGGGTCACACCTGGCGATGCACAGGGATTAACTCCTGGCTCTGCACTCAGGAATTACTCCTGGCAGTGCTTAGGGGACCATGTGGGATGCTGGGAATCAACCCAGGTCGGCTGCGTGCAAGGCAGATGCCCAACCTGCTGTGTTATCGCTCCAGCCCCCCAAAAATAACAGTATTTCTTTACTCATATTTCCAATACAGTGATGTGAAGGCGAAGTTTTTAAACACATATGTTTCCTGCTTGTCAGTTGTATTTATGACAGATAATAGCGAAGAAAACTATTATTTGATTATTCTAGCCCATAAAAACAAGCTGTAGAAATGGCCTCTACAGATAACATTTAATACATTTCTACGTATATCTTCATTTCTTGCTTGCAAAACATATACCTAGCCCTACCCTTTGAGCCATTTTCCCCGACCCCTTTTTTCTTAGGTTTAAAATCCAAAACCACATTGTGAATTCTTAGCTTCATTCTGTTACAGTTGTATTTCTCACCTCTTTGCTCCATCACTTCCAGTGTCATCCAATTATGTCAGATCTTCAAAAAGTATTGTAGTACTTGTAAGTGCCTAGTTTTAATCAGTCAGTATTGTGGCCGGGGTAAGGGGTTCTCTTGGAAGTTTCACCCTGTTTTTGTGTGTCATCTTCTTCTTCTTCTTTCAAATCACATTTAGAAGTTCCTATCAAGACTGAAGCGGATGTTCTGGTGGAGAACCAGACTCTTCATAGCAGTGCTCCTCAGAGTCCAGAGCAAGAGGTCCCACAGGCCAGGACTGTTAAGAACGTCTCAGGAACAAAGAAGGAGAGCCCAAAGAAAAGTTTTAAAAAGACAAATGCTAAGAGGAAAAGAAATTGTCCCAACTATAAAACGTTATTCGAACCGAGGACACATCACCCATACCTCCTGGAAATGGTGAGTGATTTTTCTTCTCAAGTGTTTTTTCAAATCTTCTTGTGTCACGAAGATAGAGCTTTGGGGTTGTGCGGGACAGGATGTGTGCATTCATGCATTTTAAGGCTCTTGGGGCTGTATGCTTGATGTCTCAATGCCTTTTTTGTATTGTAACCCTGTGGCTGCTTTGGTACATAGATAGATATAGCTGCTATATAAAGAAGATTAATGATTAGGATAAAATAATCCAAATTTAACTAGTGGAAAGAAAAAATACATATTGAGCTGTATTGACCTTTGGAAGTTTTATGGTAGTCACACGTACAAACTGCCCCCAGTGCCATATAGTCTCATCAATGGCCAAGACCCAGAGACTATAAAATAAAGTTCCTGGAAGAGAGCAACATAGGACGTCCTGTAACTTGTGGCCGCATTTGCAGCCATGTGACCTCTTATACTCTAGTCCACTGATGTGCCAAAAGTAGCACACATTTGTGTGGGTTTAACATACATGCTTGTAATCTCTTATACAAGGGCTTAAATGCCTCCAGGACAAAATACAACAATCTGAGTTGCCCTGGTGAAGACATCCTGGCACAGGGTCAGGAAGTTCTATCTTGTTTTAATTTTTTCCTTTGCCCTTTGTTGTGTTCCAGGCTCAGCAGGGGTCGGGAACTTTAGTTGTGGGCTCAACACACTGGGTTGTGATTTCCTGAAGATCACATGCAGCCGTGATTTGTCACTGGGGATCCTAAACAGCCAAGCCTCTGGGATTATAGAGAGCAGTGCTAGGGATAGAACTCACACTTTCACCCTTTCAAGATAGGTGCTCTACTGCTGACTTTAATGGGCCTTAAAGACCCCCTAATTTGAATTTTAAAATTGTAGCCTTTATTTATTTATTTTGACAGTGGTGGGGCTGCTCCTGTGCAGTGTTGCTGCACTGCATTGGTCCCCCAACCCCCCCTAAGCAGTACTATGCTTGATAATGTATGGGCCTGACAGACGACTCAAAGCTCAGATCAGCAGCATCATGCTGGGGGCGTCTGGGCCAGGCTATACCCTTGGTGTGGCACTAGGGTGTAAGGTTTGTACTTCAACCCTTTTATTGATCACTCTGGCCCCAAGAATTGCAAGCTTTTGAGCCTGTGTTTTCTGTTTCTTATTCCATAAGCTCTTAGAGAATACTCCAAACACGCACATTTGTACTGTCTAAAACAGCTGGTTTGATATAAATTAAAAGAAAATGTTCTTGCATTGTATTTTAACAAAGTAGTAAATTTGTTCTTCAGTGTTACTGTGTTTATATAGGGAGGACACATAATGGTTTTAGATTATGTTTCTTGGATATGTTTCATCTACCACCTAATCTTTTTATTTTATTTTATTTTATTTAGCTTTTAGCTCCGGACATCCGACATGAAAGAAATGTGATTTTGCAGTGTGTTCGGTACATCATCAAAAAAGACTTCTTTGGACTTAATACTAATTCTGTGAAAACTAAGGATGCATTGGTGCCTGATGTTTCAGCACATGAAACTGAAGCAGTGTAATATAGTAATGTCTTCAAGTTGGCGGAGGAAAAGCTTTAAAAAAAAAATAATGGATTAGGAATTAAATAGTAAACCTCAGAAGATATGATGTTGAATTTTAAAGTCTGTCCTATGCAAATAAATATGACTAGTTTTTAAGAATATGTTATCTGGATCATAGGATATTTGCTGGCAGAATTTTTTTATTTGTATTTATTTATTTGTACTGCTGTTATCTGGAAAGTATGCTTTGGTGCCGTATGGAAAATTCTAGTTTAATGACTATGGGGCTGGAGAGAATATAGCAGGTAAGGAACTTGCCTTGAACTTGGCTGACTTGGTTTAGTCCCGGAGCACAGAACCAGGAGTAAGCTCTCAAGCACTGCCAAGAGTGGCCCAAAAGCAAAAAAAAAAAAAAAAAAAAATTCATCTGAGGACGCTGTGTATTGGGGAGAGAAATGTAATCATTTTGTTTTAATGAAGAGAGCCATTCTAAATAGCACAGACCCCTACCTGGCAAGAGGATACAGTGTTTTAAAAAATGATCTAGATCATATATGATCAAGAGGTCTTAAAATTTTCTACATTTATTCCAAAGCATGTATTGAAATTCACCTTTTGGCATTATGATACTTAAATACTGGACGTAGAAATATTAATACAATAGGGTCAGGGATGTGATTTAGTGGTAGATCACATACCTTGAATGTCTGAGGCCCTGGGTTCAATTCCTGACATGGCAAATAAAAATAATGATAATATTTCACTTCTTGAAGTATTAATGTAGGTGTGGCCTCTGTACATGCCACACCTACATTAATTTAGTTGAATTGCTTCTCGGGGCATGGCTTAAAAATGAACTTTTTTATTTTCCTGTGAAAAGTTATGTATAATACTTGATAAAGTTCAAGTACTGATTTTTTTTTTTTAATTGAATCACTGTGAGATGCACATCTACAAAGTTGTTCATGATTGGATTTCAGTCATACAATGTTCCAATACCTGTCCTTCACCAGTGCACATTTCCCACTACCAGTGTCCCCAGTTTCCCTCCCACCACCACCTCCCACACCTACCTCTGGCACATTCTCTCTCTCTCTCTCTGGCACATTCTCTCTCTCTCTCTCCCTCTCTCTCTCTCTCTCTCTCTCTCTCTCTCTCTCTCCTCCCTCCCTCTCCCTCTCCCCCTCTCTTACCCTCTTTCCTGTCTCTCTTCCCCGCCCCCCCACACTCTCTCTCCCTCTCTCCCTCACTTCCCAACAACCATCCTTTGTGGTACAGAACCTGAGGTAATCATATATATCTGTTTACCTCCTTCGAGTACTGATTTTTATAACAGGCAGTAGTAAATTAGTGCTGATTCTTTATTTTTTACAATTAAATAAAAAATTCCTCCTTTAAAGAGCATAATGGAGCCCTTTATAGATAAATAAAAGCTACTGAAATTGTTTCGCTTTCCTGTTAACACCTGAGATTTTAATTTTATGCTCTTGTCACTTATGCTTATGCTAAGAACTCGAGCTTTTATCGCTGTGGTATAGAGCTAAAAGGGAGCTATGTTTTTAAGAAGTTTGTTGTACTCGAAACATTAATTTTCGCTGACACTGTGATTGTTGAAGTCTGTGACTTGCCTGTAAGAAGGATGGGCGTGGCTCTCAGGGCGGACTCTGTTCCTATGGGGAAGATCCTTTCTAGAAGGCTGGAACTCCTGACCAGCACCACTGTTCTATCACAGACCTGGGAGGTGAGTGTTGCCCAGTCTTGTAGTCATTTAAAACACTTTCAATTATGATTTTCTGTGTTCCACCGATGAGGCCTGTATTGGAAAACTACCTGTCCAGTACGTTAATTTGGTTCCTGAAATACTGCCGTGTGCCCACATGGCACTGTTGTGTAGGAATTAAAGATATAAGAGTGAATCATGTCTTGCCTGATGTCAAGAACTCAGATTATTTCTTATACTTTTCAAAGAGGTAACTCTAAGTTCAATTCATTTCATCAGGTTGATGTAACCAATCTTAGACTCTGAGTTGGTTTTCTAAAACGGTTTAGTTTGCAGTTTTATTCCATAGACTTATACACATGTAAATCGAAGATTCTTACTGTTTTCACTATTGGACTATTTGATCTCCAGAGATGGTAATAAGCACCACTATGTAAGGTGTATTGTACAGTTTTATTTTTAATATTTCTTGTTTTTTAATAAATGCATTAGTAAAAATGTTTTTTTGCTGCTGCCTTTGCTGTTTGAGTCTTTAGATGTGGTGACTCGTTTGTTTGTACAATTTAACTAAATAGCTTTTATATTTAACCTAGGAACTATTTAATAAGTGTGTTCAGAATTCCCAAGCAGATAGAATGAAGCCTTTATGTTTTCTAATTTAGAGAATGCATGAATTATTTTTAAAATATTCATTGAGTTTAGGGAGGGTTGCCTGTCTGAGCTTATACAAAGGTTTTTGTATTTAGCTTATTATTCAAACTTCTACATTCTTACCTTATTTTTCATTTAGTAGATTTATTTCTGAGATGTAAAAGTATTATATGAATATTGGTATCATGCCTTTTATAACTCACATACCCTTTTTTGTCCTTGATACTTTATACATTGACTTGTGTTTCCCCCACTTAATGTGGCCAAAACAGCTTTTGACGGTTCAAGCTAAGATACCTGGGGATTTAATCCATTTGTGTTAATTGAAACTGTTGGGGTATTTAGGTTATGCCTGCACCTTATTTTCTATACCTTGCTTTTGTTTATATCAGCATTTCATTTTCTTGAGCATTGTTTTTTCTTCATTTTCCTTCTTGCTTTTTCTTCACAAGCCTATTGTCCTTCCTTGGTGAATACACACTCTGATCAAGAGTTCAGTGGTGTCTATACCTCTAATCTCCCGCTAAAGTCGAGGCCTCCACCTTCTTTACCTTTTTTTATCGACTTCTCTTGGTGTGATGATGTGGCTTTGTTTTGGAGTACTCTGCACTGTTTCCTGTGTGTCTGCGTGTGCTTCGACAGTCACTTAGACTACTGTTGGATTTACTGTTTCCTTTACACTGCTTTTCTTGCACCCCGGATTAGGGTTTCCTCAAATTTGTTTTTCTCTCCAGCCTGTCTTCAAGTAGTCAAATGCTCAATCCTCCATTTGAAATTTTTTAAATTGAGTTTGGGGTGTTAGGTTAAAAACCATTCCTGTCAGGCCTAGAAGTAGGGCATTTACTTTGCACATGAGCAATCCGGGTTCAATTCCTGCTATTCCATATGGTCCTCTGAGCAGGCTGGGAATAATTTCTGAGTGTAGAAATCAGAAGTAAACCCTGAGCGTTGCTGGGTTTGGCCCCAAAACTAAACAAAATATATTTCAGAGTTCTGAAGCTATCAACAGAATTTTTTCTAACATCCGGTATTACTAATTAGAAGTCAGACATCAATCACATTATTTCTTTTCGTTAGTAGTTAAAAGAATGAGCAGGTGCTTGTTTGTGAAAAATAGTCTGGTTTTTATTTTGTTTATGCTTAGAGTCGTAAAATTGTACCATTATGTGTGTGGGTATGTGGGATATTTGTGTTTCATTATGCTCGTCCTGTGGTCCTTCCACACTGAAGAATCACACCATTCTTGAAGTAAGGCAGCTCCTCCCTTTTTCCTTTCTCCTTCCAGCCTCCCTCCCTTCCCACACTGTCTGAGAACCTTGACCAATGCCTCCTCATTCCTCATTACCAACCCCCCTCCCCCGTGCCCCTCCCACCACCCTGCAGTCCTGCCCGTCATCCCCATTTCTGTGATCCAGGGCCAAGGGTTTGCCTTCATTTGATACATGCCACAGATAAGTTAGAGCATCTGGTATTTGTCTTCCCTCTGGCTGACTTCACTAACACAACACCTTCCAGGTCCATCCAGGTTGCATTGAACTTCATGATTCCATAAACTAAGGACAATTTATAAATTGATTTTTTTTAAATGGTATTTTCTATTCCTTAAGTTACTTCTGTTGTGCCTTGTAACTCTAAGCTGCCACACTGGGAAAACTATATTTGGATATATTTTAAGACTCAGCCCATTTGTTATATTTATCATAGATCTCATCCTTGTTTCCCTTAAAACCTAGACTTTTAAATTCTGAAATGCACAATATATTTTTATTTCAATGTGGAAAATGGTATTGCCAGCAAAAAAGCTGCTTCCCAGTGATCGGGCACAGGGAAAGCTCTCTACTTGTAATCTAGACCAGGGAAGTTTTTCTTCTTATGGTTTGATTTGGGGGACATAGTTTGTTTAGGGCCAGAGTATGGATCCCAGGACCTTGCACACTGAGTCCCCTCTCCTGAGCTTCAGTGAGCACCACAGCTGGTTTGATAGTTTTCTTTTCTTTTCTTTTTTCTTTTCTTTTTTTTTTTTACCTGCTACACCCCCGTCTTTGAACCAGTGTTTGAAAGCTTCCTTACAGCAGTGATTTTACTGATCCACTGGATGGAAATGGACTGGATGGTCCCTGGAGAGGAGAATCTGCCTGAACTGGGGAAGCAAGCTTCAGAGGGCCGACGTGCTCCAGAGCAATCTCCCTTTGGCCTCTGGGAAGTGGCAAAGGGAATAGAAGATCGGTGAAAGTGAATAAATGGAGTCAGAGTGAAGACAGATACACCAAGTGTACAGAGAAGAGAAGACGCCAAACTGAGTTGTGTTCTTCACGGCTGTGGCGTAGACCCTGCCCTTCCATGCAGTGCTTCCCGCAGAGCCCCGCTGTGGCTAAACTGGCACGCTTTCGGGGGCCTTCTCATAAGAGATCAACAAACGTCTTCTGCTGATCTTTTTCAGTTGATTCAAATCCATCTTTGTCCACACCCACATCTTCACTTCAGGACTGACCGTGGGCTCTGTGAATACTTTTGCCTTTCTGTGAACAGCAGTCTTATCTCTGGTCGTGAGCAGGGAGTGTGTTTCTTGGGCCCTGCACTTAGTATCTGTTTGACTCATTACTATTTAGGGTTGGTTTTGGAGCCATCCCTGTGCCTGGTAGTACACAGAGACTGCTCCCAGCTCAGTGCTCAGATGACTTATGGCGGTGCTTGGGGCCAGGTGTTGGTGAGCAAACCCAGACTGATTTCACCAGTTTCTTATAAATGTCTTTCTGGTCATTTAATCCAAGATATGACTAATCCTTATGACAGGCATTCAGTCTCTTCTTAATTTGTTTTTTAAGAAGAAATGACAACAGAATTGTGCTCTTTATGAGAATTAATTTTATATAAAATAGGGTTGTTTTGTTCTATCCTTTGTTTTCATATTCCTCAGAGAAAATACAGCCTGGTTTGTATTTTCAGCCTTAAAAAAAAATATCTAGGGGCTGGAGTGATAGCACAGCGGGTAGGGCGTTTGCCTTGCACGCGGCCGACCTGGGTTCGATCCCCAGCATCCCATATGGTCCCCTGAGCACCGCCAGGAGTGATTCCTGAGTGCAGAGCCAGGAGTAACCCCTGTGCATCGCCAGGTGTGACCCAAAAAGCAAAAAAAAAAAAAAAAAAAAAAAAAATATCTAAGCTGCTCATATAGGTTTGTCTTAAATAGAAAAAAATCTACGTATAATGCTTTGCAAATTTTTCACTTTCTCAAATGGATATGTTATGAATATTTGTGTTTGTGTATAATTGTGTGTCTGCATGTATATATGCATATTTGCTTTCTCTTATCAGATCATTTCCCTATGGAGAAATTTGTTTCCAGTGTTTTCTAATATTATGCTACTATAATGAACACTACTGAATAAACAGAAGCATTATCTAAACCTGTGAACAAAAGGCTGAGGATCCAGTGGCCTTTATAAGGCTATGCCGAATTGCTTTTTTTTTCCTTTTTGGGTAAAACCTAGTGATGCTCGGGGGTTACTCCTGGCTCTGCACGTAGGAATTACTCCTAACGGTGCTTGGGGGACTATATAAAATGCCAGGGATTGAGCCTGGGTTGAACCAAGGTAAACGCCCTACCCACTATACTATCGCTCTGGCCCTCCAAATTACATTCTTGTCTAAAATGTTTTAAAACTATCACAGCTTGAAATGAAAATAGATTATCCCATGCCCTTACAAATCTCTCCCTAGAGTTGTGGTTCTCAAAGCCTACCTCTCGGGAGTTCAAGATTTTTGATTTCTGTGAAATCAAAAAGCTATTACCTCATTCTAGGAGATGTTTGCCTTTTTCGGTTGGAAGAGTGCACAGTGGAGTTTTCCCAAAACTGCATCCTCACCACCTTGACAGCTCAGGAGCCATTGGCTTTTCTAAAATTTTTACAGGATAAAGATGAACTGTGAGTTTGCAGAGGTAACTCAGGCTGTTCTCAGTCCTTATATGGTCCCCTTACTATTTTAACAGAGATAATCTCTAAATTCTGTCATTATTGTCAGTAGTTTTTTTGAAATCCCAATATTTGCCATTTCAAATGATGCTACTCCCTAATAATTTTTTACTGGAAAATGACTTAAGAAAAAAGTCAACATATAAATGAGTTTTTAAATGAATCAATATGTTATTTTCCTTTAGTTTCTAGGGATGTGAATAGTAAGAGTTAACTCACATAAACAGAACTTTCGGGTGAACCCCAGCCATTTTTTGTTTTTAATCACACCCAGGGGTGCTCATGAATTACTGCTCCTGGCTGTGCCAGGTTTATCACGTGGGACACAAGGGATTGAATCTGGGTCAGCTGCATGCAAAGCAGACTGACTCTCTCTCCAGGTTCTCCTCACCTCACCCCAGTTGTTTTTAAGGAGTGTGGAGGAGTCTAGACAAATCGCTGACCCACCTGTTGCATGATCATCCCCCTCCTTGGGCTTTGAGATTGACTAGAGTCGCTTTCTGTAAAGCCTGACATTCACTTTTACAATACTGAGAACCTACGGAGGACTTATTTTTTAAATTTGTTAATTTTTTTCTACTGGAAAATGTGTTAGTTTGTCAACCGTGACAGCCATTTTAACATCAGTTTTGCAGTCTTATTCTAGCATTTTTTTTAACTACCCTTTGTCCATATAATATCTGTTATTGATTTGTGTGTAATATGTCATTTGCAACTTTTTTGAAAATTATTCTTTGACAAGTATGTAAGAATTTATTTTCCTTCTTAGCAAAGTGTTGCAAATCTTTTTAACTGGGTTTGTTGATGCATATTTTGTGTAAGAATTACCCAGCTCTTAGTTGTTCTGGTTTAGGCACCACACACAGTAGTGCTCAGAGCTTACTCCTGGCTCTGTTCTCAAGTATCACTCCTAGCGGGGTTCAGGGGACCATAAGTGATACCCAAGATTTAACCAGCGTTGATCATGTGCAAGGCAAGCACCTTAACTCCTTGTTTTTAAAATAAGGTAAACATTTTCCCAGAGTTGCTCTGGGTTTACCCTTCAGGTTGCGAAGGGAGATGTGTGACTGGACAGTAGAGTTTGGTGCCCGGCTTCCCTTCAGAATGCCCCCAGCTTTGTGTGTTGACCCCATCAGCAGCCTCCAGACCAGAACAGCAGTAAGTAAAGGAGCCCCCAGTGCTGAAACTTGCAGAACTTGTTGGTTCTATTAAGATAGAACCCACCATGGAGCCATTCGAAGCAGTGCTCCATGCTGGTGTCTGGTCTGCCCTTTGGGTCACACCCCTGATCTCTCTGTATCCACTGTTTTTCCTTTCATGACTTGGATTTTGTGCCATTCCCAAATAATAGATACTATTTCCTCCTTCTAGTCCTTTTGTGCTTTTATGTTTTGACCGTTAGTCTCTTTGTTATGTGTAGGGATCTTCCTTCCTTCCTTCCTTCCTTCCTTCCTTCCTTCCTTCCTTCCTTCCTTCCTTCCTTCCTTCCTTCCTTCCTTCCTTCCTTCCTTCCTTCCTTCCTTCCTTCCTTCCTTCCTTTCTCTCTCCTTCCTTCCTTCCTTCCTTCCTTCCTTCCTTCCTTCCTTCCTTCCTTCCTTCCTTCCTTCCTTCCTTCCTTCCTTCCTTCCTTCTTTCCTTCCTTCCTTCCTTCCTTCCTTCCTTCCTTCCTTCCTCCCTCCCTCCCTCCCTCCCTCCCTCCCTTCCTTCCTTCCTCGCAGCCAACCTGGGTTCAGTTCCTCTGTCTCTCTCGGAGAGCCCGGCAAGCTACAGGAGTATCCTGCCCACATGGCAGAGCCTGGCCAGCTACCTGTGGCGTATTCAGTATGCCAAAATCAGTAACAAGTCTCACAGTGGAGATGTTACTGGTGCCCATTCGAGCAAATCAATGATTTGCAACGGGACAACAGTGCTACAACAGTGCTACAGTGCTATTGCTATTATGAATGTTATGAGAGGTTGAGCGGCCGCGAAAGCAGCCACATGCTTCTGAAATTCTAAAATTGTAAGTGGTTGAGGTCCAGAGACATCTCTGTAGGGAACTAATCCATTTTGAGATTCATTTGGGAGTTCTGGATCAAGGCCATTGATGCAGTGAGATGGCACCCAGAGGCGATTTGTGGGGTGACAGCCAGGACCCCAAGCTGGTGGGAAGATGGGAAGGGATGCCTGTCTGCTGCCGCCATGTAGTCTGGAGTCTTAGTCCCTGAACCCACATACTTGGGTGTTTCTTCTGGAAGCTTTGTGGCCACCAGGGTTTCATCTGGAGTGGACGGAGAGGGCACACCCACCCCATCTGAGGTGCCCTGGTAGAATTAACTCCATACGGGGTCGGAGAGATCTCAGGTGAGCTGCTGTCTTCCGGGATTCACTGCTGTGTCTCTTTTCCACTTGCTTAACTACTGAAGCTGCTTCCTTGTTTTTGGTGATGGCAGCAGCTACTTAATGGATTTTGGTTTTGCACAATCAAAGCTTGTTGACCTTAACCACTAAATTGAAGATAACCAATAATTGAAGCCTCTTTTGCTCTTCACTGTAAGTGTAGCCTTCTTATATCTTACATCTTGTTTGAGAGTTGAGACATGTAGAATCTTCTATGATAGGCATGCCGATATTTACAGATGTGCTGCATAAGACACAATATAAAAGAACTCTATATTGGGAAAATGCTTGAGAACACTTTGAAAGTAAATCTAGGATAACTTTTCTTGCATCTAGGAGTGTTTTCTGGGTTTTGTTTTTGACTTAATATTGTCTCAGTTCCTCCCATATTTATATGTTTACTTAAAACAGTGCTTAGTCATAACAGAAAATATATTTCCTTGCAGAAACAAAAAAAAAATGTTTCCTGTTGGGGACATACTTGTATGACAAGACTGGATATTTGCCTTTTGGATATTTGGAAACTTAGAGACATTTCCAAGAACAGTTTAAGAACATGATAAAAATATGGCTAAAAGTTGATCTGATATTTTGTGTAAGAATTACCCAGCTCTTAGTTGTTCTGGTTTAGGCACCACACACAGTAGTGCTCAGAGCTTACTCCTGGCTCTGTTCTCAAGTATCACTCCTAGCGGGGTTCAGGGGACCATAAGTGATACCCAAGATTTAACCAGCGTTGATCATGTGCAAGGCAAGCACCTTAACTCCTTGTTTTTAAAATACAAGGAGTTAAGGTGTATTTAATTAGCTATGATAGGGGGCAAGTTCTCTTTTTTTGGAGTGAACTTTAGTCGATGGACTTCAGTTCCAATGGAAAGTTTGCAGTGGGAAGATGTTTGCTTTTCAGGACGACTTGGAGGCAGGACTCAGGAGTTGTGCAGACTGACCCACAGCCCCATTCTCAGCCCTGGTTGCTGGGGATTTGGGCCCATTGCCTTTCAGCCTGGGTGCTTGGTCGAGCGCTCAGCCCCACTCCTCACCAGGCTTCTCGACAAGCAAAATTTGCACTTCTTCATGTCTGCAATATTCTTCCCTTTTCCTTCATGTCCTGTTGTTGCTTCTGTAAATTTAAATCTGCGTGCTTCATCGCTTCCTTGGGAAAACCTTCCTCACCTCCCTGAGTAGGTCAGGTGCTCCATTGCGGGGTACCCTGCACACCGCATACCTGCCCTTGGTGCCTCCGCAGCAGCAGGATAACACTCTGTGTGATGATCTTCCCCTGGATTCTGTGCCTGGAACTTCTGTTATCAACTTAGTCTGTTGTGCTCCAGCTGTTAGCACTGTGCCTGGCATAGAGCTGTCAAATAAATAGAATCTCATTATCCCAAATAGTGATGAGGTCATAGAGTCATTCAGAAATTGGCTGTGTGCCTACCTGTGAGTCTCTAGAAGGCACTCAATATTCTAATAAGTAAATCCCCGTTTAGCACAAGTGTCCTTGTTGGTTTGTGTTATCTGCTAAGATCCCTGGCAGTATGATCAAGTGTTGAATGCTCCTGTGTATATCATCTGCGGTGATCTTATATTTGACAGTGGCTTAGGTATTAATGTACTGATACTTAGGGCATTACCTTTTCTGAGATTCTAAAAGACTATGTACTGTGAAGATAAAACCAGCAGAAATGAGTAATGAGAAGAAAGGCCAGGGGCTGGAGCAATAGCACAGCTGGTAGGTCATTTGCCTTGCACGGGGCCGACCCTGATTTGATTCCCAGCATCCCATATGGTCCCCCGAGCACCACCAGCAGAAAGCAAGTTGATGCTCAGACTACTAGCGATCTTACCGGTTTCTGGGATTGGGTATAGATACAACAAGGAGTGTAAGGTAATTTCCAACTATTTGCAGGTATAACTGCCTTCCCAGTAGAATAAAATCTCATGATGGGTGACAGCTGGAGAATGCACTCAGGTAGTAAAGGATGGTTTATTTATCCACCTAAGACTGTGTAGTATAGGTGTGTACTATATTTAATGACATTCAAAGAAGAAAAAGATCAGCAGCCGTAACTTAGAAAATTAGGCTTCAGAGAGACAAAATGGTACTAAATAAGAAAAGAGGATCTGGCCCAAAGAACTGTCCCAGATCCCGTAGATTGCTTGTGTGAAAATGTAAGCAACTCAGTTATCCAGTTAATCATAATTCTTGCTCTCTGTCTACATTTCTGTTTAAGCTTCAGATGAATTTTGGGAGACCTTTCTTGCAAATATTTGTCCTGTCCTGGACCACCTTTGGGCTATATGAGAATCCTTGAGAAGGGAGTCTCTGGAACATGGAGATGCCACGCTTACCAGAGCTTCAGGTTCCTAAGGTCGGGAGTCTTTCACAACCCACTGCATGTGCACTGTCACCTTAATGTCTTGGGACATGGCTTGAGGAGCCCGTGCAAAGCTAGCCTTCTGGCTGTCTCTATGGCCATGAGCAGGAAAGTCCTTTGTCTCTGTCCAGGCGTTTGTGTCTTTCAGCAGTCAGGAAACTGGCAGGCTAGCCTGTGGTCCTGCTGGCCAGATGTCTCTGTCCTTGGGGCAGTGACATGTGCTTCAGATTGGCTGAGATTTGCTGACAGTCAATTCTGAGTCTACTGAACTTAGAACTGCTCTCTGATTTTGGACCATGAATTAGTCAAAGACTGAAAGAGAGCAAACAGCACCTCTGTTCTTAAGGAATGGTTAACACCAAACCGGGCTGAAATTGGGTTTGATCATTAGAGTCCTGTCAGGAGACAGAAACCACTACAGATCTTTTAGCAAAGAACTAAATGGGGCAAATTATCAGCAAGGGAAGAGAACGGCGAAGAGGAGACCCTGGGGTGTCACAGAGGTAGGAATGATCAGAGGTAGCTGTCACCCCCGTAGCTTGAGAAATGAAAGCCAGGGTCATCTTCCCCTCACATTTCCCCAATAAAAAGGGAGAAAATCTGAGATTTTTTAGAACTTGGGAGCTCAGAGCAAAGCCCTACAAACCAGCTCCGAACTCTGGGCTGGAGGAGATGCTCTGTCTGGTCCTGGCTTCTCAGAAACTTCGTGGAGAGGCTGTAGGCTGGCACTCTGGCCTTTGGAGGCTGGAGACGGGTTGGCGGCTGGTTCTCTGAGCAGGGGGAGGGACTGTGTCTGGAAGTAGTAGAAGCAAGGGCTACTGCCAGAATGGAGGAGTGTGGGGTGACTGTGGCCAAACTTAAGGAAAGATTTCTACACACTACACAGTAGAATGTTACTATTTGGTATGGTTTGGCAGGTTATTTGGGGGCCATGGGAATACCATCACCATTACTTTATGTGAAAAAAATTAACATTCCCAGACCTTGAAAACAACTGACCAAACCATAGGATAGAGTAAATCTATTTCCTCTCTTGGTAGCATGGACAAGCTTTCTTTTTTTGGTGGGTGTGGGCAAAACCATATGGATGCAGCAAAAGCATTCCCATATAACCCAGTTAGATGTGCTCATTGGCATCTATTAAGTTGCATACAATTTTATGCTTTTGTAGAGCTTGTGAAAATCCCCACATGAGCCTCAAACCTGGTAAGGATTGAGATCGTTTAAGAGAGAGAACACCACAAATAGTTCCTATGATCGTACCTACAATTTGTGGTTCACAAGATTTCAGAATATGAGCTGATTTATAAGCTTAGAAGCATGGTACAGATAAGAGCTGCTATTTATTATTTGTCTCCTCTCTGGTCTTTGACCAAGTTCTAGGGAGATGGTGGATTTCTGTATTCAAGGGAGGCTTTCAGAAGAGATAAAGAGATTAGAGTGCAAAAGTTCAGAACTTATTAAATTAACAGCATGGTTTCACACTCTTAAGATTTGGTGTTTAGCACTGGGGAGATGACTCAAAGAGCTTAAATTCATGCTTCTCATGCCAAAGCCCTGAAATTGATCCCTGATACCACATGGCATCCCAGCACTGCTGAAAGTACCCGCATCATAGGACCATGGTCCAGTAACATCAGCCGATACCCCCCAAAAAAGGAACAACAAAAAAGATTTGGTGTTTACAAATAGTTGTCCTCCTGGCCATTCTTTTCAAAGCCAGGATTTGAATCCAGTTGAGGAAGACAAAGATCTTGAGAGTAGTCATTGTTTTAAAATAGCAGTGACTAGCTCTGGTCATAGAAGTATTTGAAAGGTTTATAAGGGCTGTATGTTGTTTCAAGATTGCCTATTTTAATTGTAGTTTAATTTAATGGAAATTATTTACACTCTGGCATAAGAATTTAGACAAGCACATTCCACATCCGGCTTTCTCAGGGATAAGTGAGGAGTGGAACTGTGTCTCCGGAGAGGCATTGTCATGTTGGCAGGCCCTTCTGTCAGCTTTTATTATCTATACCCACTTGGTCCTGTCATTCAGACTGGGGATGCAGAAGGCCTTGTTTCCATATGACTTTAGTTTTGTTTGTGTTGCTTTGTTTTCTCTTGTTTGTGTTGTTTTGGGAGGCCACACCCAGGGGTGTTCAGGGCTTACTCCTGGCTCTGCTCAGGGATCACTCTTGCAGTGCTTGGGGGAAAGCCAGCCTTCTGTAAATTAGACTCATAGGAAATCAGGCAGCTTTCTCTCCTAACTGCCCAGGAAACCAAGGAATAGCTCCTGTGACCAAAAACTCCACCCATAGTGAAGACTCTATTTGGGGTTGGAGGGGGGGGGCAGTTTGGGCCATATCTAGTGATGCTTTACTCCTGGCTCTGGGTTTACTCCTGGCTCTGCGCTCAGGAATCACTCTTAACCGTGCTTAGGGGACCTTATGGGGTGCCAGTGGCCATTTGCACTCTACCTACTATGCTGTCACCCAGGCCCCCAACTTCTCTTCCAAGTAAGGACCCCTCAAGAGAAGGAACCAATCACACAATCACAATTTCTTCTAGTTATTCCATCTTTAGCCTTCTCGTGCCAATAGTCACATAGGTTTTAGTTGGGATTTTTGACTTCTCTTTTGTAGGATGCTAATTGGAAGGTCTGAAAAGTGACATGACCCAGTTTTTTTTCAAGAAGTGTCTAGGGCTGCAGTGTTGAGAGTTGGTTGTGGGCAGGAGTGAGACCATATCAGTAATATAGAGGAGACATAGTATTGGCTTGACCCAGAGAAATGGGTGAAAAATGATCAAATTTGGTGTTTGATCATTTTCAAGAAAGAGTCCATGTTATTTCCTGAGAGACTGGTTGAAGAGTGAGAAGAAAGAAGGAAGTCAAACACTTGCCATAACTATGCTGCTGGACCCACATGAGGCTGTTTCACTCGGGGCACCCCAGAGGGGGGGCGTGAGAGCCCTGCCCTCCCCAAGGGACCCAGCCCCAGTAGCCAAAAATCTCCAGAACCCAACTGCCACCCTGCTCCTGGATGCTCTCCACACACTCGACTGAGCCTCACCCTCGAGTGAACCTATTCCTGGACACTGCATACCACACACCCTACCCATACTCCAAGAGTACTGCACCATATTAGATGGGGTTCAAAGTAAGAGGCAATCATTCTTAGAGGGATTTTTTTTTTTTTACAGATCATCATCATCATCTCATTGATTGTTGATTTTCTCGAGCTGTCTCAGTAATGTCTCCATTCGTTCTAGCCCTGAGATTTTAGAAGCCTCTCTTTACTCGTCCTTCCCAACGGTGTTGCATTGGAGGCTCTTCCAGGGTCAGGGAATGAGACCCATCATTGTTACTGATTTTGGCATATGAATACGCCACGGGGAGCTTGCCAGGCTCTCCCATGCGGGCAGGAAACTTGGTAGCTTGCCAGGTTCTCCGAGAGGGAGAACAAGGCTATAAGAGTCTCTTGCCCCCGAGCCTGGCTGTCTTCACTGGGGCCCCTCGAAGGGGGTAGGTTGAGTTTCCCTCCCCACCCCGAGCAGAGCCCCGGCAGCTGAAGACCTCTGGAACCCAGCCACAGCCATGCTCAAGGCCTCTCTCCACATGTTTGGACGTTCGGAGAAGCCCCTTACATGAAGGAACCAGCAGAGGAATCCAGGTGTGCGGGACCCGGGGCTGAGATCTCCAAGCCTGCTCAGATCGAGACTGGGCCTCTTCTGCCCAGATCCCCCATTTTCCAGTAGCTAGGTGATCACACCCAGAAACTTCCCCTGGTGCCATTTAATTCTGTCAATGGCCAACATCCATAGACTATAAAACCAAGTTATTGATTTTAGAATTTTTAAAAAGTCATTCCTTAAACTATAAATATCTTCAAAACAATAACTGCATTTTTGTTGCATGAATCAAGGTGTCTAATTATAAGAAATTAAGAGAAGGGTACACCTATGAAAGGTCCAACTGCTGTATATGTATCTATTTGAGGAGACTAATAGCTCTGATGGCAGTATCATTATTACTCTGAATCACAACCTAGGTTCAAAGAAAGTACTTATCAACATGAAAGGTAAACTTTAGCTAACCTTTTTAAAGTTTTTTGTTTGGTTTTTGTCTTAGGGTCACACTTGAAAATTGGGAGCAAATCTTTTTGCCTTACACTTCTGTTATTTTGTTCTGAGTTCAAACAGCTTTGTGACACCACAATATATAAAACATGAAAATATGGCTGCTCTGGTGGAAGAGTGGAGGGACCCTAATGAGCCCTGAACATTCAGCTTATTTGGTATCTTACTTGACACCTAATTCAGGGTTCCTAACACTTTGTAAGCTTCTGCTGTAAATCTAAATTTCCTATTTAAGTTTTACTGAGACCCATAATCTTCTCTCACCATTTTTTGGGGGGTGAGTGGGCCCACATCTGTGGTGCTCAAGAGGTACTACTCTTCAAGGTATATATGTATAAAAGCATACAAGGCTCAACTTCTAACAACATGTTAGTGATCTCTATAGAAAGGTTTAAAGGTCCCTGGGTGGAATACAACAATCCTCACCCTCTTTCCTCTAAGAATATTTTTTGTAGCATTTTCAGTGGTTTTTCATAACAAAGAATACAAAATGTATTATTTCATTCTGCTTTGGGGCAGGGATGGGGGTTCAGGATAGAAACACCCGAAATATAGTGGTGGGAAGCTGGAATGGTGGTGGGATTGGTGTTTGAATATTCAATGTAATGAAATATTGTAAACTACTTTATAAAATTAAAAAAAAAGTCAAAGGTGAAAACAGGATTGGGGTTGAGGCACTTGGGAGAAGGGAACTTCCATTAATGTGCATGGGAAAGATGGTGCAGCAGAGTGGGACAGGTTTAAGGCAAAGTTTATTTGTGGTTAAAACATTAGGGGCTTGGGGGCAGCCAAGGACTATTCTCAAGCATCACTCCTGGCAGTGCTTGGGACCATATGTGCTACCAGTATCAAACCAGGCTCAGCATGCAAGACAAATGCCTTAACCTCAGTTGTTCTGTCTCCCTAGCCTCAAGAGCTTAGTTTTAAACATATGGAGCTTGATGTATCATTAATCATCATGTACAGGTGTCACATAGGTTGTAACTTCAGAAGGATAGACTGCTCCTGAATTTTCCATGAATTTTCGTGCCTAGTTTGACTGCATGAATCAATCAACCAACAGAGGAACAAACTCTGTTGTTTTCTAAATGGCGTTAGGAGAAAAGATAGGCTATTTCTAATGCTAGCATGGGTTGGGAGAGGGAAAACAGTAACGTATTTGGGGACAATCATGAAGGACAATTGTGTAATGGGTGACTGAGGAAGAAGAGAACATTGGTGTCTTCTTTGTCTCAAGGTTAGTATCTATGAGTCTTGGGAGGTGAAATGTTTATTGGGAGAGACTTGGATATAGTACAGTGGTTAGAGCACTTGGCTAGCATGAACATGACCTGGGTTTGGTCTCCCAACAACCCCTGGGGGAATCAGGAAGTCCCTGACCCCACAGGCCTGAGCAGGTTTCACCCTCAGGCTCCAGCAGGCTTTGGCTCCTGAGCAGCTTAGCAGGCCTCTCCCAAAGAGAAATATTGTTTTCATTGGCTTTAAGAACAGTCATAATGACAATTCCCTCTCCCCTGGAGATGCTGTCAGACCTCGGGTTAATATATTGCCATTGTGGGTGAGGCATTATCTGTACTTATCATCAATGACAGTCCCCTAGTTTATACAATATGTATAATAGTAGAGACAGTCTGATAATTTTAGCTTAGATTCCAGAGACAAAAATGACAGGCTTTGAATTTCTGATTCTACAACTTATCAATGTTAAGACTCCCACCATACTCTGTGTTTCATTCTTTTATCTGTATAAATGGTCAGAACTTTAGTGCCTGTCTCACTGAGTCACTGTGAGGATGAAATCAATATATTAAGAGGTTTAGAATTTTCTGGCGCAGTGGATTCTACATGTGATAGTTATTATAGCAAATACTGTCAGCTATGTGCTGGGTGCTGCGATGAACATTGAATCTGACATAATCCCTGGCCGCGGACTCACTGATAGTAATTGAGATGGATTATCTCACAGGGAAGGAGGGAAATGGGTTCCGAAAGCTCACTCAACTCTGGACTGCTGATGGGCAGTTCTGAAATGAACAATGAGCCAAAAATATCCCCCCCCCCCATTTTAATCAAGGTAACGGGGTTTATGACAGTTCTCGTGTTATTGTTTAGTACTTGCAATGGGACTTCCCCTCCACCACTAGTAAACCTGCCTGTCTGTCCCGCGGTCCCTTACCCCCTATATGAACTTACTTCTTATTGTTGTCGTTTATTGTGTGTTTTTTTTTTTTTTCTGGCTCACACTCACCTTTGCTCAGGGCTTACTCCTGGCTCTACACTCAGGAATCACTCCTGGCAGGGCTCAAGAGACCATATGTAGTTCCAGGATCAAACCTGGTTCTGTTGCATGTAGGATAAATGCCCTACTCTCTGTATATTGCTCTGGCACTAATGAACTTTAAGACGGGAAAGAATTAGATCTTTTTCCCTTAAGGTGAAAATGAAAACTATATACAGTGAAGGACAGGATTGTTAATTGATAATTCTTCTGAGATGTATTCATTACTGAATAAATGAATAAAGCAATCACTTAAATATTTGCTGAGTATTGCTGATGTGTCAGAGGAGTCCTTCAATACTCATTCACTTTTACCTGGATGAGGAATAATTCCTTATGTAACTGGCATATTTGAGGGGAAAGTTAGCTTTTTATCAGAGGGTTTCCAAAGAAAGATATTTCAGGAACTTAATTCATTCAGTAAATAATCATGGGTGCTGAGTACTGAGCCAGAATCTAGAAACACAAGAGAGTAAGACCCCCGGTTCAATCATCAGGTGGTCGTCTACCCTGCAGAGACACACAGGGGAGTCCATCCATACTCCCAAACTAAGCACTTAACCCAGTTTCGAATAAAGTTGGGCTGTGTTCCCTGAGTCATCGGACGGGTAGGAGCTGCCAGATTCAAGGTAGAGGAGCAGAAGGACAGAGTTCTATGATTTAAACAAGCCCCATGGAAGCCGTCATCCCAGAAGCCTTCTGAGCTCAGAGCCAGTTTTTAGAAACTGGACCTAGTGTTAGTCCACGAAGATGAACTTATCTCAAGTGGTCAGCAGAGGCAAATGCTGTTACCCCAAAATGTTTTGAAGTTCACAGTATAGCAGGCTGGGTCTGTGCTGGCCAGAGCTCTCCCTGGGAGAGTGGGATTCAATGGGCACTTATTTTCAATGCCCTTAGCCAGGGGGACAGTTGGGCCCGTTGAAATGGAAACCATCTACCCCCTACATGAGTGGCAGCCAGGGCCCTGACTCACAGCCATCGCTTTGGCTAATGTGGATGCCCAGCAAGTACAATATGTTTGGGGCTTTTTTCCAGTGTCAAAGAGTGGATGAAGTGGGAACGTTGCCCAGTGAGAATCAGCCTCAGATGCCTGGGAACAGGAATAGCTGTTCCTTGTGTCAACAAGAGGCTTTTTTATGTGTGTGTGGTGGAACTAAAGAAATGCAGCTCACTTACTGGTTTGGCTAAACTTCAAAATTCTGTGCCCCCTTCCCCCCCACCTCTTCCCAGGAACATTTTGTCCATGTTGGTGGCTAAAAGGTGACGGCTTTCACATAGAAGTACAGCAGGAATTATTTAAGTGATATAAAAGGAAGAAGTACTCGGAGAATGATTGAATGCAGGGTGGGATTCCAGTGTAGGGGCTGGGGTGAGGATTATAAGAATCCATTTGGGTTTAGGTGCTGTCCTAGGAAATAGCTGAAATGCCTCATTTTTTTTTTTTTTTCTTTTGAGATCTGTGCTTTGGGATTCAGAAGGAAAGAAGAACCTGAGGCAGCATCAGGGGCCTTGGGTGGGTGAGATGAGAGAAGAAAGGTGAGGGCAGCCCAGAGAGAGATGTGCAGGATTGTGGCAGTGGTGGGGTGGGGGGGTGAGGAAAGTGGAGTGATTTGGAATGAAGCCTCTTTAAGAGGAGTCTCGGGGAGCAGCTTCCTGGAGGAGGGCTAGGCTGTGAAAAACCATGAAGGCTAGGACTGAAAAAGTTAGACTTTCCTCAACAGGCAACCAGAAACCATTTTTTCCCCTAGGTTCCGGAGCCTGGTGTCCTGCTGCAGTGACAGGACATGGCGGTAGAGAGAAGACTCATGGATGGACGTGAGCGTCAGCATTTCCCAAGCTCTGGGAATACTCCGATAGGGTGGCTGGAGAGAGGGGGAATGCTTATAAAAATTCACATCTCTGGGGTCAGAGAGTCCAACGGGTAGTGCTCTTGCCTTGCACACAGCTGGTACCACATAGAGTCCCCGAAGTCCCACAGGGAGTGATCCCTGAGTGCTGAGCCCGGAATAAGCCCTGAGCACTGCTGGGTATGACCTGAAAACAAATAAACAAGAAGATCCAGACCCCCCTCCCCCCAAATCTGCCCCCAGTTGTTTTCCTCTGGAAGATCTGGGGGAGATGGGTAACATAGCCACTAGTAGTTTTTCCCACCAGACTGTGGGACTACACTGGGGATACCTGGCTGGGCCCCTGAGAACATGTGTAAGGGACTGCAAGAGGGAAGCCTGTGTGAAGGACAATAGCTGCAAAGAACCACTGAGAATGTTAGCGCTGTGACACTCTCTCGGGCTCAGGAGACAAGGATGCCAACCCGGCCTGGCAGGGAGAAGACATTTTCTGTGCCCTTTCTTTCTGGTCTGATCTACATCCAAGGTGTGTGTGTTGTGGGGGTGTATGGGTGTGGGAGAAGGGTCGCCAATGCAAGGCAAGTGCTCTGCGGAGGAGCTCTTACCCAGCCCCCTGTTCCCATCCTGAAGGGCTCGAAGCCTGGAGAATCAAAAAGAAACGAAAAGTGGATGGAGGAGAAGAGAAGCGGTTCACAGGCATGAGAAGGGGATCACTATCCCGCACAGCAGACCCTGGCCCACCAAAGTTCCCAGCAGGAAAGCCCAGGGTGCTGGCCACTGGTCTCTGTCCCCTGGCATCACTGAGGACAGTGGGGGGCATGGGGTAGGGACGTCATGTTAGCTGGAAAGACTCCCATGAGTCCTTACCACCCTGCCCTTGAAATTCATGCCTGAGCTGGAACTTGAGCAAGAGTGATTGATAAGGATAAGGAAGATTGAGTGGTTGAGCAGTAGTTTTCTCTACCCACTTAAGATGATCTTCGGGATTCCATACTGTTGAAATTTTTTATTTTATTTTATTTATTTATTTTTTAATTATTTTATTGATTCACCATGTGGAAAGTTACAAAGCTTTCAGGTTAAAGTCTCAGTTATACAATGCTCAAATACCCATCGATACTGTTGAAATTTTATGTAGTGGCAAGAATAGAAAACAAACCAATTTCAGGTTGGGGATAGCAAAAGATAAAAGATGTGCTTTGGTCATGTCCTAAGTAAAGATGGTACCTATTTAACGTATGGATTATATATTGGGCACCTATCTTTGGAGCAGGTAAAGTATATTAAAAAAATAATAATAACAACTACCAATCGGAATAGTTGAAAGTGAACTTGGGCTCCCAAGATGAGAACCGCAGTCATGGGGTAGGGTATCCGGTAGCTGAAGTTTGTTTTGGAGAGTTTTTCTTTAGTGTCCCAAAGCAGATGTCCTCCAAACAGGCGGCAGCGGGTTTCGCTGATTAAAATGAAAACAAAGAAACTGTTCATCATCGGAGCTGACAGTTCAGGGAGAACCACCCAAGATGTAGATCAAAGGCGCCCAGAAATAGGAAGGTGCCTAATACAGATCTGCAGCCAGTGCCTCTCGTGTTGGATTCGATTAGCTACTCAGCGCAATACATTTTTTAAAATTTCATTTTGCTGATGAAAGTCACCCCGGAAGCCCGAGCCAGCCCTGTCCATGCCAGGCGAGTGAGGACCCGGGGGAGCCTCGGGCAGGTGGGGAGCCCCGAGCACGTGGGGCGGGTTCACGAGAACCAGAACCAGCGTGTGGACCGGGCGCCCCGGGCCGGCTACGCGCCACCTGCGCGTCTGCTTGGTTGACGCCGCCGCGAGGACCATCGTCCCCCCGCTCCCGCACGCGCTCCCCGGAGTAACCGATTCTTTGTCCTTAGCTAAAGCCAACAGCCGACGGCCCCCGCCGAGGGATGCAGCTCGGCCGGGACTGGGGTCCGAGGGCCGCGGGGAAGGGCCCTGGGCCAGGGCTTCCCCCCCGCGCTCGCGGCTGCACCGTCGCCCACTCGCAGGGACACACACACCCACGCCTGGGTGCAGGCGCGGCGCCCGCGGGTGCGTCCACGGGTCGCCAACGTCTTGAGAACGTTGTGCCCTCAAGAGGCTCAGACTCAGAAAACAGAAAAGTTGACCGGAAAGTGCAAGAGAAAGAAGCTCCCTGGCCAGGGGAGGAAACTTGGTATCAGGATTAAGTATGGCTCCTTTTGTGGGGATTTTGCAGGAAAACTGGATCTTTGTGTTACTTCTCCAAGAGCCTCAGAGGATTCCCATTTGTTTCCCAGAGGTGCCTTGTTAGTTTAGGGTCCATTTGTGTTGCAAAGACAAGATGAACATCTTGCATTCCCACTTAGGCCTGTGGGGACTGTCCAGTTAAGGCCTTTTACGTGTTAGACTTCAACAAATGCCTAATTATTGCCCCACTGTCTCTTGGTCTCCTGTGCGCCCGAGGTCTGGGAAAGAATTTATGGTCATGGGAAATTGTAAACTTCTCCAGGTTCAGAGACGGGCCCAGAAATTTTGCAGGGAAGTTTACGCTGCAGACGGGGACAGCTAAAATA
Organism: Sorex araneus; assembly: GCF_027595985.1. NCBI lineage: Eukaryota > Metazoa > Chordata > Mammalia > Eulipotyphla > Soricidae > Sorex > Sorex araneus. The sequence continues at coordinate 246,676,539 of NC_073302.1, forward strand.
GAACTGGCAGAAAGGGGGCTTCCTCGCTCACTGCGATGGGCCATTAAGTCAGCAGAACCTGGAAGGTTTCAGCCTTGCAAGCGACCCTCACGCCGCTTGGAGTTTTATGCATGAGAAAGGAAATTTCTGGGGCCGCGGGGAAAGGCGTTACCCGGGCCAGGGTCGGAGGCGCTCGGAGTGACGGCCCGGCTGCCGGTGCATACATAGCTCGGTCGGAGGCCAGGGGCTGCGGCGCCAACCCCATTGTGGCCTCCGCCTGGCTGTCCCCCGAGTCCACCCGACACTTCTTCCTTACTCCGAAGTAAGGAAAAACCCGATCCTTTTCGTGCTCGTGCAGGTATTCCTGGGACGCGATGAGACTAAAGGGCGCAAAACAGTTCTGAAGCTGCTTCGGGGTCGGAAGCTGGCGTCTCAAGATCCGAGGAAGAAGAGGGTGTGTGCAGAAGGGAGCGGCCAGGAATCTCTACTCGGAAAAAGGAAGGAGAGAGGGGAAAAGGCGCGTAGGACCGAAGGGGTTAAACAGCGGCCATTGCGCAGGCGCAGAAGCGGACCTGATGCCGGAAGGCGAACCGGGCGGCGCGGGCGGAAGCCAATGCAAAGGACTCAATTAGCCTAGACTTGCATCTGCTTTCGTCGTCTCCCACATGGTCTAGCGGTTAGGATTCCTGGTTTTCACCCAGGCGGCCCGGGTTCGACTCCCGGTGTGGGAACGCCACACTTTTTAAAAAACTGAATTCCACGGAGGGCTCGGGTAGAAAGGCAAAGACTGATCTCTTTTTATGTTTTGCTTTTTAAATATACTTTAAGCTCGTTGAGAGCACAGAGACCGGGGTTGAAAGGAACTTAAGATCTTCCCCTGCAGCGGGCGTGAGATTCAAGTAGTTCCCCCCAAACTCGGTGCGGCTGAGATGCCACACTAACTGCAGTGGGAATCTAGCGTTTGAAAGAAAGGATTGCAATTTAAAGTGAAATACGAGGAACCCACCTGCCCTAGGCTGATCTGTCCGCAGTAATTGCTCCTTGGCCAAAGTGCCGGCTCTTTGAAAGTTAAATATGCATTGCAGGACTCGATGAGTTGCCTTTTAAGTGGCCTGACACCAGTTATTTGCAAAGGACGACAAGCTTTCCAGAAAAGACATATTCTCGGGAGCAAAGTACTTTGGTGTACAATCAGTCTATTGTGTGCGATTCAAAGAGCTCAAAAAACCAATCGGGGAGAAAGGGGGAGGGGACGGGAAGCAGTTTATGACAAATATCGTGGAGTGAGTAAGGGTTGACAATATTCCCTTCCCACCCCCTCCCACCCCTCCCAAATTCACTTTTTTCTCACCCCCTGCCACTTATTTGACACATTGCGTGGAAGAAAACTTGAAGAATTCATTTTTAGGCTCAACTAGAATTAGATCTCTCTGGACTGATGTATGGCAAGACAGTTTCTAAATGTTACCAAGAACACTGTAATCCCCTACCCGGTACCTTACCTCTGCAAACGCTTGCCGTTAGGCCAAATCTCAAGACGTTTGAGCCACACCAGGTCTTTCCCACGGGTGTGGAACCCTTTGAAACTTCTTCAACTGGCTGCCAAAAACACCAAGAAGGGACTGTGAAAAAGACTTGGCGCCCAGAAGACTGTCTGAAACTTCTTTTCCGTCCCCCTTCCAGGTCCTTCAGGATTTTAAGGGGCACACACACACACACACACACACACACACACACACACACACACACACACACACACACACACAAAAAAAAAAAAACCTGTCATTTTTCATGAGAAAAATTCTAGGCTATTATTAAGAATTATGAATAATGATTATTAAATTATTCAAAAATTCCTAATAAAAAGGTTTTTTTGGGGGGAACCTATGAAATCAGCAGGTAATCGGTTTTTATAAAATCCAGCAAGGCTGAATTAGCAGAAAAAGAAAAAGCGTATTTTAAAAAAATTGGTGATTTGCATTGGGCATGGCACTGCTGAAGCAGATTAAGTGCTCTACACACCTTTCCAAAGTGATCCTTATTTGGTTATTAGATACTATAATGGATCAGTCCAAGGCCTAGTAGGAAATCGCCTACCCTGTCTTAGCAGAGACCTTTCCTGGAAAGAGTAGGGATTATTTAGGGTGGAGGGGAAGGAGGGAGCATTCAGGGGGAAGGCTCCAGTTTTCCCACCTGCCCTTGGGAGGCCGGGAGCCGGTAAAGGGCGGCTGCGGGAAGAGCCGTGTGTCTCTCTCCAATTGCTTTGACATTTATTTTCACACGGTAGGTGAGTTCCATTCATCTGAAGCACCAACCCTACTCATCCTAGCAATCATTAAAAAAAAAAAATTATTAGTGAATTACCGTGGGGTACAGTTACAAACTTATGATCTTTCATGTTTGTATTTAGTTTCTGTTCTTAACAATCATTTTTATAAAATAAATTTTTGGCTTCAAGGATTTGACAAAAGCTTTGTGTTTTATTTTTGGTTTTTGAACTACACCCGCAGGAACATGCTACCCTCTGTCCTATAACTCCAGCCCCCAAATAAGTGAGATATTTGTTTTTGCTTGGGACCACACCCGGCTGTGCTCAGGGCTTACTCTGGGCCCCTGGTGTGGCTCAGGAGAACCTTATGAGGTACTGGAATCAAACCTACCCACAGCCTATCTCTCTGACAACAAAAGCTTTTCTTAAATCTTTACCAAAGATACACAGAACTTCATTCTAGGGACGAGAACTTCATTCTAGGGATGATTACTTAATAAAACGAGAGTTGACCTTTGAGGGGAGATGGTTGCTTTAGTTATGTCAGGCATTTAGTTTAAAGTCTTTTTTTTTTTTTTTTTGGCTTCTTGGGTCACACCTGACGACCCACAGGGGTTACTCCTGACTCTCCAGTCAGAAATCACTCCTGGCGGTGCTCAGGGGATCACAATGGATGCAGGGAATCAAACCCAGTTCAGCTGCGTACAAGGCAACCGCCCTACCCACTGTGCTATTGATCCAGCCCCTTAAGGTCTTCTTTAAAATACTAAAGTAGTATTGTTTCACATCACAAAACATATATTTGACATGTATGCTTTAGGATTACAAGTTTACTTTTTTCCCCTGGAGTTTCTTTTATTTTTCTTTTCTAAACCGAATCACTGTGAAATAGAGCATTACAAAACTGTTCATAACTGCTTTTCAGTCATACAATGTTCCAACACCCATCCCTCTACCAGTGTCATTTTCCAGCATCAGTGTCCCCAGTTTCCCTACCTCCCCACAACACTCCTCCCCCAACTAAATTTACACATTTCCCCATGTGAGTTAACCCCTTCTATCAAAGTGCGAATAACCCTCCCTCCAGTCAGTCCCATCCAGTCCCGTACATCAATCCTCTTCCCCTTCATCCCCTGTGATCTGAGTTCTGATGTCAGTATCCAATAATTTGTTTCCTTTTTGTTTTGACCATTCTTTGCCTTGTCAAAATTTGCCGGGAGGTTGGGGGGAGTCATGTGGGAGGGCATTTGGGCCACACCCAGAGACGTTCAGAGCTTACTCCTGCTCTGAGCTCAGGGATCACTCCTGGCATGCTTGGGGGAACCATGTCAGGTGCTTGGGATGGAAGATGGGGCTGGCCACGTGCAAGGCAACCCCTACTTGCTGTACTATTGCTCCAGCCCTTGCTTTGTTAGTTTATATTTCACATACAAATAAAAATCATCTAGCAGAAGCTCCTTGAGTTCTCATTTCTCGCACAGATTAATAGCCAAGTGATATTCCATTCTGTGTATATAGCCATGTATTTGGGGGCAGGGGGTGGTTCAGGCCATACCTGCTTGTACTCAGGGGACCATAAGCAATGCTGGGCATTCACCTGGGGTTGACCACATACACCTTACTCCTGTGTTGTCTCTCTGGCCCAAGCTTTGCATTTTATTTTTTTTGTGTCACACCCAGCGATGCTCAGGGGTTACTCCTGGCTCTGCACTCAGGAATTACTCCTGGCAGTGCTTAGGGGACCATATGGGATGCCGGGGATCGAATCAGGGTCGGCTGTGTGCAAGGCAATCTCCCTACCCTCTGTGCTATCGCTCCGGTCCCAAGCTTCTCATTTTTAATATTTTTGTTTGCTCTCCCAGGAATCTAGCCAGGGCCTCATACATGCAACACATATGCTCATTGCTACTATAGCCCCAGCTCTTACCTAGCCTTGCATTTTTGCAAAAATATCTAACTGCAATTTTCATTAATCATATTCATAATCAGTATTTAGATTTTTGGGCTGTTTGAGCTGTAAAGGCCCTTAGCAGTCACTTAATCAAGCCTCTCACTTTACCCTTGAAGGGTTGGACTGGGTCAGGATTTTATTCTTTGGAGTCCTTGATTATATCCACCACTACCACAACAGAAAGGAATCTTTGCCTGATGTCCTGAACACATATTATTCCTTATATCCTGGCTTTGAAGAAAAGGGTTGCAGGCAGAGTAGATAAATTTAAACATTTTTGTTGGATTTTTTTTTTTCATTTTGGGTCACACCCGGCAATGCACAGGGGTTACTCCTGGCTCTGCACTCAGGAACCACCCCCGGCAATGCTCAGGGGACCATATGGGATGCTGGGATTCGAACCCGGGTCGGCCGCATGCAAGGCAAACGCCCTACCCGCTGTGCTATTCCTCCAGCCCCCTGGATCTTGCTTTTGGCCAGTTTGCGCATGGACACAGTTGTGATACTTCCTTTTGGTTGAAGGTCTGAGGAATTTTTTTTAACTAGTCACATAAACATTTCTGGCTAGTGATCATCTTTATTGAAATGTTTGGCTTACTCATAGGTTGTCAATATTTTGGGTTAGAACCATAAATCCAGAGGGAGTCTTTATGAGTATCACTTCATACATGTGTATGTATAGTTACATAGATTTGTAGTATGTTCCCTCAGATAGATGTTGCCTAAAAATATTAAACAATCAGAATATTGAAACTTCACATTAGTACAGGAAAGGAAAAGGAAATGGGAATTTTATCCATGTTGTAAAGCTGAATAACTCGGAAAAATACTCAATACTTGGAAAATCACTGGAACAAATAATCAAAAAATCAATTTGCAAATACCTAGAAGACCACAGGGTACTAAGTAATCACCCCACATAGCTTTGTGGAAAACAAAGCTTATCAAATGAATCTAATTTCCTTCTGTCACAGAGGGACAGGAATGGCAGATGGAGAAGCCAAATTACTGATCCTGATTTCAGAAAACTTGTCACTCTGTACTTTGTTATGTACTTGTGAAGAAATATAGTGAAGACCATTGCCCTTTATTTTTATTTAATTATTTTAGGCATTTGGGTCACACTCGGGAATGGTCAGCAATGCCTACATTTTTTTTGGGCATTTGGATTACACCCTAGCAAACTTGGGGAACCACACAGGATTCCAGGGATTGAACCTGAATCAGTCATTCAAGGCAAATGCCCTATCTGCTGTACTCTCTGTCTGGCCCTGGCTACCATCCTTATAGTAGGCGCATATTCAAAACAAAGTGTAAGACTCAGCTTCACCCAACCTGTGTAAATTATGGCGTTTTAAATTGCGTCTTCCCAAGTCTCCACTGCCTCAATTCCTTATTTTAAGTGTCCTTCAGGTTGCTTTACACAAGTCATTTCATCTCCCTTTTACTCACTTTCCCTGTAATAACCCACCTACTTCATAGGCTTGTGAAGACGGGATGAGCTAATGTTTGTGCTAATGTTTTCCCCTGCCTTTGTGCTGGGTCAAATCACATTGCTCCTTAGATCATAACAGTAGGTACTGACTTCTCAACCCCTATATCATAATGCCCTTCTTTTTTGCGGAGGAGGGGAGCGGCATGCCTAGTTGTGCTGTTTACTCCTGGCTCTGTGCTTAGGGGTCCCTCATGATGGTGCTGGGGGACCATATAAGGTGTAGGGATCAAACCAGTGTTGGTTGCATACAAGGCAACCTCCTTAACCCTTGGACTATCTCTCTTTCTACTGCCTCACTTTCTACTGCCTGTCCCAGGCCAGAACTGAGTAAGCTGCTCCCCTAATATAAAAACCTTTCAGGACTTTGAGCTGCCTAACTTTGATTTTTTTTTTTTTTGCAGTCAAATTCCTAATTTTGCAGTCAAATTCCTCCTCCTTCCCACTATTCACCAGATGCCAGTTATTTTTTTAAAATTGTGTCTATTATCTGGTTTTTATTAATTTTTCCTTCTCCCGAAATGCTCTTTCATTCATTTTCTAAATATATGCATTTCATCCATCCCTTAAGACTCAATTCAAATGTCACATTCTTCATAGAACTTCCCCAGCCCCTCATACTTCAGGGAATCTCTGTTGTTCCCTGCGGTGCCCTGTGCACTCCTGATACTTCTCCTCTTTCCCTTCAAGGCTTCAGGGCTGTTTCCTGTCAAGTCGCTCCTTCTGCTCCTGACAGTGAGTGAGATCTCCACATGTTTCCCTCTTGTAGTTGCCACACTTGTCCTGGACCCAATAGTTTACACCCAAGCCAGTGCTCAGAGCAAGTATTTAGTAAATGTGTGTGGACGGGATGTATGAGTGGGACAGGCTTCTACCATCCTAACCTTCTCAGTTACAGAGAGCATTGGGACCAACTTGGACCTGAGAGAATGTCATTAGCTTATAACACTGTGGAAAGTGGGTAGTGGGCGTACCTGCCTTGGGGATCACTGGAACCAAGGTTCCCTTTATCTGTCAGATTAGTTCTCACCTAAATCCAGACCAGCAGTGGATTTGGGCCCTACCAGTTCCCTGCTTCCTCAGATTTTCCTCAAGAAAGAAAGAAGGCCTTTTCTTTTCTTCATTTCTTTTGGAAAGTCATGGGAGGAATGTGATGGAACCTGGGCCCTGGGTCCTTCCAATGTTTGTGTGTCAGGGGAATGGTGATTGACAGCTCTTATTAGGACCACATGGTGGACAGAAAGGAGATACTTAGTTAAAATGAAGTCAGAGACATTAAATCATGGTGAAAGTTGCACCAACTTGGAAACACACTAAAAACTTGGAAATTGTACAAGACTAAATTTTGTCGTCTTTGGATTATATTCTTCCATACACAAAGTGAAAAATGCACAAAATTAAGCCTGAGATAACACCTTTCTGGTAAAAGTAAGCATTTTGATATTCTTTTTATTTGATCTAGTCATAGGTTGAAAAAATTTATAGTAGGCTCATAATATGGCAACTCAGATCTAGACTTCCATTTTCAGTTGAGGGATCCACATACAATGGAAGCACATAAATAAGGCAAGCATGAAGTATATTTCATTTGAAATGATGCAAGTCTCTGATGGTTTAAGAGTAGAACTTAAACCAGCTTATCTGGTCCTTCACTGACTTCATCCCCAGGAAGATGTATTTATTGTTTCCCTTTATTGTTGTGATGACAAGGACAGGGGAGGTAGAGAGAACACACTTGCTTGTTATGTGCAATGTTGTGGCTTCTGGGACTCCACCTAGCACTGCCACTGGGCTTGCACCAACTTGTGGGGGTTGCTAAGGATTCAACTTTCAGTGTCCTGTTTGCAAGGCAGCTGCTTTCATCACTCAGATAACTCTGAGTCCAAAGTGATAATGCACAAAGTCTTATGAGATGGCATCCATAACTAATTTGTAGAACTTGACAACTTTGTCTTAAGATAAATTTCCTGTATATTTGCCTAAAATTGGCCTAAAATTGGGTTTTGGTTTGGTTTTATGTGGTTTTTTTTGGGGGGCTACCCCTGGCGGTGTTCAAGTCTTGCTCCTGGCTCTGTGCTCAGATGGGGCTTAGGAGACCATATGAGGTGTCAAGAGTCAAATGTGGGTTGGCCATGAGAAGGCTAAGGTCCTACCTGCTGTTCTATTTCTCAAGCCCCAAATTGCAATGTTTTAAGGCACAATCCCCAGCACTACCTTTGTTTTGGCGGTGTGTGGGAAGTGGTGGTCTCCAGGTTGGATGCTGAACTCAGAGAACAGGGAAAGAATTCTCAAAGAATGCTCAAAGAAGAAGACTCCTTAAAAATTATGGTACCCAGATACAGTTTATTATAGGAAAGGATGCAGATCAATCAAAGAGAAGAGGCACACAGGGCAGAGCCTGGGAGGGTGCCAAGCTCCAAACTTCTTTTGTCCTGCCCCCATGCCCCTGCCTCACTCTCTTGGAGTAGGAATTCAGTATCTTCCCAGTTTTGATGTGCAGCAACATGCACGGATGGACGGATGGACGGCAACAATCAGAGAAGTTCATCTAAGCTCTTGTTGGGAAGGAGTGGCAGGCCTCTCTGGTCAGGGCTCACTCCTAAAGGTGCTTAGAGGGATCACATGAGGTGGTGAGGCACAAATTAGGCTATGAGCAAGGAAAGCCCCTTACTTATGGAAGTACCTCTCAGTCTCACGTTGGGGTTTTCTGCTTGGGCTCCATTATTAAGTCCCGGTTAACAGCTTAATGACTCATTTGGCGGTTCTTAGTTGCTAGTTGGACCAAGAGCCCAAAACCCCCAGAATTAGTCCCATGGCTGGTCTTTCTGGCACAGCCAGATCCCTCTCTAAGACTAGCAGGTGTGTTGAGTTTTTGCCCTAAATATAAGCAGCCCCAACAGCCATGACAGCGGTGATTGCAAAATAGAAGGTCCCCAAAGTAGAAGGTCAAAACCAGATCCCTTTGGACATGACCAAGTTCTTTATTCAGCACCATTTCCCCTGTTTTCCCTGTTAATGGAGATAGAGGAGATAAGGTTGGTCACTGTCACACACTCTGTACCAAAACCCCGGGCAGGAGCCTGGGGCCACAGTCCATTTAGTGCTGTTCTGTTTCTTTCCTCCAGACATTCCCAGAGGAGGGGCAAAGAGAGGGTTCTGGGGAGTAGCAGAATTTCTCTGAGGCCCATACTCCAGTTGGAATCTCCCAGCCTAATGCTCTGATCTTAAAATGGAAGTGGTGGGCTGATAGGGAGTTTCTGAGGCGTATGGAAGGGGGGTTTCTGCCTCAGGAGAAGTGTGAGTCAGCTGAAAAGATCAGTACTTGCCCTAGGATTTCCGCTAAAAGCACAAAAGCAAAGTTACAGAATTGAGCGCAAAGGAGGCTTTTGATTTTGTCTGAATTTTAAAGCACTTGAGAGGGAACTGGGGGGAGTTCATCTTATCTTTATTTATTGATTGGGTTTAGGGCACACCTGGCTCTAGCTCCGGGCTTACATCTGGCTGTATCCAGTGAAGGCGTTGATTGCATGCAAAGCAAAGGTCTTCCAGGTTGTACTACTTCCAAAGGAGTTCATCTCATCTCTGGGCGTCTTTTTGGGCCATAAGGGCTGTACCTCTGAGGCAACGCAAGTACATTCCCCTGTTTTTTTTTTTTTTTCCTATTTGGGTCATACCCAGCAATTCATAGGGGTTACTCCTGGCTCTGCACTCAGGAATTACCCCTGGCGGTGCTCAGGGGACCATATGGGACGCTGGGATTTGAACCCCGAACCCCGGGTCGGCCGCGTGCAAGGCAAACGCCCTACCTGCTGTGCTATCACTCCAGCCCCACTTTCCCCTTTATTCCCAGGCTCCCTCCTTGTGCCTAAGCAAACCCATCTTCCCAAAGCAGTGACTTCCATTGATAGCCTCTGGTCCTCACTAGCGTTGTTTTCTATTCTCGGCTCTTCTCGGGGTGGGGGGGGCGGTAGAGGGAGCAGGAGTTCAGTGAGTGACCCATGTGCTCATTGAGCTCCTGGTAGGAGCACAGCCTGACAGCGATCAGAAGCGGGAGTAATTTTCCATAACTTGTGCTCGTTAATGTCCTGATTGGGGTTAATGGATTCAGGGGAGGCGGTGTGAACACACACGAAGTGAAGTGAAGGAGGAATCATCAGAATTTGGCAACAGCTCCGAGGTGGGCGTGAGGGGAAGGGATGATTTGTTGACAACCCCAAGATGGTAAGCCTCTCCAGAGAGACAGAGAAGTGGGGCAGAGAGAATGGGATTTGTCTCCTCTGACAGATCCGAGGCACTGCAGGGACATCTAAGTGGAGCAACCTGAGCGTGCAGGACCAGGGGCCGGAACACCTGTGCAAGCACAAAGCACTCACCCAGGGCCACTGTCATTTTCCACAGCTCGGGGGCGGAGGGGTTTTCTCCGGGAGCCGCTCCTGGTGCTGGCAGGCGGAGTGGGCGGTGGAGGGGCAGAGCAGCCAGCGCGCTGTGTGCAGGCACTGCGGGAGGTTGCGGGTATATCCTGCCAGCGGCTCCACAAACACAAAACACACCTGCCACTGACCCTCCTGACCGCTGCGTGGGGCACCCGCTTGCAGGCTCCGCAGAGCTCAAAGGGCCTCCAGGTCCGCTGCACTTGTCACGGGCTATTTTTTTTTTTTTATCATCATCTTCACCTTCTGGCAGGTGGCAGCCAAGTGTCCTAAGGAAGGTGGGGATTTTTCTAATTTGTGCAAAGGTACTATCTGAGCGAGCAGGGGCTCTAGGGTGCTTGCAAGACGTTTTGAAAAATAAGTCGTGGTTAGGACTGGAGAGATAGTCCAGCGGGTAGAGCACTTGCCTTGCATGCATGCAGCCCACCTGGCTTTGAGCCACATCACCCCTGCCCGCCTGTGAGGAGCACACCGCTCCCCTGAACCCTGCCAGAAGTGATCACACATAACCTAGTGGTGCTTATGTTGTGGTGCTCCCTGCGGCTTGGAGTCCTTTAGTCCTGGTGCTCACACTGGTTGAGCATTCCTGGTTTTAGTGCTCAGGAGGAGGTCACTGGGGTGGGGGTGGGGGTGGGGTCTCACACTTCCTGGTCTTGGTGCTTCCCCTCTTGCAGTGTTTGCACTGGCTGTGGTGTGGGGTTCAGTTGTGGGCATAGGGGAGGGGGGTGGTGCTGAGATCACAGACTGCAGAGCCCACAGGATCTCACGCAGCATGTGGGAGGCATGTGGGCATTGATTTAACCTTGTTACAGGTAGGCCACTGAGTGCCCCCCCCCCAGACCCCTCCTCTCTCTGTGCATCTTGTTTTCTTGCTCTCACCCTTGAGACTCAGCATCCTGGGCTAACTGCAGTCATGGCAGGATTGGCAATGGAGGGATGAGGTTGCAGGCCAGCTATGCCACCCATGTGCTCAGTCTTGGATGATGCGGTGCATCTGTCTTGTCCAGAAATGTAACCTATCGACATGGGTCTTGCATGGGAAATGACATTTCAGCTCTCTGTCACAGTCCGTCGGGGAACTGAGGTTGTTTGTCCTTGTTCATCAAAAGTCCTCTGGCGTTGAAAGACTTAAGCATAAGCATGGTGGAGATAGTCCCTTTATTCCTTTCAATGTGCCTCTTGTCAGAGGATTGCCTTTTCTTCTTATTGTGCTTTTGCAAATGAAAATGAAAGTTTTATTTAAAAAAAATTATTCTTTCCAGTTGGAGTTTTGATCCTTAGCTGGATGTGGAAGGCCCTGGGGAGATTGATCAAATTAAAATTTCCGTGTTGAGAATCACAACAATTTGAATCTTTATTTGATGGATAGCAGAAATAACCAGTACTTTGACATGCTGGAAAGAGGCCAATGTCAGCTATGACAAATAAAATAACAGAACGGGAGAATGCGATTTGTTCCGTCTTAGACTTGACACAATAAAAGCATAACAAAAAGCTTGTCTATTTAGAGAGAGCTCTTTACCTTTTAAGTGTGATCTTCCGAGGACATGACATAACTATGCAATTGCATGTAGGCGCATAGAAAACTACACCTTCCAAGTTAATGAATGTCTAGTGGACATCTGGTTCTTATCTAAGTCTTCCTTTCCTCAGGCCTGAGGGTCAAGAACCCTCCACAGATGGCCACAGCCAGGAAGACTACTGTGCCTCCTTCTGGCTATTCATGATGAAGCTTTCCATGCTTTTTGCAATTTCTTGTGGGTCTGTAATTTCAAATAGGAAGTGAAAAGTCATGAAGTGAGAAATAAACATAAGGAGCCCAAGGGCTGTGGACGTTCAGTGCTCAGGGCTTACCCTTCTGCGCCTTCTGCAGTATCTGCTGGGGAGGGGAAGTCAGAGGCTGGTGAATGGGCAGGTTTCTGAAGCGGGAAGGGAAGATGCAGAGCCTAGAAGAGGAAATCCAGGTCGCTCTGCCTCTCTGCCAAAGGAGGCCATAGATATATCTCCTTAAATATTGAATGGGGGTTGCGGTGGAGGGGTGGGAGGCATAGAGATGGGAGAGAGGGGAGCTGTGAGAGCAAGTCCTTGGGCCTGTGTTTATTTTGCTTGGGATGCTCGCTTTTCTTGGAGCCAGGGAGTACCTGTGCCCTGGCCTTGGTGTGGAGATCTGCTGTTCCTTTGCTCGGTCGAGACTGCTCGCTTGCTTAGCTCCATGCCCATTTGGGTCAGATCCATTCAACAACTCATGCTGATGTCCCAGGGTTCAAGTGGCAGCCCATGTAGATTTTTACTGGAGCTTGGGGCATGGATTAATTGTGTCGGTGCTTGGGCCACAAGCCTTAGTGAGTGAATGATCTTAAGGACGGGAGGCTGAGCTGATGGAGCTGCACACTGGCTCTCTGTGTGGGAGTCTGGAGCGACACCCCACTTTCTCTAGGGCAATTCCCAATCAACACAAGGTGTCCCTCCCCCTGCCCCCCCCAAGCCCTCAGCTTAGCAGGTCTGGCCAAAGAATGTTGGCTACTTCCACTAGCCTTTTTGAGCTCCAAAGCTGGTTCAGCCCAGTAAGTGGTTGCCCAGTCCACAGCTCTGAATGGGGCCTTTCGAAAATCCTTTTCACTTTGCCTCGTAACCTGAGCTCATTCTCCCTTTCTGGCAAGGAGGCAGTGGAAAATTCCCGGTCCGTAGAGAGCTGGCTTCATTTCCCAGCAATTCTACGAAGTTCTGTCTTTGTAATGGCACAGAGGAGGCAGCCTGAAGATCTCCAAAGGCCCGATATCTAAAACTCAAAGTACCTGAGGCGCTGATGGCAAAAAGCAGAGTCCTGTTCTTAGTGCTGGGGCTTTAGTTTGGAATACATCTGACTCTGAAGGTTTGGTCACGCCGACGCCTTCAGTTGGGGGCCTGTGGCAACCTTAGCAGGTCTCCAAATATTGTGTTTCTTGACAAAGGTATCTTAGACTGCCTAATTCATCCCTTTAACTTTAATTTTTTCTTTTTTTTTGGTTTTAGGCTATACCGGCAGTGCTCAGGGCTTACTCGTGGCTCTGTGCTCAAGGATCATTCCTGGCAGAGTTGGGGGACCATATCTGGTGCCTGGGATCAAACCAGGTTGACCACGTGCAAGGCAAATGCCCCACTCACTGTACTGTTGTTCTGGTCCCTCTTTATTTTGTTATCTGTAAACATGCCAACAGCTTCTAGCTTGATAAGGGAGTAAAACTAGGAGGAGGAGTAAAACTAGGAGGCACAGAGCCCTGGGGCATGACTTCAGGGTGGTTTTTTTTTTTTTTTTGTAGTTTAGTTTTTTAGTCACACCTGGCAGTACTCAGGGTTTGGTCCTGGCGCAGTGCTCAGGGATCACTCCTGGTGGTGCTTGGCCGACTGGATGCAGTGTTGAGATTTGAACCGGTACTGGTGGTGTGCAAAGCAAGTGACTTAACCCCTTGTCCTATTTCTTCAGCCCCTATAGTTTCAATTTTGACCCTTGGCTTTGGAACCCAAAGGAGAGGGTTTCTGTATTTTCTTCAAATCCCAGCTTTTCATATAAAAAATAGAAATCAGGAACCATGGATTGGTAGGTTGATAGGTTTGAGGACTCTACCTGTGCAGGCAGAGGGCTGGAGACAAGTTAAGTGAAGAAACAGGAAAGGTTTTTGGGGTACGCTCCTGGGCAGGCCATAATTCAGCTCTGGTGAGATTGGGGAAACAACAAGCCTAGGAGAGGCTTAGCAGAGCTTTTTTTTTTTTTTTTGGGTCACACCAGGTGATGCACAGGGGTTACTCCTGGCTCTGCACTCAGAATAGCTCCTGGAGGTGCTCGGAGGACCATATGGGATGCTGGGGATAGAACCCAGGTTTGCCATGTGTAAGGCAAATGCCCTACCCACTGTGCTATTGCTCCAGCCCCAGCAGAGCTTTTTAAAGTCTCTGGTGTGATGGGGAACAAAGTGGTTTCTCTGGCAGAAAAGCGACAAAAGGAAGGTGCGCTCTTTGGTGGGAGGGAGGAGAGGATGGTGTAGTTGGTCTGGCATTCCTTTATCCACAGGAGGCGGATGGAATGCCACCTGGTGGAATGCCCACTTGTCTTCCTTGCACGGGGAAGAGGCAGGGTGATCCCAAGCAAAGCTAGATGAAGCTCAACAGGCAAGTACCTGACTTGCATGTACAAGGCCCTGGGTTTTGTGTGATGTAGGCAGGTAGATTTGGGAAGTGCCACCCCCACCCCTCATGGCAAAGGAATTCCTGGGGTGTAGTAAAACCACCTAGCCCTAAGGCTGTCAGATCTTTACCTGGCACTATCCTGGACCAGAGAAGGCTGAACCTACCCTCCAACAGAAGATCATCATCAGCTTGATCATCATCATCCCGTAGATCGTTGATTTTCTTGAGCAGTTTCAGTAATGTCTCCATTTGTCCTAGCCCTGATATATATATATATATTATATTATATATTACTTTGCACACATTTTACTGTTTTGGATTGTAAGAACAGAAGTACAAATTACTTCTCAGTTCATTTAGTTTAACAAGGAAAATTAATGTCAAAAGTAATGCTTAGGGACAGAGAAAATAGGGCGTGGTTCAGTGGTAAAGTACATGCCTAACATATATTATTCCAAGGATTCTAACACACACAAACACACAAAGCTAAGAGCTAATGTTAAGGTTCACTTATAACTTTCCTTCACTTATGACCATCAGGTTATACATTGAAAAATCCCCCAGGGATACAAAGAAATTGAAGCTTCCATACTCTGCTTTAGATGGAACTCAGTTGCATTGCAGCTATTAATTTTACTATACTAATACCATGATATGCTATATTATATTATTAATATATAGGTAATATGAAGTTCACATTTGTACCAAGTGGCAGGCCCACATCTCCTGCCATTGGCTGTGATAGTCCAAAGCCCACCTCCAGTGCATAGCTATTGGTCTCAGTGGTTCCTCCTGGTTTGCAGGCAACTCTTATCTCACTCCAAATGCTGGAAGTGAGAAAGAACCTATCAATTCCTGTGGCATCTCAAAAACCTCCCTTCACTGCATTGCCACTGGCTCATCTTGCTGCCTATTGGGGACTTCAGCGTAGCACCCAGTGAACTGCTGTGATGACCTGGGGGAGTTAGGTCTCTGGGAAGACCCAGCTAAGCCTGTGTTTTAGTAATGGGTGGCTGAGAGGAAGGTGGTAAGATGGATGCTAAGAGGTGGCATTTCTCCAGTGATGGCAGGACCTGCCAGAGTCTTGGTATTGAAAAATGAGAGTGGCAGCTTCAACACATAGGACTAAGGTGGATTCAAGGTGCCCTTGTCCTGCAATCTCGTTACACATTTTTTGTTGAACTTGAATTCCTGTCATGTTTTCTCCTTTGTCCCTCAAATTAGAAGCCCTGAGATTTTAGCAGCCTCTCTTTACTCGTCCTTCCTAGCAGTGCCGCATTGGAGGCTCTTTCAGGGACAGGGGAATGAGACCCATCATTGTTACTGGTTTTGGCATATGAATACACCATGGGGAGCTTGCCAGGCTCTCCCATGCGAGCAGGAAACCCTCGGTAGCTTGACAGGTTCTCTGGAAGGGAGAACTAGGCTATAAGAAGATCCAGCAGAAACAAAGTTCAAGAAAAGAAATTTTCAAGGAAGACCATCCCAACTCTATCCTCTTTGGCAACCACCCTGGTAACACACTTTTATCTTAAGTAGAAGCCCCACATGGGGCAGCTTGGGAAAAAAAAATCCCATAAAAGCCAACTTAAACAAAGGAAGTGAGTTCATACTCTGTCCGAGCCCAGGTGCTGCTTGTGCCCACGTGGCCGAGCACATGTGCTGCCCCATCTCCCCACTTGAGATGTGTAGTGGGGCTCTCTCTGTCCTTGGAGAAGCCCCTGTTCTCTCTTGAGCATGCTACTCTTACTTTTTTCCTTCTCCTTCCCCTTTCTCAAAACCTTCAAGTAAAATCTGTAGTGTTCTTCACTGCTCGTGTCTCCTCCTGAAATTCTTCTCTGTGAAATAGGACGAGGACCCGAAAGGCCTGCTAAGGCCTAGGACTGGTTCTCCTTTCCTGCAAAAAGCACTTCCTCTTTCCTGAGTCCCCAGGCTCCCTGAGAAATCGGGTGGTGAGGATTAATGAGATCAAGCAGAGACCAAGCGGTCAGGTGTGGCTTGCTGGCCACCTCATGGGGCTGGCGGGCTCTGGTCTGTGCTGTGCAGGGGCTCATCTATAGCCTTTGTCAGACTAGGTCATCTCAGTAGGTCTTGAGGTGGCAGAGGTCCATCAGGAGGAAGTGACCGTCTCCTTTCTCTCCACCTCACATAAGCCACCCTTGGGAGCCCAGCGACTTCACATGCTCTGCACCAAGAAACAAATGAAGAGGCAATTCAGAGTCTCTCTGCTCGGTGGAGGGCAGAATGACTGAGGGAAGCAGCCCTGGTACCACAGACATTCCCTCCCCTCCCCTCCTTTTCTTGCTGCCTGGTTTCTTGATTGAGAATTATAATCCTCAAACAATGTTAACAGCTGGAACTGCTCTCAAAAATCCTACCTGGAGATGTTTGGGTACCCTAACTCAGTCAGGCAACTAAGAGAAAAGCAGAGAGCAACCTTAGTCACTGAGTAGTGGGCCAGAGGTAGTGCTATTGTGAAGAGAACCTAAAACAACTCTGGGGGGGGGGGTGGGCAGAAAGATAGCACAGGGGTTAAGGCGCCTTCACTGACGAGATCAACTCCAGTTCTATCCCTGGTGCCACATATGGCCAGGAGTGATCCCTGAGCACCACAGGTTGTGGCCCCAAAACATATGCCTTTCTCAAATGGAAGTCCTTTCTATTTTTACTCTCAACAAACTTTCATTCCTTTGCAACTTTGAATCCCCTCTGGTACCCAATGTTCAGTGAAGCCACTCTCACCACAGAGACCTGCCAGGTCCCTCTGTATTGACAACCATGTGCCAGAAAGCAGTGGGGTGTTGGTGCCTTCAGCCCTTCCTTGGGCCTTGTGTATTTAACAGCTCTGTCTGGGCTTGTGGAAAAGACAACTGGAATTAAGCCTGTGGGGGCAGGAAGAGGGTCCAGGAGCAAAGCAAAACCCATTTGGCTGAGTCCTGGGCTCCAGCAGGCTGGGCCTCCTTCTCCAGAGACGTCACCCTCAGGAAGAGGCCAGAGGCTGTGGTGGCAGGAAAGGCCCCAGCGCAGCCCCCGCCCCGCCCCCCCTGCATTCAGCCACTCACACTTGAGTTGCCCTGGCCTCGTCTCCTTCTCCTGCTGGCCGCTGTGTCCTCCCCAAAGGGAGCATCCAGAGAATTGGGAGAAGAGGCACATCCCTCCCTGCAGGGAGGAGGAACAGCGAGGCTGAGAAAGGCCTTTGCTCTGCTGATGAGCGTGCGGGCAGCCTGCAGTGCGGCCCTGGGCCGGGAGTTGGAGTGGACAGCCGTGCTTTCAGGATTTGAGTCATCAGTCAGCAGGGCCATTATGCTCTATCTGATGTGTCCTCTTTTTTTTGCTGGGTGGCCTGTGGTTGCCATGGATATGGCTTTGTCACTGGAGGCCCATAACCAAGGAGGATTTAAGTAAATCCCCATGGGTCAATATCTCCATTAAATAAAAGAACGAAAGGAAAGAAAGAAAGAAAGAAAGAAAGAAAGAAAGAAAGAAAGAAAGAAAGAAAGAAAGAAAGAAAGAAAGAAAGAAAGAAAGAAGAAAAAAAGTAGGACTTCCTTAAACAGCTTCAAGAGAGCCTTCAACAGTCATCACCAAGCAGTGACAACTGTCGATTTTCATGCCAGGTCCAAAAAGGGCGCATTTCTTTTTTAAAAAATTTTATTATTTTTATTTAAAAATTTTTTTTATTAGAGAATCACTGTGATGTACAGTTACAAACTTATGAACTTTTGTGCTTGCATTTCACTCATACAGTGATCGTTTATCTATCCCTCCACCAGTGCCCATTCACCTCCACCAATGATCCCAGTATCCCTCTCACCACCCCACCCCATCCTCTGCATCAGGGCATTCCAAAAAGGGCATATATTTTTTAAAAGTTCTCCAGACTTGAAAGCTGGGTTCCAGGAGTGGTTCTTCTGATTGCAGCCAATGAAAACAATAATGCTTCCCAATGTGGTGTCGGGACAATAGAAAATTATGTTGCATTTTCATGCCTGTACTTATTTTTTGGAGTGCTTCTTGATTGACCATGCCTCAGATTGCAGCATGTAAGCAAGCAAACCTGTGTCTAAAGCAAACAAGAGTTGTCTCTGACACGGGCAATTCGGAGGCTGCTGGTAAGGATGGTGGACGATGGAGATGGATGATGGACAGACAGCTTTTGAATAAAGGAAAAGAAGGGAGACTTGGTCCTCCTGCCCAGCAACGAGGGCGCTAATGTCTTTGGGGGTGTCCCCACACCCTCCAGATTTCTCTAAGTCATTGCAGAGGAAGGTTCTGCTGCCTGGCCAAGCAGAGGTCAGAGGTGGAACCTGAGCACAGCCCAGCCACTGGCCTCTGTACCCCATTCCTGGGCTTCTTTGAGGGTCACATTTGATGGGGGGGTAAGAGTGGGGGAGAACTGTGCTGTGCTGGAGATTGAATAAAAATGGGTTGCATACAAGCCAAGCACGATACCTTCTGTGCTGTCTCTCAGGTCCAAGGGCTGCAGGCTCTTGAATGTGAATCTTTTTTTTGTGTATTTTTCCTTGTGTTTCCAGGGAGTCACACATGCCTGGCCAGGGGGGTGAGCTGTGGGTTCCAATGAGCCCAGCTGAGCTGCCCACCATTTGGAAGAGGGTTTCTAGAGCAGTGCTCATGCCAGCATCACCAGGCTCTCTGTCCCCTTAGGGCAACCACACGGGGCTTTGCTGTCCTTCCCACCTGCTTCTTCTCCAGTTGTCATTGGCAGAGCACAGTTGCCCTGAAGACATTATATCTGAGTCGCAGTTAGCCAACAACTTTTTTACTGGAATGGGGAAAAGTGATATTCGTTTCGCAACTGTGTGCTTGAATTCTATATAGTTAAAAAAATTTTAATTATGGCTTAAGTAATGAGGTTATAAGGTTTTTTTTTGTTTTGTTTACACCTGGTGATGCACAGGGGTTGCTCCTGGCTCTGCACTCAGGAATCACTCCTGGCGGTGCTCAGGGGACCATATGGGATGCTGGGAATCGAACCCGGGTCAGCCGCATGCAAGGCAAACGCCCTACCCGCTGTGCTATCGCTCCAGCCCCCTATAAGGTGTTTTAATGTACAGAATTGTTGTACAAAGTTATTGAAGGCTTGGACAACCTCATCCATGAGTGAATCTGCTGAAAAACCCAGCTATTCGAAACTTGTGACTGAAATCTCCAGGCTTGCACAGAGTCGGGAATGGGAAACCTCTCCCCACCTCTCTGTGTTTCCTATAGCCTGGCTGTCATGCTCAGAAACTGTCTCTGATGCCCTCTGATGCCCTCTGGATCATTAACAGCCACGATCCAGAGATACTCATCTAAAGCTCTCAGAAGAGAGCAACACAGAATGATATGCTACAGAGATACCTCTGAACCCCAAAGTCACCATCTTTGGGATTAAAAAAAGAAAAAAGTTAAATTAACCTCAGCTGCATAACAGTATTTAAAATTTTGGATTTCCTAGACATTTTTTATGTTGGTAATCTCTTATATTGCTTATATTGTATTTCACCCTGGCTGCAGGGTGAAATACAATCTTCACAAACTTTCCTCTAAGGAAATTTTTTGGATCATTTTTAGTGGGTTATTCATAACAAGCAATACAAAATAAATTATTTAGGTCCTGCTTTGGGGGCAGGGTTTGGGGGTTGGGTTGGAAACATTTGAAATATGGTGGTGGGTAGGGATAATGGTGGTGGGATTGGTGTTGGAGTATTGTAGCACTGTAGCACTGTTGTCCCATTGTTCATTGATTTGCTCGAGTGGGCACCAGTAACATATCCATTGTGAGACTTGTTACTGTTTTTGGCATATCAAATATGCCACAGGTAGTTTTCCAGGCTCTGCTGTGTGGCCACTCTCGGTAGCTTGCCTGGCTCTTCGAGAGGGACAGAGGAATCAAACCTGGGGCGGCTGCGTGCAAAACAAATGCCCTACCCACTGTGCTATCGCTCCAGTCCATTGGAATATCAAATGTAACAAATTATTGTGAACAACTTTTAAAAATAAAACAAAATAAAAAAAAACAAATCTCTCACAACAACTGTCACCTAACTGCCATGACCCTTTACTTCACCTCTGTCCCCATGACACCTCTAGTCTGACCTTCCTTTTTTCCCCTATACTTCCACTATTTGTTGATTGGCTGTTCTGGTTCTGGGTGCATAGTGTTTTCTCCCTTAGCCACTGACCACGTGGTCCAGCTCCTCTGCTTATGCTCTTGTGTTACTTCTAGCCAACATTAATCTTCCTTCCATTCCTCCCCCAACCTGGTACTCTCAGGTCTGGAAGTCAGTGTCCAAGGTTCATTGCCAGTTGATATTGTCCATGCTCTTGATTTATTTCTCTATATACTACAAATGAGTCAGATTATTCTGTATTTGTCTTTCTGCCTCTGGGTTATCTTGCTCAGCATGATACCCTCTTCTTCTATCTAAGTTGCTCCAAACTGCATGGCTTTATTATTTTTTTATTGTGTCTGAATAGTGTTCCATTGTGTGTGTGTGTGTGTGTGTATATATATACATATCATAATTTCTTTACTCATTCATCTATTATGGACATTCAGATTGTTTCCTCATCTTGGCTACTGTACTAAGAACAGCAATGAATATAGTTGTACAGGTATCTTTTTGAATTAATGTTTCTGTGGTTTCTGTGTTTGGGAAGTGAATACTTAGAAGTAGGAGAGCAGGCCAAAGGGGAGTTCCATTCTTTATTGTTTCTTTTCCAGGCTGAAATGGGTTTATTGAAATGTCCCTGGGTGAGATTCACTCATGGTCTCTGAAAAGGCCAAGTGAAATTATACTGAGAGTTCCATTCTTTATATATGTTTATAATAATTATTATTATCATTAATCTTCATATCGTTTTCTATAGATTGGACCAAATGACAGTTTCACCAACAGTGATGAGAGGGTTTCTTTCTCACCACATTCCTGCAGATGGTTGTTTTTGTTCTTTTTTAATAATATGCCATTTTCATTCTGAGGTGATAGAGACATTTTGGTTTGTGTTTCCCTGATACAAAATGGTAAAGAACAGCTTTTCATATGCTCATTGGCCATCCATATGTCCTCTTGGGGGCTCTCACATGCCTGTTCTTAAACCTTATATTAAATCAGAGCCTCTCAGGAATCTCCCCAAACCCCACTATGATATCACCTGCAACCTGGGCAGCTACCCCACTGCGGGAATTATGACACTCAGTGCCCCGAGCACAACCTTCTGTGATTATAAGCAACAGAAATAGCAGGCTGTTGCCACCCAGGAGCAGTGGTAGCCAGTCTGAAGGATGAAGGGAAGCTTCTGCCTCCCAGACCACATGTGATGTGGTCCCCCATTGGCCCCCCCATCCTGCCAAAGCATTTGGAAGGCTGAGGGGATGTTCTTTCTTTTTTTTTTTTTTTTAAGATTTTATTATTGAATTACTGTGATATTCAAAGGACGCTTAAAAAGCTGTTCATAATTTGGTATCAGTTATACAGTGTTCCTACGCCCATCCCTCCACCAGTGTACATTTCCCAGAACCAGAGTCCCCAGTTTCCCTCCCATTATCTCCCCCTTTCCCAGCCTGCCTCTATTACAATTTCCTTTTCTCTTTCTCTTTCTCTCAGGCATTGTGGTTTGCAATACAAATACTGAAAGGTTATCTGGTATATCCCTTTACCTACTTTTTACACTCAGTTCTTGTCCAGCATGATCACTTCTGGTTAATTGTTATCCTGGTCTTACCTACCCTCTTACCTACCCTCCGCCCCACACACACTTGTGGTTGATTCCAACTATTTTTTTTTCTTTTTCTTTTCGGGTCACATCCAGTGATGCACAGGGGTTATTCCTGGCTCTGCACTCAGGAATTACTCCTGGCGGTGCTGAGGGACCATATGGGATGCTGGGAATCGAACCTGGCCGCGTGCAAGGCAAATGCCCTACCCGCTGTGCTATCACTCCAGTCCCTGGTTCCAACTATTGACCAGTCATTCTGGATCCTGTCTTCCCTGGCCGTGGATATGTCTTCAACTACATATATTATTTTTATACCACAAATGAGTGCAGTCATTCCATATCTGTCCCTTTCTTTTTGACTCATTTCAATCAGCATGATACTCTCCAAGTCCATCCGTTGATAAGCAAATTTCATGACTTCATTTTTCCTAATAGCGGAGTAGTATTCCATTTTATAGATGTGCCATAGTTTCTTTATCCATTGGTCTGTTCTCGGACACTGAGGGGATGTTCTGTTTGAGCATGGACCTAGCCTCTTGGTTTGATGAAGCCCATTGGGAAGTGGGTCTGGGAGGCCTAAAAAATTTTAGGATTTGCAAAGTACCCAGAGCAACAGCCTGAAGTACCATATCAGAAGGGAATGTTGCTGAGCCCAGGGCTTCCAGGGTTAGCTGGTGCCTCTAGGTTCAGCATCAGGCAAGACAAAGTTCCTGGACCCACTGAGGGCTATCCCATCTATTCTGGACACCAGGCTGAGGCAGAGAACTAAGATCAGGATTATAAGGAGTTTTCTGACTTTCCTAGTTGGCAAAATGGAGTTGGGAAACATTTAGGATTTAGAGGAATACTCTGTATTGGGGGAATTCTCTGAAAGACCCAGGACAGTTATGAAACTATAATCGACATCTTGTCTGTGCTATTCCCCAAAAATCACCAGGAAGAAAAGGTGGCATGAGGGAAAGCCATTATAGCTCTGATTTTAAATGAACACAAACAAAAGCTGGAAGGAGGGACACGTAATGAAGGGTGTCACAAAAGAATAGCAGGAATCTGTATATTAGTGTCAGGAAAAGCTGAAGTCCAGAATATGCTAAGACTTGTGAAACAGCAGCTGACATGAGAATAATGCTCCATAGTTTGCAAAGCATTTTCATGTAAATGATCCCATAGATCCTCACAATAATCCTAGGAGGGGGTAGGAGTTATTATCCTGAGTGTGTGGGGACTTCTCAGAGGCAAAGCTGGGATTTGAGCCCAGATCATCTCAGGCCAAATGCTGGGTCTTTCTATCACCCACATCATTTTCAGTGACATTGCTCAAAAGTATATTTAGAGAAAATTATGTGTGTGTGGAAGGGGGGTTAGAGGCTTGGCATGCGTGGGAAGGCAGTACAATGCAAGCCAGAGATAGAAGGAAAAACTAGTTCCCCTTATATTTTCCTCATGCTTCAGCGGAAAGAACAGTCTTCACATGATGGAACTGATTTCTCAAGGTGGATGAGATCTTCACGGAGAGTCTAGTTCTCAGGGCCCAGGCCTGAACATTGCAGATGATTGTTTTCTTTTTGTCTTTTCCTTTTTGGGTCACATCTGGCGATGCACAGGGGTTACTCCTGGCAGTGCTCAGGGGACCATATGGAATGCTGGGATTCGGGTGCGTGCAAGGTAAATGCCCTACCCACTGTGCTATCACTCCAGCCCCGATTGTTTTCAAGAGATCTGGATTTCTTTGTTATGGTTCTCACTCTCTAGAATGATTTGCTTGGTGATATTTTTATTTCTCACTAGATTTTAATGTCTTGAAGACAGGGACCATGCCCTCCTATCTAGCATAGAATCCTTATTGGCCACTCAGTAATGAGTAAATTATTGACCTTAAGCTTGCCAGCAGTCACATTTGTGAAGTTATAAACAAAGGGAAGGATGCCGAAGAGGGGGCAGAAGTCATGATGTATCAGAAAAGATAAAAGATGGGGCTGGAGTAGTAGCACAGTCGGTAAGGCATCTGCCTTGCAAGCAGCCGACCCGGGTTCGATTCCCAGCATTCCATATGGTCCCTGAGCACCACTAGGGGTGATTCCTGAGTGCAGAGCCTGGAGTAACCCCTGTGCATTGCCAGGTGTGACCCAAAAAGCAAAAAGCAAACAACAACAAAGAAAGAAAAGATAAAAGATCAGTCCTAGAATCTATTTACCAACTAGCTGACATTAGTCCCTGAGATACTTAATGGTCATTTCAAAGATACATCAGAGGCCTAAAGATATAAAGTGAATCAAATAAAATCGTCACAGTTCTTCTGGAGCTTCTGGGCCACAGAGGCAGAGATGGGGACATCTGGGCTGCAGTGTCCTAAGTACATGAGAGAAAACAAGATTTCAAGGGAAGAATTTTCTTTCTTATGCCCTAGGCCCTACTTTCAGGATGGGCTACCTTCCATTAATTATTTAGGCTTGGTAGAAGAGGAGATTTTATTTACCGCTTGTGCTACTAATTTTATGGGGGTTGAAAAGAGGATCCATTTAATACTGAAATTTAGCCATCTAATCAATGGTCAATACTGAGTATTTTTAAAGGACACCGAGGTGTACAGAGATGGGATACATATTCAAACAGATTTCCAGAAGGCTCTAACTAATCGAGGATTGTGCTAGCACTCCTGCATTCAAAACGTGCACTCAGCCAGAATATCTTGCTCTCTAAACCCTTCCCCCATTATATTTACTTCATAGCACTTTTATATCACATAAAATGGCTTGAGGGGACGAGTGACAGCTCAGCATCTGGAGCACATGCATTGCTTGTGGGAGACCTGGCACCAAAGGTTGCCACCAAAAGATTTACTTAACTGCTTCTTTTTCTCTCTTCTTCTTTCTCTTTTCCTTCCCACCATTTCTTCTTCCTTCTCTTCCTCACTAATAAGAGGCAGGAATGTTTTCTGTTTTGCTCAGTGATGTACTTTTAGTGTTCAGGAGGATGCTTGGTAGGTATCTGATATGCAAGTTAGCTTACTCTACTTTCTTTCTTGGTCTCCTTCATTTAAAACATGCAGGGACACTGAGATCATCTATTTTTCAATAAACGGCGAATAGGGGCGGGGGCAGGGAAGGTAAATGGAGACCTCTTGAAGGAAGCACTCTGATTTCAAGTATTCATGTTTGAGGGGTCTCTGATAACCTGAAAACAATCCTTAGCCCCAGACTCAGATCACAAGTTCTAGAGACATCTCTCCACTGAAGGAACGGTACCTGCATCTCGGTGCAGTAAGTGAAACCTCGGGGAAAGCTGAGTCAAAGGGCTGGGGCAAATTCCACGTGGGAAGGTAAAAGCAGTGCTGGCAGGGCCTCGGGTCTCTCAAAATATCCTTGCTTCAGATCAAGCTGAACCACCTGATCAGCGCCCCAGGCCAACGTTGGCAGGAGTTGAGAGGAAATCAAGGATGGGCAGTAATGAGAAGCCTGGGTGACAAGGAGACTGAGAAAGCTGTGTCTCAGGAATTGCTGGTTCAGCACTAGCTTTCTGCTGAATATAATAAATGATGTGGGCACCGTCCTCTTTCCCCTGGTTTGGCAATATGTGGGTGGCACTGCTGCCTTTCCTGGAAGACAGGTAGGGCGAGGCTATCAGATCAGCGTTTAGAACAAAATCCTACTCAACAGGCAAAGAAACAAGCCAGAAATTATTTCTTAGTTAAAAAAAAATCAGAGTTGAGGAAATTCAGGGTAACTAGGAGGTCATTGCCCCAATTTCTTTTTGCCTTGTTGTTCTGCTGTCTTTGGACATGGTCAATCCTACCTTTTCCACATGTAAGTCAGAGGAGGGAAAGAAGGGGAAGCACTCACTGAGCTCACCACTAGGATGTTGTTACATATCCACTCCCCAATGGTCAGAACTTTAATCATGGTTGTATCAAAATACTTTGTATTATTATACCAAATATCCCCTCTGTGTGTGTGGGGAGGGGGTATAAAATAAATGAAATGACTCCTCATTGAGAACTAGTCATCTTTTTTAGTTTGTTTGTTTTTGGGCCACACCCTGTGGTGCTCACAAGTTAACTCTTGAATCTGTGCTTAGGAACGACGACCATGGTGTGGTGCTAGGGGACCATATGTGGTGCTAGGAATTTAATCTAGGGTCAGCAGGATGCAAAATAAACGGTGTAACCCCTGTATTTTTCTCTACCCAAGAACCAGTATTATTTATTCATTTCTTGCTGTGATGACTGGTGCTTGTGCACTGAATTGCCGTGCTCACTGGGATTCACACACTCTGGTTGTGTTGCCTCTACACACTTGGCTGAGGTGGCCCTGAAGTGGCTCCCTTAACTGTGGTGCTGGGGTCTCAGTGAATGGGATGTGCAGTGGTGATGGGATGGAACCTTTGGTCCTGTATCTGCAAAGCAGGCACTCAACCTCTGAGCTTTTCCAGGGCCCCACTTGTAGTTATTATTGAGTTTTAAAAACAGAGATGTTTTTACATTTGTGTCCTTAGATTCTGGTCTTTGAGTGTCTTGGTAACTGTGGCACCCCCTTTCACTATGATCATGCGCATATTTGTGGGGAAATTTAAGTGAGTAGAAGGCTATGATTAGCTCTAGTTAGTGAAGATTATTTTGACTATCTTAAGAAAATGGCTGTGGCTGGGTTCTGAAGGTTTTCAGCTGTGGGGCTCTGCTTGGGACGGGGAGGGAAACTCAACCCCACCTCCGAGGTGGGGACCCGTGGCTGAGATCTCCAAGTCTGCTCAGATCGGGACTGGGCCTCCTCCACCCAGATCCCCAGTTTTCCAGTATCATGGCAGTCACACCCACAAACTGCCCCCATGTCATGTAATCTCATCAATGGCCAAGATCTAGAGACTATAAAACAAAGCTCCCGGAATTGAGCGATGCAGAATCTCACACGGCAGAGCCTGGCAAGTTACCCAGGCACTTTTGATAAGCCAAAAACAGTAACAATAATGGGCCCCATTCCCCTGACCCTGAATGTGACAGAGACGAATAGAGATGTTACTGGAGATGTTACACTCGAACAAATCCATGAGCAATGGGACGACAGCGATACAGTGAACTTAAGAAAAACTCATAAAAAGTTTATACAAATAGGTGTTGATTCATGCTAAAAGGAGGCTTTCAAAACCTTCAAAGATCTTTCTGTTTCCCTTCATCCCCTTGCTGCCCCTCTGTTCTTAGCCTGTGCAAGCGTCAGACTAGAGAGTGTGGAGCAGGGCAAGAGCCCTTGTCTGATGAAAAGTGTAAACATGAAATGGGGGGAAAAACTATGGGAGGTGGGTTTGGAAATTTATTTTCTTAATTTTGTGGGAACTTTTGAATTATACCTGGAGACATTCATGGGGCTACTCTTGGCTCTGTGCTCAGGGTCATACCTGGCAGTGCCAAGGATCTGACTGCAGTGGCCCTCAGACAAGGCAAGTGCCTTAACCCCTGTTGACCTTGCTACACCTCAAAATTAATTTTCTTGAACCATATGAATTTAAATTAGGTTTGTTGGTTGGGATAATTTGAGACAATGTTGGAGTGAAGGTGTAATGGTGTGGGATTGGTGTTGGAATATTGAATGCCTGTAAGATATCATCATGAACAATTTTGTAAATCACAGTGTTTATATAAAATGTAAGGGGGGAAATTAGGTTTGTGTGAGCATTCTTTGAGATCAAAGAATATGAACATAAAAATACATCTGTTCACTGCTTCTTTTCTCTTTGTATTTGAAAGATATGTCAAAGAGTTTAGGGAAGTTCAGGGAACATGCTATTTATTTATTTTATTTTTGGGGTTGTTTTCAGGGCACACCTGGTGATGCTCAGGGGTTACTCTTGGCTCTCTACTCAGTAATTACTCCTGGCTGTGCTCAGGGGACCATATGGGATGTCAGGGATCAAAGAACATGTATTAAAAAAAACCCCGATATCTTTTAAGTAGTGTGCTGGGTTAAAAACAAAATTGAAACCAAAACAGGATACTTGGTTAATTAATAAATCCACCCTCCAAATTCATGGGATCTCAGATTTGGAAATAGCCTTGTGTAGAGATCCTGCTGGATTAAATTGAATCCTAAACCCAGTCACCTGTGTCTTTGAAAGAGGAGGTGAAAACATGTCAGAAAGAATGAAGAGGAAGACAAAATTGAAGGGATACAAAATGAACTGTCACACACTCAAAACATTGCCTTGGCTTGCCTGGGGACACAAGAAGCTAGGAAGAAGTAGACAAATCTTTTCTCTAGAAGCTTCCAAAGGAGCCCTTTGTGCACCACCTGGATTTCTAGCCTCCAGAACACATTTCTGTTGTTTTAAGCCAGCGGGGTTGTGGCATTTTGTAGTAATTGCAGCTGTGGGAAACTAATACAAATGGTAATTTTATAATTGCTTTGCTGCATTAAAAAAAATTCAGTGTCACTTGGATTTGCTAGTTTTTGCTTCCTGTTCTTCAGAGTTGGTCTTGGCTAGCTTCAAAGGTTTGTCTTGGGCCCCAGGCTTCCCCACCAGCAGACACAATCACCTACAATTCAGATTGTAGCTATTGCACCACAGAAACCTGAGCATTGCAGAGTATAGCCCCAAACTACAACAAAGTCAAACAAAATCAAA
Source organism: Sorex araneus (assembly GCF_027595985.1). Classification (NCBI taxonomy): domain Eukaryota; kingdom Metazoa; phylum Chordata; class Mammalia; order Eulipotyphla; family Soricidae; genus Sorex; species Sorex araneus. Next base: position 246,705,155 of record NC_073302.1, read on the forward strand.
ACCACAACAACCGAGGCCTGCCCCCCCCACCTCCTCCACCCCGCCCCAGAATTCTGAGCTGCAGACACGTTTCCTACTGGAAGCCTGTGCTAGACTGGGGACCACCTTTAGACCAAAATCCAACCTGAGAGTGTTGGGCAGCTCTGGGGGTGGGAGGCTCTATGGATGGTGATGGATAACACCCCCCAGTTTCTTTTATTTTTTAAAAATTTTATTAAATTACCATGAGATAGTTACAAGCTTTCATGTTTGGGTTACAATCACACAATGATCAAACACCCATCCCTCCACCAGTGCACATTCCCCACCACCAATATCCCTGGCATATACCCCTTTCCCACCTTCCTCCTGCCTCCATGGCAGATAATATTCCCCATACTCTCTCTCTACTTTTGGGCATTATAGCTTGCAACACAGACACTGAGAGGTTATCATGTTTGGTCCATTATCTACTTTCAGCATGCATCTCCCATCCCGATTGATTCGTCCAGTCATCATTTTCTTAGTGATCCCTTCTCTATTCCATCTGCCTTCTCCCCTTTGCTCATGAAGCAGGCTTCCAGGTATGGTCCCCAGTTTCTTACATAAAGAGTAGTGGCCCTTCAGGGAAGTTGGCACAACCCTAAAGTAGAAGGGGAAGGAGAGGCTTCTGGTCAGATCCAAGAAAACAACACTGGGAGGTGAGTGAGTGGGTCCTGGGTGTGGAAACAGGAGGTGAAGCAAGGGGGTAGAGGCAATGCGGGGAGAGGAGTGGGATGACAGGAGGGGGGATGGGAAGACAGTGAGAGGCAGGACAGCTGACGCCTTTGGGGAGGAGCGGGAAATGATCTTCATTTACCACAGGGAGGACAAAAAAGGAAGATTATGGGCATTTTTAATGGCAGTGTTTCTGTCACTCACCCTGATGGTAGTAATTATGTCTATTATGCAGATTTGGTGGTGAAGGTGCTGTCCGCTGAGTCTTTTCCTGAGGGGATTAATTGGTTTTCATCACCAAATCAAGCCTGGGAGGTCTAAAGTTCTCATTTATAATCTTCCAGATACATAGTTGCTTATAAAATAAGTTCTTTGAATTAATTACGGCAAGCAGGCATTTCTCCTCTAAGCACTGTCCTTTACCACATCTTTCTGTTTAGTTTTCTGCTGAGCGGGGGTGTGGGGGGACATTTGCCTGACTTGGTCTTTAGCCAAACCACATAATTCTCACTTCTTTATTTTCAGAGAGGAAATACGTTAGTATATTGCTTGTTCAGAAATTCATTAAAATTTTAGCAGAGAGTTGGGGATGGTGGTGGTAGGTGGGAACAATTGGTTCCAGGGAAGCCAGGAGCCAACATTTTGGCTGAGGAAATCTTTGCCACATTCAGAAGGATTTGTTCAGCCCCTACTTGTGTGAAGGGATTGGAATAAGGGCTTTAAATGTACAGTTTTTCTTTTCTTTTCTTTCTTTCTACAGTTTTTGGTGGTGGTGGGGGGGATACACACAGCAAGGGTCAGGGTGACTCCTGGGAATGGGGGTGATGGACCTCATGTGGTGCTGGGGACCTCATTAGGGTTGGTCACTTGCAAGGCATGCACCTTAAGCCCTATGCTATCCTCTCTGACCTTACAAATGATTTGTTTAAAAAAGGGTTCTGCGGTTTAGCAGAAATATTGATGATCTAATCATGGTTAGCTATTTCATTAATCATATGTTCATTGAGTCTCTTCTATGTCTCTGTTTTGGCACTTAGGGTGCAAAGGCAAAGAGAACCTAGGTTGAACCCTCTTGTCTGGGTGAAAAAAAAAAGGAAATGTTCCAAAAGGTGATGGTTCATTCCACACAGAATTGTTGACAGTTCTTTGAATACTGACCTTGGTGTTGTTTTTAATTTAAATTTTATGGTAGTCCTCCTCACTGCACTTCCTAACACTCTCATGTGAACTGACACCAGGAACACAGTATTTCACGGAGGATCTTTATGTGTCCATTTTCTTAGTCTGCAGCTACTGTTTTGCAGATTCAGCTGCCTGATGATCCCTGAGTCCCAAGCTTTTCTACTTACCTGTCGGTGTTGGTGACTGACATCTCCCAGATGCCTTGCTTGGTGTAACAAAGCTCTCTTCTTACCCCTCATGCCAATGATGGTTTGCTTAAGTGTCTCCTCATGGTTTGCTTGTGACCAATTCTCCCTGACCAGAGACCAGAGCAGAAACCTGTCCTTAGATTTTGGGAATTGATATTTGTCCAGGACTTCGGTCTAGGGAAGGTCCAGGTGCTTTCCTAGCATTCTTTGCCTCCCATTCTGCCTTGGTTCCCACATATAAGGTGCGAGACGCATGACGCAAGGTGGATGCACGATGCCAGCGCACAGCGGGTAAAACCCGAGGCACGGGCAGGAGGAGGAAAACGTGCCTTATCTTCATCTTGCCTTGATTGCAAGCTTTTCTTCCTGAACCTTTGACTATCTCTTACTACTAAGCTCAGCTGGGCTCCCCTTGGGCCAGTGGGTCTTCATTCCTACGGGTGGGCTCGCTAGGGCGCCCACCTGGCTAACCCTCTCCTATTTTCTGAGCCAGAAATGTGTGGCTGTGGTCTTGTTCCACTTAACTTGATCGTCGTAGGCAGGCGCCGAGGCTGCTGCACCGGAACCCTGGGGAGGGGACACCAGAGCCGGGATCTCTGTTTACAGCTACTCTTGGTGGAGCCTTACTCTTGGCTGGCCCCTCCTCTGTGTTCCTGTCTCTGCACCATCACTAATTCACTAGGGGCCCTCTTCCAGCCCGTGCTTACATTTTTAATGAACTTTTATACCAAGACTCAGGTGGCAAGTCTTGCCCCAAGAAACACAGCTGAAGTCACTTATTCTAAGCAGTGCACTCTGGCTAGGCTTGGTGGGCTCTGGAAACCTTATGGGATGGTGGGGGTGGGGGGATCCTGGGTCTACAGCGTGCAAGGCAAGTGTCCTACCCGCTGTACTATCTCCACAGCCCCAATCCAGGTGTTCTGGGTCATAAATGACGTCGTATCTAAGAGAAATTGGTGAATGCATAAAGTGAATCTCAAAAATGACTTCATATCTAAGAGAAATTGTGATGTATGATCATTTGAGAATGAGCCATAGTTACTGTTCTTGGTTTTTAAATTTATTATTTTTTTTAAATTTTAGATTGTTGTAATAGATTCCTCCATCCCTCTTGGAGAGCCTGGCAAGCTACCGTGAGTATCTCGTCTGCACTGCAGAGCTGGCAAGCTACCTGTGGCATATTCGATACGCCAAAAATTGTAACAACAAGTCTCAAAAGAAAATGGAGACGTTACTGGTGCCCACTCTAGCAAATTGATGAGCAACGGGATGACAGTGACAGTGACAGTAATAGATTAAAATCTCAAAGCAGAAACCAAGAGTGTAAAGAAAAGAATGGGAGTAAATGTGAAACACTTAAAGGAAAGGAACCTGGAATAGAAATCCTAAGTTGCAGTGGCAGCTTGGAGGCAGACGGTCACTACAAGCTGGAAAGGCAGAGGCCCTGGAATGTATGAAGAAGTGTGTGGGGACTCTGGAGTCTCAACGGGCAGAGCTGTAGCCAGCAGCTTTAGCATTTGCTGAGAAAAGGCAGTAACGGCTTGCATTCTGCAGGCACTCAGTGAGCGGCGAGCCTTGGGATTATGTTTGAGTTTAGAGGAGACTCTCCAGCAGAGTTCTGAGTGGGACTGGAAGATTTCCCCTAATGTCCAGTACCCCAAATTCCTGACCAGATCCCAACTGTGCAGGTCCCAAGATGACAAGAGGAGCAATGCTCAGCAGAAGATGGGAAAAAGTAGCTTGACTTTATTTAGTTTGTATTGAATGATGACTTAAGAAAATTATTAATGACACTTCTATTGAAACCTGTGGAGTTCTTCTAGGCTCTGGTTTGGTCCTTTAATGGATGTCTTTGCCTCCTCCCACTGGTCATTGGTTTTGATTATCCTTGAAAAACTCAGCATTCTTCTCTATCAGAGCTATCTTCAGGTGTGAGAATAGGGGTCGTGCACTGCCTGCCCATTGCAATTTTTTTCTTTTTGGGTCACACCTGGTGATGCACAGGGGTTACTCCTGGTTTTGCACTCAGGAATTACTCAGGAATTATATGGGATGCTGGGAATCGAACTTGGGTCGGCCGCGTGCAAGGCAAATGCCCGACCCGCTGTGCTATCAGTCCAGCCCCCATTGCAATTGGTATGGAGTTGACTACAGACCAGTTAAAACCAGGAGAGCTGTGATTCCAGATCTTTGGCACATTCTGGGCAGACACTGGCATTCCTCTGGCTGCACTGAGAGGAGATGATACCTGCCTCAAGAAGTAGGAAGGCATCTTGCCGTGATGACTGGGTGATCCACAATAATGGTGGTGGCCTGCAGGGAAAACTGACCATGGAAACAGAGAGGAAATGAACTCCAATAATATCTATCATTTACGTCTTGAATCTAAACAGGCTTGCACGTTATTTATTTGAGCCAACAACTACTCCCTTGAGTTTTCAAAAGCATAAAGTTGCTTTAATTTTTAATTGCTTACAGAAGAATCCTGATTAAGGGAAATCAGAATGTTAAATATAACAGCCTTGGAAAAAGAAATAGCCCTCAAAGCACATCTTAAAACCCAAGTGTATAGGAATTTTACGACTTTAGAAGCATTTCTCATCTGTGAGCCCAATTTACAAATTTAAATTGCCCATATTTTAAAGCATCACTGGAGCCATTTCCTTTGGGACTGGTAATAGGAGTGGACTTTCTGGAAAAGTGATGTACATATACACTCTTCCTAAGAGGGTGAGGTTTGGGTGTTTAATCCTACCAATCTGATGGTTCCTTTCAGAACTGAGCTTAGATTAGCAGCAAAGATAAGAGTTACTTGTATTGTTAAGAACAGCAATGGCAGTGATGAAACCATATCTGGCTCTGGTGTCCACTTAGTGTCTAGTGTCCAGCTGTGCCTAGAAAAAGGAACTCTCTAAGAGGTTCCTGTAGTATAAATTTGATTTGGGCCATGGTCTAGCAATCTAGTTTCCCTTCTTCTGCTTGTCTACTAATTTTTTCCCATCATTTTCATTAATTTATTCATATTTGATAATTTTCCCCCTTAACACTTTATATAAACACTGTGTTTTACAAACTTGTTCATGATTACAGACATTCAATATTCCAACATTAACCCCACCACCTTTATACCTTCCCTCCACTGAAGTCTTGAATTTTCCCAAGCATCCCTTAAGCCTGCCCTCATAGCAGGCCCCCAAGAATTTATTTAATATTGTTGCTATCAATAATTTGCTAAGAGAACGATAAAAATATGTTTCCTTAGAAGAAAGTTAATGAGGATTGTTGTATCTCACTTTGAAGCCATTAAGTTCACATATAAGAGATGATTACTAAAGTGTTGTTACAGGTTAAGCCATCTGTGTTTATATTTTGTTCATCAAGATTGGTCACTTCTATGTTACAACCTATTCACTCTAGTGTCCAACCACTAACTTCAATGTTGCAGTCAGTGTTGCAGACTTTGAGGTGTTGCATGGCTGCAAATGTGGCCCAGGCCCTGTCTCTTTTCTTAAGGTTGTCTTTCCAGCCTTTACTTTGATTATGATACCCTGTGATTTCCTTTAGCCTTTTGATGCCTTTTGATATTCTTTCAATGGATTATTTTCTGCTTATATCAACTGATCTCTTCCTGTTGCTAGAACCACAAAAGTTACTGATGAGGGATGGTGTGTATGTTTTCTGTATCAGCAGTGATTACTTTGAACACTGTAACTCAGTGGCTTCAGAGATAGTTATCATTGCTCAGTGATTTTGTGGCATGAAGAGAATAAACTTCTTTCTCAAATAGCAGGATGAGGTGGATGTCCTAGGATGGCAGTGAGTTTGCTCTTCCTAGTCATTCAAAGTCCTACCGAACTTCCACTTGACTTCTCCCTCACTTTTAGGATGCTACCCTTACATGCAAAATTGAAATATGGTTGAGTCTGCCTCCTTGTCAATGTCCAGCTAGCAAGGAAGAAGGGAAATGTGATTGAATGTGTTCGGAGTCTCAGGATGGGAGAACCACGTGTCACTTCTCACATGCCCACTTATAGCAAGAGGAGTGAGGGGTCTTTAAGGGAATATGGTTATTGGTTATAAAATAACATGCATACTATAGTGAAGCAGAATAGTTTTCACTTAAAGGAATTTACTTATATGTGAGGGAAAAGAAAGAAAATTTTATGTATTTAGGAGAGAACAGAGGCTTCTTCAGAGGAGAAAAACAGAAGAGAGAAAGATATGTTTGACAGAAAACAGGGGCTTGGAAAAATATAATGCAATAACATTCAAATATAATATGAAGGCTGTATAATACAAAATAATAAAATAGAGTAATATTTCATAATCTTGTAATTGGAAAGGAATCAGATGATTAAAATTTGAGGCACAGTGTTTGTGGGCAAGTGGTAAACTTATTTTTCTAATTATATAGGCCGGCACTTCTCAGCTGGGGGTGGTCCCATAGGTTTCCAGAATATTCCATGAAGGATACAGGTTGCATAAATGGAGGGCCATGACATGAAACTAGGGGACTAGCTTATAGGATGGGAAGGAAGCATGACCAAGGGACCAGAGAGATTGTACAATGGGGAAGGTGCTGGTCTTTTTTTAAAATTAAAAAATTAAGATTCTGTCATTTATAGTACTATCAATAATGATTTCCTATAATTCCAATAGCCACTTACCAGTATGACCTCCTTTTTTGCCCAAGTACCCCAGTGCTTTTCCCTTTCAAATGCCCCTCCCCCAACACAATTGTGTGGATCAATTCTCTCATTGTGTTGTAAGGCACTTGTCTTCTATGTGGCTTGCCAGGGTTTAATCTCTGCTACCACTTATTGTCAGGTCTGAGCACCACCAGGAGTTATTCCAAACATAAAGCCAGGACTAATCCCTGAGCACTGCCGGGTGTGGTCCAAAAATAACCACTCTACCCCCCACCAAAAAAGGCGAAACACGGTTGAAAAGAGATCATGGTCGAAGAAAGGTTGAGAAACATGAATAGAAGTTATTCAATCATTCAGTAATATGAGATAGCACTGTAGCACTGTCGTCCCATTGTTCATCGATTTGCTCGAGTGGACTCCAGTAATGTCTCCATTGTGAGACTTGTTACTGTTTTTGGTGTATCGAATATGCCATGGGTAGCTTGCCAGCTAGCTTGCCAGGCTCTGCTGAGTGGGTGGATACTCTTGGTAGCTTGCTGGACTCTTTGAGAGGGACAGAGGAATTGAACCTGAGTTGGTCGTGTGCAAGGCAACCGCCCTACCTGTTGTGCTATTGCTCCAGTCCAATATGAGATAAAGGTATATATGAGATAAAGACATAATATGATGTGAATAATATGAATAATGTGATAAATATATGATAGATTCAATTCTTCCTAGAAGTAGGGAGACCTGAGTTGTATCTTAAGTTTACTTTTCTTTTGGTCTCAGTTTTCTTTATTTGTAAGATGGGAATTATACTAACTACCTAATAAGGTAGTTGCAGGAATTTGGAAAGGTGAGTCACCTGCCCTGAATATGCCTGGTTCTTTATGTCCCTCCAGGTACTCTTGATGTTACATCATATGGTAGAGTGTTTGAGTATCAACAGAGAATTAGAAGTTAATTTTGATTCTAGTGTAGGGAGTTTAGTCTAGGGAGCTTAATCTTTCCAGGTCTTGAGAACTTCTGTAAGAAGGACAGCAACTTTTCATCTGCCATTTGTGGCTCCTTTAACAATGTTTGTAAGTGGAATTTTTCCCAGTCTTATTTTATATATATATATATTATATATATTATATATATACATATATATACATATACTTATATGACACATGTACTTATATATATATATATATGTTTTGGGACCACATACAGAGATATTCAGTGATTATTCCTGACTCTGTGCTCAGGAGTCACTCTTGGTGGTACTTATGTGAAGTGCCATATGTGAAGCCAAGAATCAAACCTGGGTCAATCATGTGGAAGGCAAGTGCCTTATCCACTGTACTATCTCTCTGATCCCATAATATTTTTAATATCTTATGCTATAGGTCCTTTTGTAGGAAAAGTTAGTCCTACCACTCGCTCTTTGTAACAATTCTGGGCTATTTATTTAATCTTTTTATATCTGCTTTTTCATGTGGGTGAATTGTAAATTATTCCTCTGACGAATCACTACAAACATGAATTGGGTTCATGTAACTGAAGAAATGCTCAGTGAAATGCTTTCCAAGAGGTTTGAGAAATGTTGGCTGGCTATTCTATCATTGTGACTAAGGCAGGTTTATGTTTGCTGCTTTCTTTAAAAGCAAAATTTCCAGAAAGAGTGATATGGAAACAGGGCCTTTCTTCTTCTACAACTAGAAATTTAAACCTTTGTGATACAAAATACCTTTTGACCATGTTTTCCTTTTCATGTCACTGGAGACCGTTATAATGCTACAGGTAGAGGATTAGGACTTGACTAAGATGCGACTGGAAGCCAGCATCATTTAAAAGTTATTTATAGAGTTTTGCATTTATTAATGTTAATTCTCTCTTGCCTTTCTAAAATGACAGTCTGTTAATGAGAGATGGCTCTCTGTGGTCTGAGGTCTTGCAGAAAGAGTTTAAGATTTGAGTCAGAGGAATACCCCCAGCCAAAGGACTACACAGATATAATGCCTTAATGAATGTTAAATAGAAACAGTATACATGTTCCAGAAGTAAAATATGGAATGCTCTGCAGTGCTGTGATGAGAATTTATGTATTCATCTATGGTCGCACAACCCAAGAGCCAAGCTTTTAGTTTTTCCCCTGAAACTTTGTTCAAATTCTACGTGATATGCAGAATAATTTAGGACAAAGCATTGATAAAACTCAGTTTAACTGGAAACTTTGGGTATATTGTAAGATCTAAGTCTTGGAATGAGAGTTTATTTATTTATTTGTTTGGGTCAAATGTCTTAGGTCTTATTTTTTTCTATTTTTTAAAATTATTTTTATCTTTATTGATTAAAGCACTGTGATTTACTATTAACGATGGTTTCATGTGTACATGACTCCATACCATACCCATCACTAGATCACCAGAGTACCCGCATCCTTCCCCAAGATCTTAAAGGCCCCTCTCCCTCTCAGCCCCTTCACCTCCACTCTGTTTTCTTGCCTTTGGCCCTTTGTTGCTACCTTACTGTTTTTTCTTTTTATTTTAAAATTTCTATCAGAGTCACAATTTACAAAGTTACTGATGGTGAGTTTTAGGCATACAATAACTCAACACCAATCCCTCCACTAGTGTTCCCAGATTCCCTCCCCACCCCAGCCTCCACTTCACTCCCGCCTATCAACTTGACAGGTACATTTACAAAGTTTCAGTAGTTGCTACTTAGGTCTCATGTTTTCAGTTCTGTTGAATTGGTGTTTTGCAGATATCGCTATACCCTTCCCTCATATATATACTGTAGCACTGTCCTCCCATTGCTCATCAATTTGTTTGAGCGGGCAGCAGTAACATCTCCATTGTGAGACTTGTTGTTACTGTTTTTGGCATATTGAATACGCCACAGGTAGCTTCCCAGACTCTGTCGTGCAGGCGGGATATTCTCGGTAGCTTGCCAGGATGTCCTAGAGGGATGGAGGAATCGAACCCGGGTCAGCCACATGAAAGGCAAGCCCCCTACCTGCTGTGCTATGGCTCCAGTCCCTCCCTCATACACTGATATAACTGAAGCCCTGATACCTGTTAACCCATAACTTCTCGTTCTCTTCTTTGCCCCTTGATTTCTTTTCTTCTCTGTCTCCTCTCTAACCACTGGGCTCAAAGATGATCTAAGCACCCCCCTTTGACTACAATACATTTCCTCTTCCAGTATTTTATATTCCACAGGTAAGTGAGAATCATCCTGTGTTTGTCTTTCATTTTCTTGTTTGTCTTACTTCATGCAAAACAATTCTTCCAATTCCAACCAGTTGCACCAAATTGCATGATTTCATCTTTCTTTGCAGCTGCATAGCATGGTATAGGATTTTAAATCTAGCTCTGCCATTAACTAGCTGTATCCTACGGCAATGTTTAGAAATTCCTCATTTAGTCCCATTCTTACAGAATAGAGGACACCGGACTAGACTCAAGCCATCACTCGTAGGTCCCTGGCTCTGTGTTCTATGCTTCTGTGACTGCCTTTTCAGATCTCAGCAAGCCTGGTTTGTTTTGGACTCAGTGAGGCTAAATGCCCTGTTTATTAACCTTGAATCCTTGATTCTGACATTGGATTAAAAACAGCTCTGTGAGAACACGTTGTGCAAAGGGACAACAAGGCACAGAGGGAAGAAAACAAATTGTTTTCCTACAGGCAGTACATTCATAATCAGATCATATGAGAATGTCTAGCTAACTGGAGTAAGAGGAAATGCAGTTCAACATATTGATTGAGAGAGTGACTGGAGATCAGGAGGGAGAGAATCTACATTCCCTTGTATTCCTTGCTCTTCCCTTGATCACATTAAGGACTTTGGGTGACAGTTGGAACTTTGATTTTTGTCCGCTTATCTCTAGTAACTAGCACAGTGCTTTGCCCACATTAGAATCTTAAATCTAACATGTACTGCTGAATTCTAATTTGGACTTGCTACTTATTTATTTACTATCCTAGAGAAAGAGCCACCCATTTGTATCTCTTACTTATGTGCTCATGACACCTTGTATTTAGAATATTTATAAAGAACTCCTTGCCTCTTCCAAGAATCTCCTAAATCTTGTTATTCCTTGAGATATCCTGATCTCAGTGAGTTGCATTTCTGCCTGCCCCCCAAATTTTACCATATTCTACTTTTCCTTTGATTTTTTGGTAGTTAGCTGGTCAATAAATTCTAATGCATCCATCCACATCAACAATTTCTTAGCTCAGCTCTCCTATTTCCAGTAAGTGTAATTTTCTAACAAGAAATGTCAGTTTTTTTGAGAGGTTGGGGTGCCACAGGCTTCCCAAGGGGTGCTCAGGAAAGTGGGAGGGCCCTTTTTGCAGATCTCAGTCAACTTGGTCAGGGGCCCGATGCAAGGGCCCAAGGATGTGGTGCTGTTCCAGCACTGCAGTGCTGAGGATTGTCCATACCACCTCTGTGGAGCTCAGGGGCCTCTAAGGCTGTACCCTGCAGTGTTTGGGGGACTCTATGTGGTACCAGAGATTGAACCATATGCAAAGCATGACTTAACTCCTGTACTATTTATCAGGCTCCTGAGTTGTAAGTATTATCTCCATTAGTTAATTTTTTAAATTGTTTTCTTGATACTATATTCCTCAACTAAAAAATTCAACCTTACCGTTTAGTGTGCGAGTGTGTGGAGAGAGAGAGAGAGAGAGAGAGAGAGAGAGAGAGAGAGAGAGAGAGAGAGAGAGAGAGAGAGAGAGAGAGAGAGAGAGAGAGAGAGAGTGTGTGTGTCTGTGTGTGTCTGTGTGTCTGTGTGTGTAGACTAAAGTAGAAGCTATAAGGTCTATAATAATATTAGTAATACTTTTGGTATACATTTCATCACCACTAGAATGCCAGAAATTCTCCATCATGGTCCCTGACTGCCCACCCCTTAGTATGCAAATTATTATAAGTAGGCTCTAATGCAACCTAATGAGTTAGAAAATACTATATGAACACTGTTATTTTGAAATCCTTTGGACTGCAAAAGAAAATCCAAATAATATTGACCTAAATGAAAAGGACATCCTGGTTGAGGGTGGCGTAGGAGTATTTTGTAGTTCAAAGACTATAGAACACAAATATGGTCATTGTGCTTTCTCTTTTTTATCCACCTGTTAGCTTTAATTTTCTCTGTCAAATTATGAGTTTTGCCTTTACAAGTATCATTGCTTTTTAGAATGTAAGCAAATGTGGGGCTAAAGAGATAGTACAACAGGTGAAAGGTGCTTGCCTTGCACATGGTTGACTCAGGTTCGCTCCCTGGCACCTCATGTCTTCCCCTCAGCTCCACTAGGAGTGATTCCTGAGCACAGAGCCAGGACTAAGCCCTGAACACTGCTGGGTGTGCCTCCCTGTCAAAAAAAAAACCAAAAAAACAAAAAAACCAACCAAAAAAAACCCCCCAAAAACAAAAACCGAACAAAACCGAACATAAGCAAAAAACAGAGGCAACATTTCCAAGATGGCCACAAAAATAACTCCTATTCATGTCACGAATCACCAATGACGAAATCACCAATTTCTCGGGCGGGCTCAGTAACATCTCATTTTGTCTTTTCCCTGAGATCTTAGAAGTCCATCTCGACTTGGCCCTCCTAATGATGTTGCACTAGGGGCCTTCAGGGTCAGGGAATGAGATCCAGCTTGTTACTGGATTTTGCATATGAATACACCATGTGAAGCTTGCAAGGCTGTCCCATGTGGGCAGGAAACTCTCAGAAGATTGCCAGCTTCTCCCAGAGGGAGAAGTAGGCTAAAGATATCGCTTCTGGGAGCTTGCTTTTAAGTCTCTCTCTCTGGATGTTGGCCAATGGGATTACACACACCTGGGTTCCTCTGGTACCTTCATGCATGAGGCCTGTTCGAACGTGTGGAGAGGGGCCTCCAGCATGGCTGTAGCTGGGTTCCGGTGGTCTTCGGCCGCCAGGAGCTCTGCTCGAGGTGGGGAGGGAAGCTGGAGCCCATCCCCTCTGAGGGGCCCCGGGGAAGACAGCCAGGCGTGCGGGCAAGAGACTCTCTGCCCCTGTGATGTGAGGGTGATCTGACTGCAATATCTGTCACCCCATTGATCGCCAGGGTTGATTCAGCTGATCTGGCTGGCTAGGCGGGTGTTCCCTTCCTCCCTCACCACTCCATGCGCGTCCCTCCCAAAACTGCACGCTCAGTCAAAGAGGCCGGCCTTCCCCGAATAGAGACGGACTGGTCTTCGGTTGAGGGTATACGAGTAGCTGCGCTCCCCTGCTAGAACCTCCAAACAAGCTCTCAAGGTCCTATCCATGTATTCCTCTTAAATGTGACATAGTCACACCTATTTAAGGGGCAGGGACTAGGTTTTGTTCTATTGGGTCTGACTGATGTATGGCATCATTATGTATGGCATAATATGATGGATGACAAAGTGACGCTGCATAACTTTTGGGTGTGGGTCATGAAAGATGACAGAACTGCTGCTTTTTCCTCATGAGATTCTCACTTTTGGAACCCCACATCCACGGTAGGAGGAAGACTGATCCGTCAGGGGATCTCCGTCTCTGGTCCAGATGTATGAATGAAGGAGGCTTTGGGTGATTTTATTATTTTTAAATTTAAAAAATATTTTAGGGGCCGGAGCGATAGCACAGTGGGTAGGGCATTTGCCTTGCACTCGGCTGACCCGGGTTCGATCCCCGGCATCCCATATGGTCCCCCAAGCACCGCCAGGAGTAATTCCTGAGTGCAAGGCCAGGAGTAACCCCTGAGCATCGCTGGGTGTGATCCAAAAAAAAAAAAAAGCAAAAAAAAATATTTTAAACTTTAAAAAATTTTTATTTTATTTTTATAAAGTAGTTCACAATATTTGATTATATTTGATATTTGAACACCAATTCCACTACCATTACACCTTCCCACCACCATATTTTGGATGTTTCCATCCAGAACCTTAACTCTTGCTCCAAAGTAGAACTGAGATTATTTATTTTGTATTGTTTGTTATGAATAAACTGCTGAAAATGCTCCAAAAACTTTCCTTAGAGGACAGTGTGTGAAGATTGTTGTATTTCACCCAGGGGTCATTAAGCCCTTCTATGAGATCACTAATATGTTGTTAAGTGTGGCTTCAGGTAATTTTAGTGCCATTCACTGAATCACCTTGTGTAGAAAGGTGTGAGATAATCTCTTGTGCTCCCGTAGTTCTTGTATGAATGAAACATCTGTTTTCTGACTCTGAGCCTTAAGATGATAGTTGAAAACATTTCAGAGTAATGTTTGTAAGGAGTGTCTAGAATATCTAGGCTTTATACCTGGATTGTGGCTAGATCTAGGTGACATTTCTCATGCCTCACTTATTCATAGATTCTAGAACTATTAACCATAAGCTATCTGAAATGAGGGGTATTGTGTTTATTTCTTCCTCAAAACATTAGCTGTCCGGTGAATAGCCATTAGTATACTTAAGGACGGTATTAGACCCAATTACTCACTTTTTCTCCCCCCACGGAGTTCCTCTAATATTTTGGAGACAAATGACTCACAAGACACTTTGTTTGGGCCATATCTGGTAGTGCCCAGGGAATGTTCTGGGTTCTATACTCAGGAGTGACCCCTGGCGGTGTTTAGGAGATCATCTGTTGTGCCAGGACTAAACCAAGGCTGGTTATATATAAGTCAAACTTCTTAATCCCATTGCCATTTCTCTGGCCCAGGATAGCTTTTTAAACTTCTTTCTCTTCAGCCATTCTCCTTTCAGCTGTCTCTCTCTCTCGAGATGCTGCCCCGCTCCTGTGATCTCCACTCCCACAGTATCTCTTCTCAACAATCCCATCAGAAAATACTCTTCTCTCTCACTCTCCTATAAAAAAGTCCCCAAATAGCTCTGATTAATTCTTATTGTGCAGACTCATCTTTACAACTATGATGAGTTGGTCCCCCTAAAACTACACGAATCAAGGAAAATAAAAATGTTATTAGAAGAAGGAAAAACAAATGCTGGACCTGCAAGAATAGAAGTTGACATACTGTTATTCATTGTTATGACAGAGTAGTCATCCTTCTGAAGTGGTCTCTCTTCAGTCTAGTCTCCATTTTGGTGCTATAAAGATCGTCTGAAACATTTTGGCTTGTTGGCATCTTGGGGATAGAGACTTATCTTGTTTATTATGAAAGTTATGGGGCTGGAGCAATAGCACAGCAGGTAGGGCATTTGCCTTGCACATGTCAGACCCGGGTTCTCTTCCCAGCATCCCATATGGTCCTCCGAGCACCACCAGGAGTAATTCCTGAGCACAGAGCCAGGAGTAAGCCCTGTGCATCGCTGGGTGTGAGCCCCCCAAAAGAAATTTAGAGTAATGATGGCTGCTCTATTTCCCCAAGTGTCAGTGGTCAAAGCTTCATGGGATTTCACTTCTCAATCACGTGGTAGGCCAAAGTGGCTATTTCTGGCTGATGGATAGTTTTCTCCTCTACATGATAATTCATCTCTCAGACTCCTGTTGAGTGACTTTCCAAGGCCCTCTGACTTAGAAATCTCTTCTGTCTGACCAGTGGGTAAGGAAGGAGAGGGTAGGGAAGTCACACTTCTTAACACTTGGGTTCAGAAATGACACATATCCTCTGCTTACCTTCCATTGTTGAGAAATGGTCTCATGGCCCCATCTAAATGCAAGTGGGGCTGAGAAGTGCAGGTCCAATTTGGAAAGTCCACTTTTTCTTTAACTATATGAAGGGTGGACACAAAATTTGTTGGTCAGTTAGCTACCCCTGTATTGAGTATATCTGTATTCAGCAAACCCTCCCCCATGGCTAATTGGTCAGTAAAGTTATTATTCTCTTTGAAAGAGCTCCATAAAAATTATGATTTGATTTATTTTTGCTCTCAGCCATCCACTCCTGAGCTCTGAGGAAATGCCTTCTTCTGAACTACCCAATTATTCTTTGGGCCAGAGACATTTTGGGGCCTTTCCACCTCTTTGTTTAACTTCTCTCTAAGGATTTTTTTTTTCCCTCACAAATAGGGTTGTCCTATAGAGTGATTTGGTCTTTCTCATACATCATCTTCATCACATCTCTCACATCTGGAATTACGCTGCTTTAATTTTTTTTATTAAGTCTATGTGAGATGAACGATAAACAGTTGCAAAGTTGTCCACGACTGGCTTTCAGTCATACAGTGTTTCAACACCGTCCCTTTTCCAGTGTGCAATATGCTGCTTCTTATGTAATGAGAAAACTGTTTCTAAGAATCACGATCGTCTCCTTCGGTTAGGTACTGCATGTAGTCTGCAGTGTTCTGTCACATTGTGTGCTTCTGATGTACTTAATTTTGTACTTTATGAATCATTACCAGGGAATCATTTGCTACTGTGAGCAATAGATAAGCCTCCATCCACAGTGCCTTGCAGGGCCCTGAAAGCTTTATTTCTAGTAACGGTTCTGGCCAGTCCTACATCTATAGTGCAGTGAAGACCCCAGGTGGGCCATCAAGGCTTTCTGTATCGTATTCACTGCTGGTGACCTTCACTGGCCTTCACAAGTCTTTTTCACTCGAAGCCTATTGAGAAGCCAGAGGCCCGGCAGCACAGCAGCTAGAGCGGAATTTGTCCGGCCAACCTTCACACCATACTTTGGGAGTTCACGGGCATAAGCTGCAAAACTATCATTTATCTCTACAGGCAGAAGCAATCTGACAAGTGATGTCTCTGTTGGCTACATGGACTGTCATCCTGTATTTTGGCGTGTTGCGTTTATTTTTATCCTGGATTACCAAATGTTTCCAAGCATAGTAATCGGTTTTACCCTCTCATCATCTTCTAAATGTCACTGGGTACCTCTTGAAGTAGATCTTATTCTTGACAACTTTCACAAACCCCACCCTGCTGAAGAGCTTATCACTGATCTACAATGTGTTATTATTATTTTTTAATGTTTTAAAATTTTTAATTTAATTTTATTTTAAAAAATTGTTCATAGTAATTTATTACATTCAATACTCCAACACCAAACCTGACACCATTCCACCATTCTACCACTATTATTTCAAATTTTCCCACCACCACCCAAACCTGCCCTCAAAGCATGTGCTAAATAAGTTATTCAATGTATTATTATTGTTGTTGTCATTATTATTATTATTATTATTATTATTTTTTCAGGGACTGGAGTGAAGTTGGGTCAAACTCCTGTTCTGCACCCAAGGATCACTTTTGGTGGTGCTTGAGGGATCAATCAGGGATTGAACTGAAGTTATATTATGACCCTTTGGTCTAATTATGGCAAAACCATAAATTTTATGGAGATTTTTCTATGAAGATTAAAAAAAATTTTTCTGTCTATGCATTTGGTAATTTATGATAATTTAGTGCAACGCACATAGCTCCCTTATTTCCCATGCTGCAGGGTGTTGCTTAGACTTACAGCGTCTTGGCATGGTGTGTGCGGGGACTTCTCTACCTACCCATTGCCATCATCTCAAGAGAGATACTCTGGGGATGGAAATAGGAAATTACCAGGCAGGCATTTCAGGGCATTTCAGGGCCTTCCCACCCCCGACCTGACCGTGGCTGTTAGCTCACAGATATTTGGTGGCCTTTAGCTGGACTGATATGTACTCTGATCAGTATGAAACTTTCAAGCATAGAAGTGAGAGTCAGTAGTCTAAACAAATACCCAGAGACTACCAAACACAGTGGGAAACTGAAGGTAGAGTGGCTTAATTGTTTGAGCAGTGTGGTGCAAATTTCTGGAATCAGGAACTAGAAAAAGGGCATTTTTCGTGTGTTCTCCGGCAGTTTCCTATTAGCCGTTAGTCTCACAGCTCCCTGAGGACAGATACTAAGTCTATTGCTGGTACCCAAAGTGCAAAGACTTCATTAAAACTGAACCTTGGGGCCAGAAAGAAAGTATAGTGGGTAATGAGCTTGCCTTGCTTGTGGCTGACCTGGATTTAAGCCCTGGCATCCCTGTGGATCTCCCAAGCACCACCAGGAGTAATTTCTGAGTGCAGAACCTGGAGTAAGTAACCCTTGAGCTTCGTTGGGTGTGACCTAAAAAACAAATGAACACCCCCTGAACTTCTGGACTTGCCTCTCTTGTGCTGTGTTTCCCTTCTAAGTACTCTTCCCCTGAGTGTGCAGCTCTGTGTATTTTGGGAAAGGGCTAGCATGGGGATTTGGGGCTTGTTAGACTTGTGTGGGAGCGATTAACTTGTCACTGATAGCTCATCAAGTGATGAGTGATGTGATCAATTACCTGTCACTGAAAACAAGAGGAATTAACTTTGTAAGAAGAGATACACTCAAAAAACCAAACAGAGAGTGGTGTCAAGTGACGTCGTCTTTCTGCTTAGCACAAGTGAAGTGGGGACCATTTTCATTGTCATTCACCAGGATCCTTCTGGAGGCTGAACACTGAGTCTGGAAGAAGAGGATTAATGGGGAGAGGAGAACAGATTCTCTCTCACAGTGGATTCATTTCTCTTCTGCCAGATCTGACTCACTCCAGGCGGAGGGGTGGGGGTGGGAGACCACTTGTGCCTTGGAGTGAGGATGGGAAAATGTGATGCTAATTTTACTACCAGATTTTATTTCTGTTTCGGGCCATTTTGCTCTTGCCAAGTTTTCTATTTGCTCACAGGGGTGTTAAAATAGAAGCAGTTGATGATACATTTAAGAGTTTAGAACCCTCTCAGAGTACCATGCCATTCTAATTTTTCCCCAGAGGAACATGATACTCCTGGACGCACACACAGTTTGGTGGCATAATACTCAGAGTGACTTCTATTCATGGAGCATTTACAAAGTGCCAGACAATGGGCTCAAAATATCGCATTGGTGTGTCTCATTTTTGTGGACAGTTTTACAGATGAGGAAACTGAGGCAGAGGGAAATTTAGAGATTCTGTAGAAGGTGACAAAGCCTGTAGGTCTAGGACTTGAGTGGGCTTGTGATTTTGCTGGTACCTACATGATAGGGCATGTGGGTTCTGAATGGGTTCCCATAGCAATTTTAGAAGACTGAGAATTCCCATTCGTGTTCTAGGCTGAGTAGGTGTTTGCTTCACTTGAGGAGGGTCTGTCTCTTCCACGTCATGCTGGCCATGGCCACAGAGCTCTTGATTTTGCAGTGGAGAGCTGTGGACAGTTGTGCCTTCTCCCTCCTCTCTTCCCATGCCATCTCACGGCCTCTTGGCCTCACCTGTTCTGGCCCCTGTGCTATGCCTTGGTGCATTGGTTCAGTTGGCTTCAGCGGGGTCTAGTGGCTGCCATAATGCACGCTGGTCTTTCTTACATCCCCACTCAGGGCATCCTGGCTGAGCACCCGGAGCTCTGCTTGGCATCTACCCACTTGCACTTTAGAAGTGGGGGAGAGCCAATGTCTTGTAGGGAGAAACATGGCCAGTGGGAGGTAGGAGCTGGCTGGTAGGCTGTTGAGCATGGACTTTACATGCCACTTACATTTTTTCCCTCTGAGGACAGAGACCGACTCTGTGGCTTTGCTATTGTGCTGAGGTGAAAGACGTGGTTTGTGAATATTATAGGGCATGCTGTGAATGGCTGTCATAGGTAACCATTGTTGGCACATAACGGAGGTAGGAGGCTCCGTGACTGGTATTCTTGAATGTGTTCTTCCTTTCTTCTTGGCCTCTCTCTCCTTCTTCTGCCCTCCTGCTCTCTTTAGCTCTTAGGGGATTAGATTTGCTGACAAAGTTTGGAAGGATAGGATACCTTAGCCTCTGATTCTCTTTCCTCGGGAACACAGACCGCGGCAGGGGTGAAGTCTGAGTAATCCCGTATTTACCCTCAACTGTCACAGGCAGACCCTCACCTGGTGGAAGTAGGCTTGTGGTGTTTCTGCTGTAAGAGCAAGACATGCTGAAACACAGGGAAACTGCAGTTCCGTGCCTGAAGGCTGCAGGCAGCTGTGGCCGAGTTTCTCCACCTGTCTTCCTCTGAGCCTTGCCTTCCATTCACTTTGCACAGATCCACTTCTTCTCCCCAGGGAAAGTTCGCTTTTATTTACTTATTTAACGCATTATATTTTATTTTGAAAGATAGGAAAGTTTGTTAAAGGGGATGGAGTGATAGCACAGCAGGTAGGGTGTTTGCTTGCACGTGGCCGACCCGGGTTCGATTCCCAGCATCCCATATGGTCCCCTGAGCATCACCAGGAGTGATTCCTGAGTGCAAAGCAAGGAGTAACCCCTCAGCATTGCCGGGTGTGGCCCAAAAAGAAAAAAAAAGGAAGAAGAAAAGTTTATTAAAAAGTAGAAGAGAAAGAGAGTTTCCGGGTAGGGGGGAACTTAAAAGAGGACCAAGTTCAAAAAGTTCATTTTTAAGGGGCTGGTGAGATAGTATAGTGGGTAGGGTGCTTGCCCTGCACGCAGCTGACCCAGGTTCAATCCCCAGAACCTTATATCCCCTGAACACATACACTGAGCACCATGGGTATGGTCCCCCCAAAACAAACCATAAAACTCCAAAAGTTCACTTGTAAGTGGCCTCTCTCTGTGACACCCAAGAACCCTGCAGTATTGCTCAGTTCACACCATTTCTCCTTCAGGTATTCGCTGTCACTTTAGGGATGACAGATTTGTGACATTTGTTTTCATGTTTCCATGTGACCCAGCAGTTATACTTTTGGGCATCTACTCCAAGGACTCAAAAACTTTATTCAGAAACACTTTGGCAGTCCCATGTGCATTACATCACTATTTACAATAGGCAAACCCGGGAAACAAGTTAAGTGTTCAAAATCAGACAAAGAAGCTGTGGATAAGAGGAATACTACCAGACTGCAAGAAAAGGCAAATAAAACCCCATGCAACTTGCTGCTACAAGGATGGATCCAGAGAGTATCATGCTGAGTGAGGTCACCAGAAGCAGAAGGACAGACACAATGATCTCTCTCATATGTGCAATATAAAGACACAGAGCAAGGCAACAACAAATGACTAAAAGCAACAGAATCTAGATCTGTTCTGTAGAACAGAGCTTCCCA
Source organism: Sorex araneus (assembly GCF_027595985.1). Lineage (NCBI taxonomy): Eukaryota > Metazoa > Chordata > Mammalia > Eulipotyphla > Soricidae > Sorex > Sorex araneus. Next base: position 246,725,838 of record NC_073302.1, read on the forward strand.
TGGTCGTTAGAGGCTGAGGGGATGGTGGTGGGGGACACGATGGTGGGGTGTGGTGTTGTTGTATGTTGTATCTATAATTGACAGTATTGTAAAATTGCAAAGCACAACGACTAAACATATATGAATATATAAAAGAAAAATAAAGGTTTTTTTCTTTTTGAGTCACACCCAGCGATGCTCAGAGGTTACTCCTGGCTCTGCACTCAGAAATTACTCCTGGCGGTGCTGGGGGAACCACATGGGATGCTGGGGATTGAACCCGTGCTGGCCGCGTGCAAGGCAAACGTCTTACCTGCTTTACTATCACTCCGGCCCCCCAAATTTTTTAACAATGGAAAAATTAAAATAATGAATTTATCTTTCTTTTTAAAAATTAAAAGAATTTTTAAAAAATGAATTTATCTATCAAGTTTTATTTACCTATTTATAGTTTCTTTGCAGGATCTGGTAGAGTTTAATAAGCCAGCGTCCCTGCTAAAGAATAAATGTACTGCAAATATACGTAAATAAACGACTACATTTAGAAAACCAGAACAAAAATAACAAGGAAAACGATTTCTAGGGGCTGAACGCCACCCTCACCAGACCAGTTATGCGATTGCACATTTTTGCCACATGGTGTCGCTGTTGGAGATGACTTTTGTATGGTTTATTCCCCTGCTCACAGGGTTCCCTGGGAGGGTCCGAATCCTAAAGCACAGGCTTTAGATTTAGAAGCTGTTTGAAACCACTTGTTGCTCACTGCTGCGCTCAACCAAAGTGTGCTACATATTCATCCGCCCGTGTTCAACAGTGCACACTTCTGTGCTAACCCTGGTCCCCAAGCGTAGTGGCTGTGCCAGGGCACGAGGGGCCTAGAGGTTTAGCCCTGGGGATCCCCTGTGCCAACACCTGCTGGATCCCGCCACCTCTCCGCCCTTCCTGTTGCCATTGTCCTCACCTGTACTTCCCAGGCTTCGCTTCTGAGTGTCAGTTAGAAGCATGTAGTCACACTCTCCATTCATGAGCAGTTATTTTTTGGTGGGGATGGGAGATGCCTAGAGATGCTTAGGGAGCCATTCCTGGCGGTGTCTGGGGGTCACGTGGTGCTGAGGATGGAACCCAGGCTCCCGCCTGCTAGCCCTGTGAGTCATCTCCCAACGCCTTGTGTGCTGTTCTGAAAATGAAAGCTTTCCTGTGTGCTCCTTGGGAACTTTCAGTCACACCAAGGGACAGTTACTATTTAGGGTCTGGTGTCTGCGTGACCATTGAGGGATCCCCTGGCCCCTTGACGCTGCACATGCTTCGGGACTCTAAACATAGCTATGTACATGTAACCTGATATTAACGTTTTCAACTGGAGGCCATATTGCCCTCTGTGGGCACCCAGGATATTCCATGGGGGCCACAAGTACTAGAGGGCCAGACAGTAAGAAGGGGCAGAGAGGCAGTGGCGCAGGAACGAGGCAAGGTCAGAAAGGGGACGCAGCCAGAGAAACACCCATCTATATAGCTAAGACATCATGGTGATTTGACTCCTGGGGGAATGATGATTCATTTTAAGGTGACCTCAGGCTCTCCTCAAGGACTAGAACCTTTGATATAATTTACAAATGTAGCTTCTCTGTAGTTATCTAGTTCACCTCTACCTCCAAGGTACTATGTTGCATTAAGAAAAATCATAAGCAAGGATGGAGACAGAGCTTCCAGGGCCGGGTGGACCTGTGTCTCTTGGAGCTATGAACCTGGACAGTTAGGTTTGGTTCCTGGAGCTGTGTGGTCCCCCGAACACAGACCTGGGAGTAGCCCCTGAGTACCACTGGGTGTGGCCCCCAAACAAACAATGAAGACAGTCAGTGGAGATATAATAGAGAGGTCCAGGATCTTGCCTTGTATCTGGCTGACCTCCATTCAATCTCCACCACCCCATGTGGTTCCCTGAACTTCACCAGGAGTGACCCTGAGCACTGCTGGGTGTGGCCCAGACACCAAAAAAAAAAAAAACCCAACCCAGAAATAATAGCCATAACATCCAACTGAAATGACACCAGGTCGGGAAAAACAGTCCATGTTATCTATCCCAAGCAGTTCAAGAATCATTTTGGCTAACCAAGTGTTAGTTGACAATAGTATTTTCCTTCCTTCGTGACCGTGGATATCCCATTACTTTCTGGTTGTGAGATCACTGAGGCTCTGGATGGTTGAAATGTGTACAGAAGAGCAGAAACATTCCCAAGTGGCAGAAAAAGACCGAAGCCTCTCTCTTCCCACCTCTTCTCTCTCTGTCTCTCTCTCCCCCACCCTCCAATTTGTTTTAGCAGCCTTTCTAAATGTCAGAGGCATTTCTTCACAAACACTAGCAACATGACAAGGATGGGCTGATTTTGAAGTGGGTGACATTTTTGTGGTAATGTCTTAGCACCTAACATTTGTGACGTTCTTAGGTGTTACCTTCCAGACCCACAAAACTGAATGTATCTGAGGAGACCTCAAACACGATTCCTGTGAGTAGATCTGAGCTAACCCACACTTGTTCTTGAGGCTCTAACCATCCGCTGTCTGTGGAGACACTATGTCTTCTTATTTTCAGACTGGCAGAACTTTGAGCTGAACTCCTGTTAGGAAGGGAGTTCAGCTGTCTCAAAGGCCCAACACCCCTAGTGAAGTGGGAATTAATGAGGACTGGTCTTGAAATGATTATGGGGATGTAGGGAATATTGAGGTTGCCTTCTCTAGTGAATTCCCTCTGCCCAGCTGGGCTCCACATGTGAAAAAGAAAAAGCTTAATCAAATTCTGGGGCCAAGGAGCTGACCTCCCGAAATTGTTTTGGATAGACCCGTTCAAAGACTAGGGGATGTCAGAAGTCACCACAAGATTAAAAAAAAAAAAAGAAAAAAAAAAGAAAAAAAGATAGAAGTTAATCGGAAAGGGCTGGAAGGCCATGTTGTAAACAGATTGAGGTGAGAGATGAAGCCAAGATTGTGGGAGGTGACATCTCCCGAACTCGCCTCTGTCTCACACCCCACGAGGTGTTCATTTGAACCCCAGGACTGGTGGTTAGGGGCCCCTTAAACTGATGCAACCTGCCCAGGTTCTGTTACTTTGGGTACCAGTCCATTCTTGGGTTAGCTACCCCCTCAATTCCACCCCCCCTCAACACACACACCAGCTCCCCATGTACTCTTGAACTCCTGAAAATCAGGAAGTTTTAGGGGTTTTGGTAGCACACCTTTTTTTGTTTGCTTTTGCTTCTAGGTCACATCTAGAGGTATTCAGGTGCTCTTGGCAGTGCTTGGGGATAATATGGGATACTGGGGACCAGACCTAGGTCAGCCATGTGCAAGGCAAGCACCCTGCCCACTGTACTATGTGTCTCTGGCCGCAGTACACACTTATTCTTGAGGCTCTATTTTGACTTATACAAAGTCTGGTCTCAGTGCTTCTGTCTTCCTATGATGGTTTCATCAGCAACTCCTTCAGCCCCGATCACCTGCAGAAGCAGGCAGCGGCCACAAGCCCAAGAAAGTGCCCTTTGCCACTCCTTTCAACCTTTCCTCAAACACTTGCTTGGGTCAACATCTGGTTTGAAGAACGTATATAGTCCCCAGACTAAGTTGTGTCTTGGCCAAGACACAACTCAGCTTGAGAGTAGTGCTTGGAACAAAGTGAAACAGCAGGAGCCATTCCTGGCAGTGTTTGGGGTGACAGCCATTGGCCATCCCCCAAGAACATAATGTCAGCCAATAGGTACATGTAATTCTGGAACATTCTCCAGTAAGACTCTGGTCCATATTATCAAACAGCTGCCCCCCCTTCTCCCCTTTCTGTATACCTGGAGACTGTCCCATGCCTCCTTTCCTCCCTTGAAAACCTCTTCTACGGAACTTGCCTTCAGGCTTTTTCTTCTGTCCCTTTGCTGGGCAATTTTCCCAGACCCACAAGGCCAGCGAGGCTGAGACATCGTGTGCTCTTGGAGCCAGAGCTGTGGGAGATGGTGCAGACATGCGCAGAAGCAGACACCTGCGAGTTTGCCTCTGCTTCCCAGAGGGAAAGACTCTGGTCCTTGCCCTGAAGAAGGTCCCTGGAACTGGGCACAGTGCCAACACGTGAGACCAACTGCAGTTCCAAGCGTGAGGGGAGATGCTCCGGGATCCTGAGGGTGAGTAGAGGTGGGCCGGCTTGCGGGGTGAATGTGGGTTGGGGCCCAACCTCTGCGAATTTTGGACTCATGACTTTATTTCTCAATGCCTCTGTGTCCTGGCCAGTAACACGGGAGGATAGCTCATGGCTCTTGACAGGCTTTCATGCTCAAACCAAGGCAAGTGCTGGAAATGGGGTTTGCCACGGCACTCAGCACACTCAGGGGGGCGAAGAAGCACATTCCTGGGGCGTCACTACAGGGCAACTTGGTTTTGCTCCCACTTGCCCAGTACATCTTCATTAAACATCTCAAACGGGAGCCACTTTCCTGGAAGGAATGCAGAGCCGCTGAGTCATTTTCACCTGCAGGGAATGAGAGCTGACTCCCCCTCCTTCCCCTCCCTATCTTACTCAGAACTTCTGTCTCTACCTCTATCCAGGGGGGCTGACTGTGGCTGAGAAGTCTGCTTGGGGGCTGCAGATGGCAGATGTGACTCAGTGGTGAAATATGTATCTCATTGTATGTACCCTGGTTCAGTCCCTAACTCCCCCCCCCCCCCACACACACAGTGAGCATATCCTATCCAAGATGTTTAGGGAAGATGGAATTCAGCAGTAGAGCACGTGGGTTCCATCCCCATCCCTGGGAAAAAAGAAACCAAAAAGACCCTAAACAAAAAACAAACAAACAAAAAAACACAAGCCAAGAAAGAACCTTGATCCATGCTTCCAGATGGATGGGGTGAGGCTGTTGCTTTCTTGACACCGTACCCCCCACCGCCCCGGAAGTCCTGTTTGTTCTCAGGGGTGGACATGGAGAAGCTCTGCCCTACACTGGCACTGGGCTGGCAGAGGCGTGCGGATGGTTCCCTCGCCCGTGCTCTCAGATGCTCCAGAAATCCCCTCCATCCCCCATCTGTCATTACTTGAGAATTTTTCTTGCACTCGCCTCCATTTATAGGCAGAAGCAGCTCTGGTTGTCCTTCCCAGTCCCTGGGATCCAGCTGTCTGTCCACCTCCAGCTCAACCCTCTGCCGGTTCTTCTAGCCCAACTGAGCAGGTCCTGGGAAGCTGATGCACACCAGCTGAACGTCCGTGGGGGTGTGGGCACCATCTCCTGCCAGCCTCATGCCCCTGCTTTCCATGTGTCAGTTAGAGTCAGATACTAATCGCTCTGGTCCTGTCTCCAAAAGGGGGATTCCAGAGAGCCCTCCCAAACCGCTCTCTTGGAGGTGTGGGGAAGGGGGGAAGCCATCTTCTGTCCTTCCTTTTTCGGGGGAGTGGGACTCAGCAACAAGTGGATACTGCAAGAATCCTCTGCACGAACCCCCTTCTTCCCACAGAGACCCCATAGCTCCGTGGGGAGGGTGGTGGTAGACTTTGTATCCTGGAAATTTCTAGAGCTCCATTCCTCAGTTTGATGCCTTTTGTCTGGGGTTTTGGTGTTTCCACTTTGGAGGTTACGGGGCATCCTTTTCTAGCAGGGTCTTTGCAGAGACGAATGAGCTGCAGGGGGTTGGGGTGTGCACGCTTTAGGGGCTGCAGGTGGGAGGGTGAAGGTGTACTGGGGAGTGCTGTATTGTCTCTTGTTGGTGCAGTCCCAGAGGCCCCCAGGGCATGGCCAGTTGGGGGGCTGGCAGGGGAACTCAGCACTTGGGGAGACCAAACATCCTAGGACTCTCTATTTTTTTTTTAATTGAATCACCGTGAGATACAGTTACAAAGCTTTCATGATTGAGTTTCAGTCAAACAAGGAAGAAACACCCATCCCTCCACCAGTGCACATTCTCCACCACCAATGTCCCCAGTATTCCTCCCGCCACCTCCACCCCATCCCACCCGCTGTCTCTATGGCAGACAATTTCCTCCTTTCTCTCTATTTTTGAGCATTATGGTTTGCAATACAGATACTGTAGGGCCATCATGTTTGGTTGTTTGTCTACTTTCAGCACACATCTCCCACTCCGAGTGATCCCTCCAACCATCATTGACTTAGTGGTCCCTTCTCCATCCCAGCTCATGAGGCAGGCTTCCAACCGTGGACCAATCCTCCTGGCCCTTGTTTCTGCTGTCCTTGCATACTTGGGCTCTTGCACTGAGCCACCACTGGAGACCCTGAGCCTTCTGAGCTGCGAGACCCCTCTTCCCCGCCACCCCTCCGAATACTGCTACTCACTCTTGTCTGCTCAGGACCCACCCCAGTGGGGACTCAGGTGTGTCAGTCTTAGCTTTGCGAACAGCTCAAATGCGACCCTTGTTATTTGTTTTTTTATAGACCAGGACACTGGTCGGCCAAGGTCACAGCTAGGTCACACGAGAGGAGTCACTGGGCTTCTGTGGTTGCTCTTTTTATGACACCATAACACCTGGAATGGGGGTGTGGTGGGTGGAGGGTGGAGCGAGGAGGCTGCTGGAGGGCGGAGTGCGGGGTGCAGGGAGCACAGCCTTGGGAGCCACCTGAGCCCCGCCCACCTGCTGTGCTCACAGCTGCACAGAGTGTGGTCTTGGCACTCCACACCCACCCGCATGATGGGTGGAACTGGGTAAACACTGCCTGGAACTGCTTCAGCCCGACACCCCTGCAAGCCCAGCAGTTCTGTCCCGGGTGCCCGCCTTCCCACCTGTGGCCAAATCTCTCTGCTCCGGCCTGATCTGAGCCTGCATAGGAGCCAGATTCCCACTTAGGAAACCAGAGCGGTGCTCCCTGTGGCTGGCCCCAGGAGACTGGTGGGTTCTGCCCCATGGCACCCTGATCCATCCTGCACCCTCTGACCTGGCCACCCTTGCAGCTGAGCCAACCCTTCGGTTAGCGGGGCTCTAGGAGTACCCTAAGAATTCCCTTCCCCTTGGTTTTTAACTTATCAGAAGATAGGATCATGGGCCCAGAAGTAGGAAATAATGGTAATTGAAACATTGGTTTCTCTACCAAGAAGATAACTCATCATTAAATGACTCTTTCTTCTTAAGATAGTAAGGGCAATATATATTGATTGGATAAAACTCAGAAAACACAAAAAGGTAGATGTGAGCAAATCAGAAGGCTACTCATGAGCCTTCCATGGTGTGATTTTTGTTTATTTCCTCGTATATGAATTTAAAGCATATCTGTATACATACTGGTTTAGGACTAGAATTCTATAGTGGGTACTATGTTTAATATTTTTTTGGGGGGGTTATTTACTTTTCTCCAAGTTTTACATGGGTACTGTTATTCACAATTGTGTTAATAATAGAGTTTCAGGCATACAGTGTTTCAACTCCACATTCATCACCAGAGTGCTAATGTCTCTCCACCAATGTCTCAACCCACCTCAAGTCCTTGGCAAACACAATTCTGTAGGCTGATTCTAGGGAGGTTCCCACTGGCTATTTGTTACTCCCTTAATGTTTCTTTATGTCGTATCTTTGAGAGTGATCATTCTACATGTCTCTCTTCCTCTAATCGACTTCACTCAGCATGATACCCTCTAGTTTTATCCATGTAGAAGTGAATTGCATAATTTAATCTTTTCTTTCATGTTTATTGCTATGTAATAAAATATGTCTTTGCTTCTCCCCCCCTCCAATATTTAAAACAATCCAATGGGATCCTTATTCTTTGTATTTTTATAGACAAGGACACAAGAAAGCAAAGTGGTTGTGGGGAATAATTATGCCACATCCAGATGTACTCAGGGCTTATTCCTGGCTATATATGCTCGTGGACCACTACAGGTAGTGTTGGGGGACTATATGTGGTGCCACAAGTTAAATCAGGGTCAGACACCTATAAGGCAAGTGTCTTGTCCCCTGTACTAGCTCTCTTGACTGGTTTTATCTTTTCTTATAGCTGAGTAATACCCCATTGTGTGTATCTATCTATCTATCTATCTATCTATCTATCTATCTATCTATCTATCTATCTACCTATCTATCTATCTATCTACCTATTATCTATCTATCTATCTATCTATCTATCTATCTATCTATCTACCTACCTATATCATACTTTCTTTATTCATTCATCTGTTCTTGGCTCCTGAGTTATTTCTGGCTACTTTGAATAGCACTGTGGTGAACCTAGAAGTGCAAATGTCTTTTCAAAATACCATTTTTAGAATCTTGGGATAGATGCTAAACAGTGGAATTGCTGAGTTTTATAGAAGCTCCATTTTTAATTTTTGGAAAACTTCTCATACTTTTTTCCAATTACTGGATGAGACAATGTTCCCACCAGCAATTCATGAGGTTCCTTTCTCCCACATTCCGCCAGCACTGGTTGATTTTACTCCTTTAATATTTTATTTTATTTTAGGCCCAATAGTTTACAAAATTGTTAATGGTAGGGCTTCATGCATAGCCTTCCATCTCCACGCCCTCTGTCAGAGTGTCCACCTCCCTGCACCATTGTCCCAGTGTCTACCCCCCACCTCTTCCCCTCATGGTAAGCTTCCAACTAAAGACCAGTATCAGAGTATATTGCCTTTGGGCATTTGTTATTTTATTACTATGTTTCTTTATATTCCCCATGTGAAAGTGATTATTCTGTGTCTGTCCCTTTCCTGATTGAGTGTGATACTCTCCATATATATCCATATATCAGCAAATACCATCTTTTCATATAATCCAGTAGTATTCCATGGTGTATATGTACCATAGTTTCTTTTTTTTCTCTCTTTTTCTTTTTTTTTTTAAAAATTTAATGAATCACCATGAGATACAGTTGCAGACTTACAAACTTTCGTGCTTACGTTTCGTGCTTACAATGATGAGTACCCATCCCTCCACCAGTGCCCATTCTCTACCACCAATGTTCCCCATACCCCTCCCACCACTTCCCCCATCTCCCACCCCTGCCCCCGCCCCCTCTGTCGCAGGCACATTCCCTTTTACTCTCTCTTTCTCCTGTAGAGTGTTGTGGTCTGCAATGCAGGTAGTAAGTGGTCATCATACTTTCAGCACATCATACTTTCTCCCATCCTGAGTGGACTCTCCCAGCATTCTTTCCTTGGTGCTTTCTTCTCTATCTGAGCTGCCCTTTCCCCCAGCAGTACCATAGTTTCTTTATCTAGTCATCTGTTCTCCTTTTTTTTTTTATATAATTTTTTTTTAAATTTTATTTATTTTTAATTAGAGAATCACCGTGAGGGTACAGTTACAGATTTATACACTTTTGTGCTTATACTTCCCTCATACAAAGTTCGGGAACCCATCCCTTCACCAGTGCCCATTCTCCACCACCCGTAAACCCAGCATCCCTCCCACCCTCCCCAATCCCATCTCCCCCCCACCCCACCCTGCCACTGTGGCAAGGCATTCCCTTCTGTTCTCTCTAATTAGCTGTTGTGGTTTGCAATAAAGGTGTTGAGTGGCCGCTGTGCTCAGTCTCTAGCCCTCATTCAGCCCGCAACTCCCTTCCCCCACATGGCCTTCGACTACAATGTAGTTGGTGATCGCTTCTCTGAGTTGACCTTTCCCCGGAACGTGAGGCCAGCCTCGAAGCCATGGAGTCAACCTCCTGGTACTTATTTCTACAGTTCTTGGGTGATAGTCTCCCACTCTGTTATTCTATATACCATAGATGAGTGCAATCTTTCTATGTCTGTCTCTCTCTTTCTGACTCATTTCACTCAGCATGAAACTTTTCATGCCCATCCACTTAACTACAAAATTCTTGACCTCCTTTTTTCTAACAGCTGCATAGTATTCCATTGTATAGATGTACCAAAGTTTCCTCAACCAGTCATCCGTTCTGGGGCATTCGGGTTTTTTCCAGATTCTGGCTATTGTAAACAGTGCTGCGATGAACATACATGTGCAGATGTTGTTTCGATTGTACTTTTTTGCCTCTCTGGGATATATTCCCAGCAGTGGTATTGCTGGGTCAAATGGGAATTCAATATCTAATTTTTTGAGAATCGTCCAAATTGTTTTCCAGAAGGGCTGAACCAGTCGGCATTCCCACCAGCAGTGAAGTAGGGTCCCTTTCTCCCCACATCCTCTCCAACAGCGGTTGCTTTTGTTCTTTTGGATGTGTGCTAGTCTCTGTGGTGTGAGGTGGTATCTCATGGTTGTTTTGATCTGCATCTCTCTGATGATTAGTGATGCAGAGCACTTTTTCATGTGCCTTTTGGCCATTCGTATTTCTTCCTTGGTAAAGTTTCTGTTCATTTCTTTGCCCCATGTTCTCCTTTTTTTGAGGTGTTCCAGTTTCACTGGCATAACTATATAGGATTTTGTAAGCTACCTTTACCCACCTGCTGACCTGTTTGTCATGGGAATATTCCTACAACATTAAGCTTATAAACAATCCTATGGTGAAGATTCCACATTAGACCCAGATACAAGACTCAAAACAAATGGGGGAAATGCCTCTCCTGGGACCTTGCTCGTCAAGACCCCACTCACAGCTTAGCAACCTAGCCTGAAAAAACTGACCTCAAAGTGTTGCTAGGGTTGAGAAATATCCATAAAAAGAAAATTAGTGTCCTCAAGCTCTCCCACATCCTGTGGCTTGGGCTGGGTTGTGACCCACCACAAATGGTTTCTCCACAGGAGCCCTGGACGTGTCTCCTGCTGGCCCTTAGTCCTCTCAGCTGTCTCTTCATTGTGTCTTCCAGGTAGCAGCTGAAGTACACAACTCTGCCCCAGTTCTCTCATAATTGAGCTACGCACAAATCTGTGGAGTGCCCTTTTACATAAAAAGATAATCTGGCCCCTGAATGATGGGGATTTGAATTGGATTTTCAGTAATAGACTGAGTCCTGTTACCTCTCAGTATATCAAAGGAAAGCACTCTTGCTCTTAGATTTTAAGTCCACAGTACATCCCAATCAAATCAAACCATGGGGTTATGCTGGGGGTTATAAAACAATTTGTGAGTTTCAATAGGCAGAGCCTCAGAAGGCCAAATGGTTTCAACTCCCCACCTCAAGAACTGTCCTCACAGACAGGAAGCATACCTTCCCTGCCTGCCTGGGTCTGATCTGTTGAGAGAACAGCAGTCCATTTGTACAGAAGAGTCTCTTCTGTTTTGGAAGTTTGTTAGAAATGAATTGAACTGCTTCCCAGGTTACACTTTTTTTTTTTTTTTTGCTTTTTGGGTCATACCTGGCAATGCACAGGGGTTACTCCTGGCTCTGTGCTCAGGAATTACTCCTGGTGGTGCTCGGGGGACCATCTGAGATGCTGGGAATCGAACCCAAATCCGGGTCGGCTGAGTACAAGGCAAATGCCCTACCTGCTGTGCTATTGCTCCAGCTCCTCCCTCCCGCTCCCCCCGCCCAGGTTCACTCTTAACTGAAGTCTTTTTTACTTTCCTCCCTGGCTTATACATATTTCTCTGTGAGAAAAAATGGAGTACCCCTGGGAAATAATCTCAGGCTTGTTCCAGTCTGTACATCTTGTTACCCTTGGAAGGGGGGTTGGTACCCAGTGAGGAGGTGCTTTGGGAGGCTTCAGTTAGAGGGGCAGATAGCCATTGGGACAGGATAATTGATCAGTTTTGAGTCCAAATTTACTTTTGATTTTCTTCCCAATCAAACTCTAGGCTCAGGAAGAATCTTTCCATGCATTTGGTAGAGAGAATTGTGCCTGGAGAACTATAATTATTAGAGTTTCTCCACAAAAATGCTGGAGAAGCTTCCTTGCCAGCAGTAGTTCAAGCCCCCGGCTTTTATGTGATTGTCCACAGAGAAGAGGGTAGGGAAGAGAGACAGCGCCTGGAACACCTATTAAGGCTTGGAAGGCACAAGTTAGGAAGCGGCTGAGGTCACAGGAGGCTCAGTTAGACACTTGCTTCTTCCCTTGTTTCAGACTAACCCTGCATTTCTGGATGAAGGAAACAATTCTAGTTTGAGGAATTCCTGAGCTAGAGGCCAACCCTCTGAGGAGTCCCGAAGTGCAGGGTGAGCCTTCTGGGAAAGGCCCACCTTGGAACCTTGACCAGCACAAGTATGGAGGCAGCAGAGTTTTGTGGAGACACAGAACTTTTGAGCCCCTGGCATCTCAGAATGATAGAGCAGACCCAGAACTTCTCTTTTTTCTTGGAAAGGGGGTTTGGAGGTTGTGGCAGGCAGAATCATGCCTTTCCAAGGATATCTGTGTCATAATACCTAGAACCTATGAGTGTACTATTTAGCAGAGAATAATTGATTACTAATCAAGTGACTTAAAATAAGGCAATTTCCCCAAATTATCCAGGTGGGCTCAACATATTAGAAAGTGTTTTTAAAACTGGAAGAAATGGTTCAGAGAGAGGAAACAAGAAAGATTGCAGCAGGAGAAGGGCTCACCCCATTACCCTAGGCTTTGAATAGAGGAAGGAGACCGCCAGTCAGTGAATATAGGCAGCCTGTAGAATCTGGAAAAGGTAAGGAAAAAAGATTTTCTCCTTAAGTTTCCAGAAAAAAACACAGCTCTACTAATACTTTGATTTTAACCTAGAGAACCCCACCTCAGATATCTCATTTCCAGAACGATGATAGGTTTGCGTGTAGTGACCACATTCATTGCTGATAGAAATGACTAGAGGTGGACTGGTGCTGTTCTCTGATCAGACACAGAGACCTTTGAAGGTGGTCATCATGGGTATTGACCAGAGTGTAACGCTGGTTGCATCTTGGCTATTCCCAGCCCAGTCCAGTCATTCTAAATGAGGAAGCAGAAGACAGGAATTCCTTTATGGATGAAAGAAACGATTAGAAAGTCATAGATTTCTAGTTTGAGGAATCCCCAAGCTAGAGGCAAACCCTCTGAGAAGTGTTGAAGTGTAGGGTGAGGCATCTGGGAGAGGCCCACCTTGGAACCTTCATTCTTTGTCTGTGAGGGAAGCAGACCCCCTCTCCTTTACACGTGGTCTTGGAGAGGAGTAGGCTGGGGGACTGAAAGAAAAAAATAATAAAAATGTGGAATACTTTTCTTAAACAGTTGAAGCATCTAACTAGAGGGATCGATCTAGTTAATTACAATGAATTTAGTTTAGTCAGGAGTAAACTAAATTGTAAAGAAATAAAGGAACTGCCTTTTCTTTGCACATGTGAGTGTGGTATGAGTGAATGATGATATGTCCTATGGTTCTATTGTCTTTATTTCTCAAAGAGTGTTAAAGTTTGGGTGGTTCAGAGTAGCCAGCACACACAGACAGTGTCAGACTTACTTCTTTACATGTGTGTATTTTGACTCATTAGGACACGGAGGTGTATAGAAGCGTACTGAGGAGTTTTTGTGGGGGCCTCCCACTGGTGCTGGGGGCCACGAGAGTTATAGCCAAGGGTTCTCTGGATGCCATGTGCTGCTGGGGATGGAACCCGGGCTCTGTGAATGCTAAGTACATTAGTGCCCTGGGATATCTCCCCAGCCTAAGGATTAGATGTTGTTTTTTTGTCCATGGACCTCTCAAACTTTATTTATTAATTTTTAAAAAATTCAATCATATTGAGATACAGTTGGCGATACTGGAGCGATAGCACAGCGGTAGGGCATTTGCCTTGCATGCGACCGACCTGGGTTTGATTCCTCCGCCCCTCTCGGAGAGCCTGGCAAGTTACCAAGAGTCTCTTGCCCGCACGGCAGAGCCTGGCAAGCTACCCATGGTATATTCAATATGCCCAAAACAGTAACAACAAGTCTCAAAATGGAGATGTTACTAGTGCCCGCTCTAGCGAATCGATGCGCAACGGGATGACAGTGACAGTGACAGTGAGATACAGTAACAAAGTTGTTCAGGATTGGGTTTCAATCATATAATGTTCCAACACCCATTCCTACACCAGTGTACATTTCACACCACCTGTATCCCGTTTCCCTTCTGCCACTCCCACCACCTGTCCCCACCGCCAGACACTTTTCTCCTTCCCCCTTCCTTCCTTCCTTCCTTCCTTCCTTCCTTCCTTCCTTCCTTCCTTCCTTCCTTCCTTCCTTCCTTCCTTCCTTCCTTCCTTCCTTCCTTCCTTCCTTCCTTCCTTCCTTCCTTCTTTCCATCCACCCTTCAATGAATAAGTAGGAGGAAGATCTATAAAGATGAATTTCCTTCCTTCCTTCCTTCCTTCCTTCCTTCCTTCCTTCCTTCCTTCCTTCCTTCCTTCCTTCCTTCCTTCCTTCCTTCCTCCCTCCCTCCCTCCCTCCCTCCCTCCCTCCCTCCCTCCCTCCCTCCCTCCCTCTCTTTCTTTCTTTCTTTCTTTCTTTCTTTCTTTCTTTCTTTCTTTCTTTCTTTCTTTCTTTCTTTCTTTCTTTCTTTCTTTCTTTCTTTCTTTCTTTCTTTCTTTCTTTCTTTCTTTCTTTCTTTCTTTCTTTCTTTCTCTTTCTCTCTCTATTTCTCTCTCTCGCTGGCTGAACTTTTTTAAAGGATATTTTTGTTAATCAATTATACTAGTTAAAACCTAAAAACTGAAGCCTATGCTTGTCATTAGGAATCTTATGGTATTATTTGAGAAAACAAAGGTTTATCAAAAGAAGTGACTAAAAAAACATAGTACTGAAGAGGATCAGGAGTTAGTGATAAAGTTATAATTTGTTGGTGCATGAACCTACCTTTTGCAGCTCTCTCCCCATTTTTTTTAAAGTTCTAGTCTATAGCTAAGATTGGAAATAAGATTGCTAATCAACTGACTCTAAACAGGGAAACTTTTCTAATTCATCTGGGTGGTTCCAATGTACATAAAGGTGCTTGGAAATAAACCCAAGGTGGAAGTGATTGATGTTTGCCTTCACATTTTTACAAAATGTCCTGAAGTTCAAGGTGTTTTATGATCATTTGAATTTATAGCAGGATGGAATTCTCTTTCCTTCTTATCCTCTATTCTTTCTATTCCCATGTTTCTTTACTTTGATAGGGAGTAGATAAGCAGAGTAAAGAGATGGCGACGTTGCTGCCATAATATACCACAGCCACGTTTTAAAAAACTGTCAGTGATAGCAAGGGGTTATTATTTTTTATAGACTTCACTTTGAATAATATGAGCTATAGTCATATCCCCTTAAATGAGGCTCAGCAAAATCTCAGGGCAGACCCTATGCAGGCAGAGCTAGATTGTTCTCTGGTCCTGGGAGAAGGATGAGACAGTGAGGAGTGGAGGAAGTCATGAGTTCCAGTCATGCTATGACAAGGAGTAGAGAGCGTGATGGTTTTGCACCACATTTAGGGCTCCTCGTATGTCCCAAACAATTGTTTTTGAAAGATTTAAAATGCAAATACTGTTTCCCATAGAGACTGAACCAGATGATATTCCTACCAACAGTGGATGAGAGTTCACTAACCCTCTGGCTCCCCCATCACTGTTTATAGTCTTTGTTCTTGTTGTTTTGGGGCCCACACCTGGCAGTGCTCAGGGCTTTCTCCTGGCTCTGTGCTCAGGGATCACTCCTAGCAGTAAGATTCAGGGGATGGGGAATCTTTGTGGTACTGGAGATTGAATCTGAGTCAGCTGTGTGCAAGGCAAGTGCCCTAGTGATACTACCGCTTTGTTCCAATTTCCTGTCATTTAATGTATCACCAGAACCTTGGTGAGTGAGTTGCAGAGGGTAGTAGGAGTTGTGATGACAAAGGTTGGGGTGATATGAGGATGGATTCAAAAGTCACAGAAGGCAGGTGGCTTCTAGCAACAGAAAAAAAAGAGAGAAAGTGCATCTATTACTGAACTCTCCAGAGGGATAGCCGTTCTGGTTACATCTGGCTTTTAAACTCCTCACTTCTAGGCTCTAGAGAATAAATCTGTGTGGGCAATTTGTAACAGCAGCAACAAGAAACAAAATCCAGAGATATGGCAATCTCTGGGTTTACTAAGAATATGTTGCCGGAGGAAAGAATGTTTTGTGCATAATAAAAATTTTAAAGCTAGAGTTCACATTCTGAAATTAAGCCTCCTTTTATGTAGGATACCCTATTTCCTATCTGGTAATGAGCCTGGGGGTCATACAAAATTAGATGTGGAAGCTCTTCCTGATAATTACCAGGATTTAATTTGTACAAAGTAACTTGATTTTACACAATTCCTACACTAATGGAGACTGGACATCCTAAGATTTTTTTATCAGTTCAGAGGGAGCCTCCAAACTACAGCCAGAAGAGTCAGAGTGGTAGTACTGCATGTAGGGTGTTTGCCTTGCATGCAGCTGACCCAGGTATGTCCCCCGAGTACAACCAGGAGTAATTTCTGAGCACAGAACCAGCAGTAATACTTTAGCATTGTTGACCAACCCCCTCTCCAAATAATAATAAAACAACCCCTCCTACCCCCCAAAAAAAACCTGCATCCACTGAGGTCTGTGAGCAGCACCACAAAACATGCAACACTCCGTGAACACAAATGTAAGCACCACAGCTAAAGGAGTGTAGACCCTGGTGAGCGCCACAACTTTTGGTACTAGTGCCCAAACCCTGCATGTATGCAACCCCTGGTCATTGCAACATCTACAGAGGGAAAGGAAGGGGAAAATTAAACTATAAATTATAAGGGGAATAAAGACTTCTTTTGGCCAAGGTTTGCATGGCAACCCTAATGCTGTTTCTTGGAGTGTGTGCTGTTTTGAGTGATTTCAGGATGACTGGGTGATGAAAACACACCTAACACACAATTTTTTTTATGGAACCATTTGAGAATTATTTGCAGGTTTTATGGACCTTTTGCTCTATGTAGTTTAGATTTAAATACTAAGAGCAGACTATTCTATAACTTTGAAAGATATTACAGAAGTTGTTTAGTAGCAATGCAATCCACATTTCCTTAAATTATCTTTAAAATGTTGCTTTAAAATTAATCAACCAATTAATTAGTTTTTGCACATCCAGCATACTCAGAGTTTACTCCTGGCTCTGTTCTTAGGGATCACACCTGGCAATGCTCGAGGAACTATATGGGATGCCAAGAATCTAAAAGGAGTTGGCCTCATGCAAGGCAAATATACTCTTTCCAGCCCTCTTTAAAATGTTCTTTACCTTTCTTTTTTCCCACAAAGTATATGCAAGGTAATTATACATATATATTTTTTCCTTTTTGGGTCACACCTGGCGATGCTCAGGGGTTACTCCTGGCTCTGAACTCAGGAACTACAATTACTCCTGGTGGTACTCAAGGGACCATATGTGATGTCAGGGATCAAACTTGGGTCTGCTGTGTGCAAGGCAAATGCCCTACCCACTGTACTATTGCTCCAGCCCTGGTAATTATATTTTAAAGCTACAACTTAAAGAAATAAATGCCTCTCCTCCAAACATCTGTTAGTGCAACCACTATGCTATTGACCCCCCCCTTCTCTTGATAAGTACTGCTCCCCTTCACCAACATACATACTACAGACTGCATGTGTGAACCACTCCAGTGAATCATAGTACCCCATTCTCATGTAAAATGTCTATTGCAGGGACCAGAGTGA
The DNA here is from genome assembly GCF_027595985.1 of Sorex araneus. Classification (NCBI taxonomy): domain Eukaryota; kingdom Metazoa; phylum Chordata; class Mammalia; order Eulipotyphla; family Soricidae; genus Sorex; species Sorex araneus. The sequence goes on from NC_073302.1 coordinate 246,743,308, forward strand.
TAGTACAGCAGATAGGACATGTACCTTGCACATGGTTGACCCAGGGTTTGATCCCCAAAGTCCCATATGGTCCCCTGTGGCCTCTAGAAGTGATTCCTGAACTCAGAGCCAGGAGTTAGCCCCAAGCACAACTGGGTAAGACCTAAAAACAAAACAAAACAAAACAGTCTGTTGCAAACAGAGTTGGGCATAGAACAAAATAGGGTTGATGAGAATCCTTTTGAGCAACTGACTTACATACTAAGAAAGAGATGCTCTTTTTTCACTAGGATCTCTATGTCAGGAGTATGTGATCTTGAACCATGTTCTTCATCTTTTCTATAACTGTGCACTGGCATGTGTCTTGCATACTGGGACCCAGACCAGCAGTTAGCAACAGTGGTGTTCCGTGTTCCTCCACCTGTGGACTGGAAAGCTGGTCTAGGGTAGGGCTTTGTAAACTTTTTCCACTTGCTACCTCTTTTTGCCCAATAAATTTTTATGTGACCCCAGGTATATATATTATAAAATAGATATACAAATCAAATATTTATTTTTACTAAGTCAGAAAGCACTTGTCGTAAATGCATTTTCAAAAAGTTACATGACCACATATGGGATTGGAATCCACATTTTAAGAAACTAGAATCTAGAACACCTTATTGCTAAATGCAACCTGCTGCCATGGGCACTCCCATCAACAGAGAAACTAAGGCAATAAGCAAAAAACTCACGTGTAAGAGTCCTGATCATCTTGTTTTTGCACCTGGGTTCAACCCTGCCTGAAATTCAGATCTATTCATAGTCAGATACATAATAAAATAGATAAGTTTCTCATTTTCTTCTTAAACAGTGTTGACTAATCTAGTCACTTAGACTCATAGTATCCTTCATCTGATGGCCAAGGTTATTTCTGAATCCCATCTATTCCATTGCTTTATTTCCCCTAATGTGAGGTTTCACTCAGCCATGTAGCTTTAGGGGGAGGGGGCAGGGAGGTAAAATGTCTATTGTCTTAGGAATTCTGGGAACTAAGACTAAATATAAAATCAAGCAGTTATAAGGAAAATTATTCTAGGGAGGAAACTTGACAGGAAATTCCAATTCTACTGGAACATTTTGGACTTTAAAAGCTCCATTTTATAATTGCTGCCTTGGATATTCTTGTAATTTTAATTTTTAACTAAAAATTTAAATAGCCCCCAATGCATTTCGAAATAACAACAAAAAATTCAAAAAACTACTAAAGAGAACATTATCTAAGAGAATCCCTAACCCTAATCACATTGGAATGATTACAGATCCAGGTCAGATGATTACCTGACTGTGCAGTTTCCTCTGGGCAAATCTTCCTTCTCTCTTCTGTTCAGATGTCAGTTCCCGTTGAGTAAATGGAATTGTTGAGAGAGGACACTAAACTAGAGCAGTGACAAACAGGATATGTCAGAGGAAGATTCATTCAGCGTCCTGATCTCTGTCATAGACAGTAAATGGAAGGGGACATCAGAATGCAGGGAAAACTCATTTACCAGTAACAAAGGAAAGGTTGTGGTGAGTGAGAAATGAGGGGGAGAAATCACATTCATTCCTTTGTCATTGCGAGTGTGGGAGGGGAGGAAACGGTGGTTGTGGGGGTGGAGGAGTGAAGGGAGAGTGTCCGAGCACACTAGTGCACTTATATTTTCTTGGAGTGCAAGTGGACAGTGAAAGGCATAGCAGGAAGATAAACGCTTAGGTTCCTAACCTCAGGACACCTCTGGAATCTTCAGAACCGTGTCCCTAGAGGCCCAGTGATCATGTTCTGTGACAGTGTTCCAAGGACCTTGCAGCATGTGTTCCCTTTGGCTTCATGTTTCTCAGTTCGCCTGGTCATGGTCATGAGTCATGTGTTTTTCCATGAAACAAGGAGACTTACTTTACCTTTTGATGAGAGAGAGGGAGAGAGAGAGAGAGAGTTTTTATTGCTGGGGATCAAGCCCAGGCCCTCACACATGCAATACATACAATACACACACATGGAGTCCCTGGCCCCTTCGTGAGAATGTTTCATAAAACAGTGGCTTAAATGTATATAGTACAAGGTTTGTGATAGAAACAGAACTTGCCTCTCAAGGTACTGATACTCAGATAAGGCTTCGAGATGCTGGGAATGTGTAATTCTGCCTGGCCCCTCCCTGCCTGTGTGATTGTCTGCCGAAGGTGGGGTGCTGCCAGCTGGCCTTTGTACACCCTGCACCCTTCCCCTCTTCCTTCTGGTTCTCTTTCATTTTTCCATCCCCTTTAAAAGTTTTTAAAGAATGCCTGTACTTCTTTAGAAGTCAGGCGTTCCATGCAGAGAATAATGAATGCAGGAGTGAAGGAGAGGGAAAAGCGAGGGGATCAATCTGCCAAAATTCCCTGCTGAGCGCACTACTTAAAGAGGAAGATCTTCCTTTGCTCTCTTTAAAGTGTGGTCCTAACATCTGGCGGTTGAATTAGTGCGTTTTCACAGTAAAATGAATTTTAAAGAGTGAAACCCTAAGAGCTACTTTATGTATGATATGCATATGCATTTTATATGCGGGAGTGTAAAATAATATGGAAGATGAAACTTCTATGACTGGAACATCCTGAACTCATCTAAATGAAGGAGAAATTGGCCATTTACTGTGGTCAAGGCCTGAAGTTAGCACCATAGAAAACACTGAACGAATGTAATATAAAGCACACACTCTGTATTCAGTTATTAGCTTAATAACCTAATAGGATGAATCAGATCGCTTATTCAACTGCTCTCTGTTTGCATTATAAAATACTCAGAGCCTTGTCAGTACTGGGCCCTGTATATGGAGCAGTGAGAGAAGAAGCAGCAGTTCTGCCTTTTGGAATTTGGAGATCTAGTTAAGTTACACGCAAAAGAAAACCTTCCCAAAGAAAACCACTGGGCCAGGTGCCACGGGGGGAAGCCCGAAGCCCCCAGCTGCCCGTCAGCAGCAGCCCTCCCGTCACCTGTTGTGGCTACTGAACACCGGTAATGTGGCTCAGGGGTGAGCATTTGTTTTTATCATTTGCTTTTCCCCATTTCATTTGATTCTTTGTTATTATTTTTTAATTAAAATATATTTTGAAATTAATTAAAAAGCCATGATTTACAAAGTTATTGATAAATGAATCTTAGGCCTACAATATTCCAACATCAATCTCACCACCTGTGCATTTTTTTTAAATAACATAGTGCTCAAATAGAGCATTTTATTTATTTTTGTTTTGGGGCCATCCTCGTTGATGCTCATGGCTTACTCCTGGCTCTGCACACAGAAGTTACTCATGGAGGTGCCCTGGAGAGTATACGAGATGCCAGGGATCCAGATGTCAGGTGTGTGCAAGACAAATGCCTTTTCTGCGTATTATTACTCTAGCTCCCACAAGTGCATTTTTATCATTTGAATTAATTTAAATTTAAAAACCAAATCTAAGTTCAGTTATTGGCAGACTTTGACACAACTTGTAGATTCACAAAATGTGAATCTACATTTCCCCCCCTTTTCGTGTCTCTGCCTTCCTGTTCCCAGCCAGCAGTGTTTCTAGGGTCTAGGACCACCCAATGATGTTTGGTGGTATGGCACAGGGCTCGGGGGCCACCAAGACTCCCTGAGGGTCCCCTCGGGGTTATGCAGTGCTGGGGATGTAATTCAGGGCCCCACACTTGCTAGGCATGTGCTCTTCCATTTAAGTCCTTTCTTTGGCACTTGAATCTACTTCACTTTTCAATGATGAGATCTAAATCTGAATCAAGTGTTTTCTGTGAAAATTTTGGGTCCTATGTGCTTTAAGTGTAGAATGCATCCTGAATATGTTACACTCTTCCCCCTCAAAATAATTTTAAAAGGAACATAGAACAATGACTTTGAAAATGTTTGTTACATGTTAAAATAATGTTTGGGGCATATAGATTAAATAAAATATATTACCATTGATTCAATGTATTTAACCTTAAAAGCTGTTTACTAGAAGAGTATAAATTGTTTTCATGATTTGCATTTGTTTTTCTTGGACAGTGCTGGCCTATGGGAATTTGAAGGGGAGAAGAAACCGATCAAATAAGAGGTCCTTTGAATTAATTTTACAGAGCTGATTAGATCAGTCAGATGGAGGGTATTTCTGCGAGGGATATGATGAACAGATGTGTGTGTGTGGGGGGGTTGGGGGGGTTGGGGGGGTTCCAGTTAGGGATGTGTGGTGTGTGAGAGAAGTCAGGTTGTTATTGTGTTGAGAGAGTGGCAGTGGAAGGCTGGTTGGCATGAAGGAGGTTGTAATGCAAGTGATGTGGACCAGCTAGACTGAGCAGGTTATGCTTAATCCAGTTGGCTCAGCAGTAAGAGGGAGGCTTTGAGCAGGGGCAAAGGGATGAGAGAAGCTTTGGTGACATTTATCTAGCTGCACTGTGTGAAAGGCATGGGGCTGATTGGATGTAGTCTTGCTTTGAAGATCTCGGCAGCCAATTCTGGAAGTACGCAGAAACAAATAAGCATCTGATCAAAACTTCACAAGATTCTTAATAAATGATTTTTAGAACAAAGCTCTCAGAATGTAGGTTTTGCACACTGCATTTTCTATAAATTAGAGGAGAGGTAATAGCTTCCTTTTAAAGGTGTCCTCCCTCTCTCCACCCAATACTTTGTTTTTATTTTTTTATTTTTTAAATTTTTTAAGTTTTTGCTTTTTGGGTCACACCCAACGATGCACAGGGGTTACTCCTGGCGCTCATGCACTCAGGAGTTACTCCTGTCTCTGCTTGGGGGACCATATGGGATGCTGGGAATTAAAACCAGGTTGGCTGCGTGCAGGGCAAATGCCCTACCCGCTGTGCTATCACTCCAGCCCTAATACTTTGTTTTTAAGTCGCATGCAGCTGCAGTACAACTTGGGCCTTTTCCTAAAGTCTGGAATTGAAATTACATAAATCATCTTGTAAGGGGACCTGGACTGTTTACTTCTCAGGCTCAACCCAAATTTCCAAGGAGGGTGAATTGCCATAGTCAGGGTTTAAGCAAATGAAAACTAAGAAATGTGCCTGGAGGGCGATGATCTATAAAGTTCACACGTCATGGGATCATAGAAGAGCAAAGCCTTCAAATTCCCCTCCGGTTCAATTCTTCTCTTCACTGAAGGGTAGGCCCAGAGGACCAAGGAGCTAGTTGGCAACAGTACCGCAATTAGAGCCTGAAGTCAGGGTTTTGGATGCTTTCCACCTTGCCACGTGGAATACTGTCTATCAGGAACATCAAATACATAAAGTCAAGAAAGATAAGGCTAAAGGATGAGGGATTATAGAAGGTAATAGTGGGGTGAAAGGTGATGGTTGGGTCTGTCTATATTTAGAGTTTCAATAAGCACAGGCTGTCCTCGGAGTAAGATGCCGGGCTGCTGTTCTTCCTGCCGCAGCCCACTGCAGTGTCATTGGTTGATCCTGAAAAGCTCAGGGACAGTTGGCCAGTGTTGGGACACACACGCACGCACGAGGAACACTTAATCCCCCACCGAGGAGGGATGTGGGCTGGAGGGCCAGTCCTGCCACCTCCCTGGGAAGGTTCCCAGGGCCACAGCCTCTTCCTTTATTTGTTTGCACGAAAGAAGCGTTTGAGGACTAAAGAGGGAGAGGTGCTGAGCCAGAGCAGGGGAGGGAGAGTGTAAAGAGGTTCAGCTGAAGGGTTGGGCCCAGATATAAATGCTGGGAACACTATGAGGCTTTTTAAATAGAGCTCACACAGGTGAAGGCAGTGACAAAGAAAAGCCGCCCTGTGCTCCAGGGAGCTAAGTAAATAAGCACAAACGTCAAATGTTCAGAGCTGGATGGGGGTGGGGTGGGGGTGGGCTGGACCAGGAGCTCAGCCTAGGACAAGAACATCTTTGGTTTTAATTGCCAAGTCCTGTTCTATTAGATGGCACCTGGGGAGTTGCTCACATTTCAGGAAATATTTTCTGCTTAAGGGACCTTTCAGAGGAAAATATGAAAACTCAGCCTCAACTTTGAAACAGCCCAGCATCTGAGCTTATGAATAGCTTAGGTTTTCTTTTTGCTTCTCTTCTCTTTTTTTTTTATGGAACCCAGGGTTCACAAGCAGGAGGCTTGTGAACTTGAGTGACATCTCCAGCCCCACTTAAGCTTTCTTAAGGAGTCTTCATGTTGCTCATTGAATCTGCTTATGAGCATGTGTTTTGTACTATTTCCTTGAAATTGGAGACCCAATGGTTATTATTAAATCACTGAAGCACTGCACTGTAGCACTGTCGTCCCGTTGTTCACTGATTTGCTTGAGCGGACATTGAAGCAATTAAAAAAAAAAAGAAAAAAGAAAGAAAGAAAAGAAAAAAGAAATGGAAAAAGAATAAAACTAACCCATGACCCCGGGTTAAAAGTCACACAGACAGGCAACCTCCCCAGTCTAGTCATGTTCTATTCAGGCACAGGGCTAGTGGGGAGAGCAAAAACACAAGCAGAGGCCATGTTTGGCTTTTGATTAGACATTAAACCTCAGACGGTCATAAAGTTTCTTGAACTCTGTGGCTGGAGTCCAGGTTAGAAAGCAGGTCAAGCAAGGAACGCTGAAAGGAGAGTGTACAATCTTTTGTTCTCATTTAACTTTGAAGTTGTTGTTGTTGTTTGTTGTTCTTCTTCTTTTTCTTCTTCTTCTGGGTTAATGTTTGACATTAGTTCTTAACTATTTGTGCCTTGGTTTCTGCACACATACACGAAGAAAGCTTACATCTGACACCTTTTATTCCCCCCCTTTTTATTGGATCATCATGATACACAGTTATAAAGCTGTCATGTTTGAGTTTCAGTCATACAATGATCGAACACCCATCTCTCCACCAGTGTACACTTTCCACCATCAATGTCCCCAGTATCCCTCCATCTCCATCCCAACCCTTCCCCTCCCTCTATGGCGGACAATTTCCCCTATACTCTCTACTTTGGAGCATTATGATTTGCAATACATATACTTAGAGGATATGATGTTTGGTCCTTTATCTACTTTTAGCACACATCTTCCAACCCAAACGATTTCTCCAACCACCATTGACTTAGTGATCCCTTCTCTATCCCAGCTACCTTCTCCCCCAGCTTACGAGGGAGGCTACCAACCATGGATCAATATTCCTGGTCCTGTCTCTACTTTCCTTGGGTGATCTGACATCTTTTCAATAATGTGAATAATGTAAACTTTTCTTTGGGCTGGGTAAAGCAAAATGGTGATGAGTTTATGCTCCAGAACAGTAGAATCCCATAGCGTTAGGATGTGAGCTAATAGCAGGGGTCACACAGTAGCCACACAGTTTCCTTTTTTGTTTTTAGTAGCCACATTAAAAACAAAATCAAAGCAGATGAAAGTAATTTCATAAGAGTAGTAATTTAACTATTAAACTTGAAACTAATTTACATGAGATTTCGTGTTACCTAATATCACTGTATCACTGTCATCCCGTTGTTCATCAATTTGCTTGAGTGGGCACCAGTAATGTCTCCATTGTGAGGCTTCTTGTTACTGTTTTTGGCATATCGAATATGCCATGGGTAGCTTGTCAGTCTCTGCCATGTGGGCGGGATACTCTCGGTAGCTTGCCGGGCTCTCCAAGAGGGGTGGAGGAATTGAACCCAGGTCGGAGGAATTGAACCCAGGTCAGCCACGTGCAAGGCAAATGCTCTACCCGAGGTGCAATCACTCCACCCCAATATATCTAAAATATTTTAACATATTATCAATAATTTTTATTCCTCAAAACAGATTGGAGTGATAGCACAACAGGTAGGGTGTTTGCCTTGCACATGGCCGACCCAGGTTCCATTCCTCTGTCCCTCTCCAAGAGCTACTGAGAGTATCCCGCCCATACAGCAGAGACTGACAAGCTACCCAGGGGGTATTCAATATTCGAAAAAGAGTAACAACAAATCTCACAATGGAGACGTCACTGGTGCCCATTCGAGCAAATCGATGAACAATGGGACGACAGTGCTACGACAGTGCTATTCCTCAAAACAAGTCATCAAAATGTACTGTGCATGTTACACTTTGCGTACAGCTCATTTCAAATCAGTCACATTTCTATAGATACACTATGAAATATTCTCAACCAATCAGACAAAATGAAATGCTACAGGGCGGGAGGTGGACATGAGTGGGGAGAGAGGGGTTAGTTCTAGTGGTGGGTGTTTTGCAATTTTTTGGTCAACATCAGTAGAATTGCAGTGCTGGGCTATATTCAGCGAATTGTGTCAGAAAGTGAAGGGCAAATATCAGAAGACCTCACTCAAATTCAGGATAGAGACAAGCAGAGTGTGGAGCAGACAGAGACAAACGGAAAGAAACCAATGGTCTTGAATCCCAGATCTATAGTAGTTACCAGAGGGGGAGATGGGTGGGGGTTGGAAGGGGGTCTATTGATACTTTGGCAGTGGTTGTATACTCTGAAGAGCTGTGAAAATATACCTCTGTCATACACACAGTTATATACTGACCCAGAGACTTCAGTTTTTCTTATAGCCAAATAGTATTCCATTGCAAATATATGCTACATCTTTTTTCACTTTTAAGATGTATACTTTTAATTTTAAAGATCATATTTTTACCCTTCAAGTTCACTTTGTAAATTAAAAGCAGTGACTTTTTTTTTTTTTTGCTTTTTGGGTCACACCTGGCGATGCACAGGGGTTACTCCTGGCTCTGCACTCAGGAATTACTCCTGGTGGTGCTCAGGGACCATATGGGATGCTGGGATTCGAACCCGGGTCGGCCGCGTGCAAGGCAAACGCTCTACCCGCTGTGCTATCGCTTCAGCCCCAAGCAGTGACATTTTAAAAAAATTAATTTAAATTAAATTTTCTGCTTTTTGTTTTTGTGTTGCACCTAGCAATGCTCAGGGGTTATTCCAGGAATATTGCTCAGGAATCACTCCTAGTAAGCTTGGAGGATCACATAGGATGCCAGGGATCGAACCTAGGTCAGCTGTGTGCAAAGCAAATGCCTTCCTTACCTACTGTACTATCACTCTGGCCCCCCAAAGCAGTAACATTTTAATAATACTAAAGATTTAACTTAGGTTGACAGGTGTCAAATTGAGCTACACATTTCGTGAGACTAAGACCTCATAACCCTTATCTTTTTTTTTTTTTTACCCCTCATCTATTTATCAGTCATTGGGCACTAGGGTTGTTTGTAGCTCTTAACTATTATAGATAGAGCTGAACCAGTAGTGAATGTATCTTTTTAGAATATATCTTTATATTCTTTAGATCGATCCTCAGGACTGGAATTGCTGGATCCTAGGGGAGTTCTATGTTTAGCATTTGGAGAAATTCTTTCTGTATGCATGGTTTCCATATAGCCTGCATCAGTATGCGTTCCCTCCAGCAATGAAAGGGGGCTTCCTTTTCTCCAGACTCTCGTCAGTCCGTGGTTCTGAACTAGCAATTAAAAGAAAAAAATTTAATGGCCTTTACCCTATGCCCAGTGTCTGCAGAGGCAGACAAAATCAGTTCGAAGGAGTTTCCCATCATTTGTTATCCCATCTTGTCAGAAATATTTAAAGCAGGGGAATCATTTTTATTGATTCCATTGTTTATAAAAGTACATGTTTGTATTATTACTAAGCATTTAGATTTGGAGGGGCAGTATTTAAATTCTGGAGCTCTTGGGCCTGAGCAATAAGTACAGCAGGTAGGGCGTTTGCCTTGCACATTGCAGACCCACAGTTGATTCCCAGCATCCCATTTGGTTCCCTGAGCACTGTTAGGAGTGATTCCTAAGTGCAGAGCCAGAAGTAAGACCTGAGCATCTCTGGATATGGTTCCAAAACAATCAAGAAAAAATTCTGGAGCTTTCTTTTTCTTTTTAAATTGTTTGTAAACCATTATTTACTGATACTGGTATTTTAGGCATACAATAATTCAGCACCAGTTCCTCTACCAGTGTCAACTTCCCTCCACCAGTGTTACCAGATTCCCTTTCCATTCCAACCCCCACTCCATCCCGACCTGCCAACTTGACAGGCACATTACAATGTTTCAGTGGTTGCTGGTTAGGTCTCATGTTTTCAGTTCTGTTAAATCTGTGTTTTGAATATATGTATTTCCCCTCATTAATATCACAGATAACTGAAGTCCTGATGTGTGTTAACCTCTTACTTCTCTTTCTCTTCTTTTCCTTTTGATTTCTTTCCTTCTCCATTTGTCTCCTCTCTAAGCACTGGGATCAAGAATGATCTAAGCTGGATTCACTAGCGAATTCTTTCTAACATTTAAAGAGGACCTGTTGCCAGTTCTTTTCAAGTTTTTCTAGGAAATTGAAGAAACAGGAACTCTCCCAAACAGTTTCTATGAGCCACATATCTCCCTTATACCAAAAGCAAACAAAGACACCACTAACAAAGAAAATTATAGACCAATATCTCTGATTAACATGGATGCGAAGATCCTCAACAAAATATTAGCAAATAATAGCAAAATATAGTAAAATTGAATCCAACAACTCATCAAAAAGATCACACCATTACCAAGTGGGATTCATCCTGGGGATGCAAGGATGGTTTAATATTCAGAAATCAATCAACATAATTTACCATATCAACAAAAGTAAAGATAAAAAACATATGATCATATCAATAAATGCAGAGAAAGCATTTGACAAGATTCAACACCCATTTATTATGAAAATTCTCACCAAAATCGGTTTTGAAGGAGCTTTCGTCAAGATAGTCAAAGCCATCTACCACAAACACATGGCAAGCATGATCATCAACGGGGAAAAACTAAGGCCTTTCCTCTAAGATCAGGGACAAGACAAGGATGCCCACTCTCACCACTTCTATTCAACATAGTACTGGAAGTACTTGCAATAGTGGTTAGGCAAGAAAAAGATATTAAGGACATCCAGATAGGAAAGGAAGAAATCAAACGTTCACCATTGGCAGATGATATGATACTATATCTAGAGAATCTTAAAGCCTCTACCAAGAAACTCTTAGAAACAATAGACTTGTACAGTAAAGTCACAGGCTATAAAATCAATACCCAAAAGTCCATGGTCTTCCTATACACAAATAATGAGACAGAAGAAAGCGACATGAAAAAGGTAATCCTGTTCACTATCATGCCCCAGAAAATCAAGTATCTCGGAATCAGATTAACTAAGAAAGGAAAGGACCTCTACAAAGAAAACTATAAAACGCTACTCCACGAAATAAAAGAAGACATGAGGAAATGGAAACATATCCCTTGCTCATGAATAGGGAGAATCAACATTGTCAAAATTGCAATACCCCCCCAAAGCATTATACATATTCAATGCGATCCTTATATGGATACCCAAGAAATTCTTCAAAGAGATGGATCAAGCAATCCTGAAATTCAAATGGAACAACAAACACCCACGAATGGCTAAAGCAATTCTTGGGACAAAGACAATAGGAGGCATCACCCTCCCCAACCTTAAACTCTACTACAAAGCAGTAACAATTAAAACAGCATGGTACTGGAACAAAAGCAGAGTTGCAGACCAATGGAACAGGATGGAATATCCCTACACACATCCCCAAATGTATGATCATCTAATCCTTGATAAGGGAGCAAGAAATGTGAAGTGGAGCAAGGAAAACCTCTTTAACAAATGGTGCTGGCCAACTGGACAACCACATGCAAAAAAATGGGCTTAGAACTCGACCTGACACCATGAACAAAAGTCAGATCAAAATGGATTAAAGACCTCAACATCAGACCACAAACCATAAGGTACATTGAAGACAAGGTAGGCAAAACCATCCACGATATTGAAGATAAAGGTATCTTCAAAGATGACACGGAACTAAGCAATCTACCTAGTAAAAACAGAGATCAACAAATGAGACTACATTAAACTAAAAAGCTTCTGCACCGCAAAAGATACAATGACCAGAATACAAAGACTATCTACAGAATGGGAAAGGATATTTACACAATACCCCTCAGATAAGGGGTTAATATCAATGGTATATAAAGCACTGGTTGAACTCTACAAGAAGAAAACATCCAACCCCATCAAAAAATGGGGCGAAGAAATGAACAGAAACTTTACCAAGGAAGAGATACAAATGGCCAAAAGGCACATGAAAAAGTGCTCTATATCACTAATCAACAGAGAGATGCAGATCAAAACAACCATGAGATACCACCTCACACCACAGAGGCTAGCACACATCCAAAAGAACAAAAGCAACCGCTGTTGGAGAGGATGTGGGGATAAAGGGACCCTTCTACACTGCTGGTGGGAATGCTGGCTAGTTCAGCCCTTTTGGAAAACAATATGGACGATTCTCAAAAAACTAGAGGTTGAGCTCCCATTTGACCCAGCAATACCACTCCTGCGAATATATCCCAGAAAAGACAAAAAGTATAGTCGAAATGACATCTGCACTTATATGTTCATCGCAGCACTGTTTACAATAGCCAGAATCTGGAAAAAACCCGAGTGCCCTAGAACAGATGACTGGTTGAAGAAACTCTGGTACATCTATACAATGGAATACTATGCAGCTGTTAGAAAGAATGAGGTCATGACATTTGCATATAAGTGGATCAGCATGGAAAGTATTATGCTAAGTGAAATGAGTCAGAAAGAGAGAGAAAGACATAGAAAGATTGCACTCATCTGTGGAATATAAAATAATAGACTATAAGACTAACACCCAAGAATAGTAGAAATAAGTACCAGGAGGCTGTCTCCATGGCTTGGAGGCTGGTCTCTCATTCTGGTCATTCTGGGCAACTCAGAGAAGGGAACACCAAGTAAAATGTGGTTGGAGGTCATGTGGGGGAAAGATGATGTGGGCCGAATATAGACTAGAGACTGAACACAATGGCCACTCAACACCTTTATTGCAAACCACAACACCTAATCAGAGAGAGAGAACAAAAGGGAATACCCTGCCATAGTGGCAGTGTGGGGTGGGGGGAGACGGGACTGGGGAGGAGGGGAGGGATGTTGGGTTTACTGGTGGTGGAGAATGGGCACTGGTGAAGGGATGGGTTATCAAACTTTGTAAGGGAGAAACATGAGCACAAAAATGTATAAATCTGTAACTGTAAAAAAAATAAATAAAATAAAATAAAATAAAAACCAAACAAATGGTGCTGGCACAACTGGGCAACCACATGCAAAAGAATGGGCTTAGACCTCGACCTAACACAAGGCACAAAAGTCAGATCAAAATGGATTAAAGAACTTAACATCAGACCAGAATCCATAAGGTACATTGAAGACAAGGTTGGCAAAGCCCTCTTCAAAGATGACACGCAACTGATCAACCAAGTGGAAACAGAGATAAACAAATGGAACTATATTAAACTAAGAAGCTTCTGCATCACAAAAGATACAGTGACCAGAATACAAAGACAATCTACAGAATGGGAAAGGATATTCACTCAATACCCATCTGATAAGGGGTTGATATCAAGGGCATATAAGGCACTGGTTGAACTCTACAAGAAGAAAGCATCCAACCCCATCAGAAAATGGGGCGAAGTAATGAACAGAAACTTTCTCAAGGAAGAGATACAAATGGCCAAAATGCACATGAAAAAATGCTCTTCATCACTAATCATCAGGGAGATGCAGATCAAAAAAACTCTGAGATACCACCTAACACCACAGAGACTGGCACACATCCAAAAGCCCTTTTGGAAAACAATATGGACGCCTCTCAAAAAATTAGAAATTGAGCTCCCATTTGACCCAGCAATACCACTTCTGGGAATATATCCTGGAGATGTAAAAAATATGGTAGAAATGGCATCTGCATTTATATGTTCATTGCAGCACTGTTTACAATAGCCAGAATTTGGAAAAAACCCAAGTGCCCGAGAACAGATGACTGGTTAAAGAAACTTTGGCTCATCTACATAATGGAATACTATTCAACTGTTAGAAAAGATTGGGGCTGGAGTGATAGCACAGCGGGTAGGGCGTTTGCCTTGTACGCTGCCAACCCGGGTTCAAATCCCAGCATCCCATATGGTCCCCTGAGCACCACCAGGGGTGATTCCTGAGTGCATGAGCCAGGAGTGACCCCTGTGCATTGCTGGTGTGACCCAAAAAGAAAAAAAAAGAAAAGATTAAGTCATGAACTTTGCATATAAGTGGATCAACATGGAAAGTATCATGCCAATTGAAATGAGTCAGAAAGAAAGAACAGATATAGAAAGATTGCACTCACCTGTGGAATATAAAGCAACAGAATAGGGAGACTAACACCCAAGAATAGGAGAAATAAGTACCAGGAGGTTTGCTTCATGGCTTGGAAGCCAGCCTCACATGCTGGAGGTAAGGGCAGCTCAAATAGAGAGGGGAACACCAATAAAATGTGGTTGGAGGACCCGCTCGGGTTGGGAGATGCGTGCTGAAAGTAGACTATAGATTGAACACAATGGCTACCCAATACCTCTATTGCAAACCACAACACCCAAAAGGAGAGAGAGAGCAAAAGGGAATGCCCTGCCACAGAGGCGGGGTGGGGTGGGGGAGGTGGGATGGGGTGGTGGGAGGGATGCTGGGACCATTGGTGGTGGAGAATGGGCACTGGTGGAGGGATGGGTACTTGAGAATTGGATGACTGAAATACAAGCACAAAAATAAAGAATGATCTAGGCATTCCCCTTTTGGAATAAAGTTTTGGTGTTAAGCTGGAATTTCTTGCCAAGTTTTCTACAGCAGTTTTCCCATTGGTTGTTAGCCTCAGATGGTGAATTTTGCAATGCCCACAATATCAGGTTTTCATTTATGTTCTAGGTATCATCAGAGAAGTCAAACATTTGCCTTGTGGTCATAGACCAATTTGATCTTTTGTGTTTTTTTTTTCGTAATCTCTTCTTTGGTACCTGAAAGGTGTAAGGTTTGACTTGGTTAAGTTATCACAGTTTACCATAGTCAAGCCTGGTCAAGCCTGACTGGTATTACTGCCACTAGCACATGGTACCAAGTTGTTCCTTCTTTCCTTCTTCCTTTCCTCCTTCTTCCTTTCCTCCTTCCTTTCCTCCTTCCTTCCTTCCTTCCTTCCTTCCTTCCTTCCTTCCTTCCTTCCTTCCTTCCTTCCTTCCTTCCTTCCTTCTTCCTTTCTTTCTTTCTTTCTTTCTTTCTTTCTTTCTTTCTTTCTTTCTTTCTTTCTTTCTTTCTTTCTTTCTTTCTTTCTTTCTTTCTTTCTTTCTTTCTTTCTTTCTTTCTTATTGAATCACTGTGTTCATGGTCAGGTTTCAGTCATACAATATTACAACACCCATCTCTCTACCAGTGTACATTTCTCACCACCAATGTCCTCAGTTTCCCTCATGCCCCAATCCCCCTAGCCTCTCTCCCTACCAACTCCCACCTCAGCCCTCAGCCTGTCTTTATGGCAGGCACTTCTCTCTCTCTCTCTTTCTCTCTCTCTCTCTCTCTCTGTCTCTGTCTCTCTTTCTCTCTCTCTCTCTCTCTCTCTCTCTCTCTCTCTCCTTTTAGGATTTGCAATACAGATACTGAGAAGTTATCATGTTTGTTCCTTTACCTATTATCAGCACACAGGTCTTATCCAGAGAGATCATTTCCAACTATCTTTGTTAGAGTGGTCCCTTCTCTACCCCAACTGCCTTCGTCCCCACACTTGAGTCAGTTTTCCAATCACGGACCAATTCTCCTGGGCCTTGTTTCTACTGTCTGTGGGTACTAGTCTCATTGCACTCACTGAGTGCAATCATTCGATGTCCCTCTCCTTTCGGCTCATTTCACTCAGCATGATACTGTCTATCAGACTTTCAAAGGGAGTCAAGAAACTGGCCTAGGAGCCAGAGATATACAGCAATTCAGGCATTTTCCTTGCATGCAGCCAACCTGGGTTTGATCCCTGGCATCCCAAATGGTCCCCCAAGCACTACCAGGAGTGATTTCTGAGTGCAAATCCTGATCTGTGCCAGATGTGACCCCAAACCAATTAACCAACCAACCAACCAACCAAACAAACAAACAAACAAACAAAATCCCCTAAAATACCTGGCCCATAGCTTCTTCAGTACAGAGGACCAACCTCCTCTTCTGGTCAACAGTTTGTGGGAATTTTCTTCTTAAAAGTAAAAGATTTTCCTAAACAGAAATGAATCTAATAATCTTTATTTAAAAATATGCTGAATCAAAAAATACATTATTAGGTCTATTGGGTGAATTTTATTTTAAATTTTTGCTGTTTTTATTGTGATGCTGGGATTTATAATATTAATTATATATTTTATGCACACACCATTCCTGCACCATCACCAGGGTCCCCACCAGTGTCCCCATGGCCAATCACCCCGACTCCCATGTAAACTCCGTTCTATAGACAGAATCTCCAGTTCTGATGACTTTGCTCATTTGTTATTTCCTTACTATGTCTCTTTATATCCCACATAGGAGACAGATCTTTTTAAAACATCTGATTGTGGCAGTTGTGACACCTACATAGGTATAGATGAATAAAGTTAAACTACTGAAATCCCACAAAATTATAAACCAATAAGTTGACAATTTTTTAAAATTGGGTGTATTTTTTGACCCTGAAAGTTTCTGTTTGATAGCCCTGGAACATTTTGTCCTCTGACTGCTGTGCTATGTCCATTTGTTTCTGGCTCCAGCATGATCGAGGACTTTGCAGCCCTGTTTTTCAGATCTGAGTTCAATTGGAGAGTTAATTATCTGAGCAAAAACACATAAGCCAAAAGGAGTTTGGGGGTGAAGTCTGCGATTCCTGTTCCACCTCAATACACAAGAACATCTTTGTGCATCTGTGTTGATCGTAGTTCTAGGCAAGCAGATGCTCTATATGGCGGAGAGAAGAAATCAGGGAGAGGAGCTTGTAACCAGATCATGTTTAGCTAAGACGAGGACAATAGCTCCTTTATCTCAGTAAGAATTTAGTCTAGGAAGACCTGAGGCCTGAGCTGTGAGGTTTCCGTTTCAGTTCCAAGCAGGCATTTGAGCTAAACAGGAAGGAATGAGGGTTCATTTGCTTGGCCTCAGCCTTCAGCCATGATTTCTGATTAGCATATGTTTCTCAGATGGAATTCATAAGCACCTAGAAGAGGTTATCCTTCCTCTAATTCCAGAAATTCTTTAGTTAGGTATTTTCAAAAGTTCCTTTCTTCCAAGTTCACGTGACCCCCACTACTAGGCCAACTACAGCAGACCATGGTTTCCCGGACAACCAGCTGAAGTCCAAACTCGAAGTGCAGTTTAAGTCCACTTAATGAAAATGATGTGACATCACTGAAAACATGTGTCACTTCTCTGTAGCAGGATTAGTCTCCCCATGCTTCTGATGATAGTTTCTGAAAGAATCTTTCCCTCCGCCTTGCAAGCTGTGTGTTTCATTGGCCCCAGATTCCTGTAATTTGCCGAATTATTGTTTAACTCTAGGGGAACCACTTGAACTAGCCTCAGTCGCCTCACCTGGAAAATGGAGATTATGAGATTCCTGCTTGCTATAGAATTGCATGCAAAGGATTAGCTCAAGAATAAGATAGTGATGTGCTTGGAAGATTATAAAATCCTCACATGGCCTGGGGTACACAGATGCCTGCACTGACCAGGGAGGTGTTGTGAGAGGAGACCAGGTGTAAGAAAGTAACAGTAACGTCACAGGGAAAAACAGCAACTGATCTCCAAGACATTAACTATCTTGTAGAGGGAATGGAAAAGGGGGTCCTGGGCCCAGCTGTTACTTAATTTTAGTCAATTACTGTGGTGTTTGGGGGGAGAAACGGAAAATGGGACCAGAGCTATTCATTCTTCCGATTTCTTTTTTGTTTGTTTGTTTATGGGCCACACTCAGGGCTTTCTCCGGGTCCTGTGCTCAGAGATCACCCCTGGTTATATTCAGAGGACCATATCTAGTACTGGGGATGGAACTAGGTTTGGCTGCGTGTAAGGCAAGTGACTTAATCTCTCTCTGCATTTTTTTCTTGCCCCTGATTTAATTTTTAAAAGAATGACCAGAAATCTTTATTATTTTTTTCAGAACTTCCAAAGTTTTAAATTCTTATAAATGACTCATGTTATAAATAGCACTATAGCACTGTAACACTGTCGTCCTGTTGTTCATAGATTTGCTAGAGTGGGCACCAGTAACATCTTCATTGTGAGACTTGATGTTACTGTTTTTGGCATATCAAATGCGCCACGGGTAGCTTGCCAGGTTCTGCCGTGCGGGCAGGATAATCTTGGTAGCTTGGTGGGCTCTTTGAGAGGGATGGAGGAATTGAACCCGGGTCGGCCTTGTGCAAGGCAAACGTCCTACCAGCTGTGCTATCGCTCCAGCCTATGTTATAAATGAACTCATTAAATATGCATACACAATGGGGCTGGAGAGATAGTACAGGGAGCAAGTGCTTGCCTTGCACATGACTGACCTGGATTTGATCCAGCACCCCATATGGTCCCCTTAGCCTCATTGGGAGTGATTCCTGAGCACAGAACCAGGAGTAAACACTGAACATTACTAGGTGTAGCCCCCCAATCAATCAATCAATCAATCAATGAATCTAAACACTAAGTGGAACAAAAGATACTTATCTTTTATTAGGTGCAATCTGCAGACGCTTGATTTGAGCCCTTTACTACAGGACTCTCTTGGAATCATGTGCAATCTGGAGTGAGCTTGGTACAAACTTCTGCCTTTTTTTCTAATACAGAGATAGAAAACAGATTATACTCAGATTTTCAGATAAATGTTAGAAATTAACTGAGAATCCATGGAGCAAATCAAGAGGTGAAACTTACAAGAAGGGTACACTGGCTCAATGTTGAAAAGAAGTTTTAGAAAATCAGAGCTGCTAGAAATAGGATGGAGATGAACAACCTAATGTAATACATAAATTTTGATAAGATCTTAGATTCAGGGGGAGAGAGAGATTGAGACAGACAGAGACAGACAGAGAATAATTTTCCTAAAAAATTCTATTTGGGGAAATTGCAGAAATACAAATATATATTTTAATTCATATATAGGTTGTACTGTTTAATTTGTGTTAAATTTCTAGATATCTGGGATAGTAATGAGTGCTGTGTTTATAGAGGAGGGTTTTTTTAAATAATTTTTTATTAGTGGATGATCATGAGGTATAGTTACTGTGTAAAATCACAAAAAAGAAAAGAAAGGGGCGCCATACCAGGGAGGTTGAATGGCGATGACGAGGCAGGTGAAGGAAGGAACGGAGCCAAGATGGTTGGTCTCACAGCAGTTTATTCCAAACTTCTTCCTCCATTCTCCTCTGATTCTCCTCCTGCTTCTTCCTCCCCCATCCTACTTCATTCTCTCTCTCTGCTCCCACTGGAACTTGCCCCCAGCCCCCTCATACAGCTACCTTAAATCCCCCAGATCCTCCCCAGATGCAGCGGGTGGGCTGGGGCTTACACAATAGGTGTGGTTACAGTCAATAGGGGGTAAAGTTCTATCCCTTAGGGGATGCCTTCACTAGGACAGAATCTCTCTCAGCGGGACATCTGCCCAAGAGTGGAATCCCATGGGTGTGTTTCCCCTCTCTTTGTCTGACTAACATATAAGTATTCATATTATAAATCATTTTGTATGGACAGAGCAAGAGGTGCATTAAGCTTATGGAATTGCTCTCCGGGGGGTCACCTTGATCTCAGACTACAGCGCTCAGGCCAGATTAGTCTTTCCTAGCCCTAGCAGGGCCCTAGTCTCATCGTTGCTTTTAGATCATGACATGCCCATGACCAAGCTCTTAACACATAGTTAAGCATTAGGTGCTTTGGCCAGGCCCATCTCGATGCCAGGGTAGCACACAACTCACCGCTTGCCCTGGGTCCGTCCCGTCCACCGTTGGGACCCTGCTTTTGAGGGTGCTAGGAAGTAAGGCCAGCTGAGGCTTAAGTCAAGAAAGCGGATGCCCAGGAATGAATAATATTTGAAGCCAATTAAATCCCATGTTACCAAAGCATATTAATAAATGTCTTTCTTTGTCCATACAAAAAGGATATTGTTTTAAGGTAAACTATTCAAAAGACATAAGAGAGGAGAATGACAATATTAATTTACAAGTACACTTGTCCTAGCAAGGTCTGACCTTACAAATTAACAGAGTTTTACAGAGGAAGAGCAGAAAAACTGGTAGAAGTGGTTACAGATAAACAAAGGAATGGGAGTGACTCGGGAGCACTTTGATGGGCGTGACTGATAAACCTAAGCTCCTAGTGGCAAGGGGGAAAGGACAAACCAATGATATCCAACAGTTACAGACTTACAACCTTTCGTGCTTGCGTTTCAGTCATACAATGCTCGAGTACCCATCCCTCCACCAGTGCCCATTTTACACCACCAATGGCCCCAGCATCACTCCCACCACCCCCATCCCATCCCGTCCACCCGACTCCACCTCTCTGTGGCAGGGCATTCCCTTTTGCTCTCTTTCTCCTTTTGGATGTTGTGGTTTGCAATAGAGGTACTAAGTGGCCATCATATTCAGTCTATAGTCTACTTTCAGCTCTCATGTCCCATCCTGAGCAGGTCCTCCTAACACCCTTTACTTGGTGGTTCCTTCTCTATTTCAGCTGTCTTTTTCCCCAGCATGTGAGGCTGGCTTCTAAGCTGTGGAGTAATCCTTCTGGTACTCATCGCTACTATTCTTGGGTATAGTCTCCCATTCTGTTATTTTATATTCCACAGATGAGTGCAATTTTTCTATGTCTGTCCCTCTCTTTCTGACTCATTTCACTTAACATGATACTTTCCATGTTGACCCACCTATATGCAAAGTTCATGACTTCATCTTTTCTAACAGCTGCATAGTATTCCATTGTGTAGATGTACCAAAGTTTCTTTAACCAGTCATCTGTTCTCAGGCACGTGGGTTTTTTTTCCCAGATTCTGGCTATTGTAAATTCTGCTGCAATGAACATATAAGTTCATATGTCATTTCTACTATACTTTTTTTCATCTCTGGAATATATTCCCAGAAGTGGGATTGCTGGGTCAAATGGGATCTCAATTTCTAATTGAGAACTCATTCTCTTGGTCGGTAGATGTCTCAATTCTTGGAGAAAAGTCTGAATCAAAGAAACTTTTTATTTTTATTTATTTTATTTTATTTTGTTTATTTTGTTTTTTTTTTTTAATTTTTTATTGAGTCACCATGTGGAAAGTTACAAAGTTTTCAGGTTTAAATCTCAGTTATACAATGCTCGAATACCCATCCCTTCACCAGTGCTCATATTCCACCACCAAGAATCCCAGTATAGCTCCACCCCACCCCCTCACACCCCTAACCCCCCCACGCCCCTAGCCCCCCACCCTAAGCCCCCCGCCCCCCCGCCTGTGTAACTAATAAATTTCACTTTACTTTCACTTTGATTGCATACAATATTTCAACAAAACTCACTATTATTGTTTGGAGAGTCTCTCCCCTAAAGTCAGACCTGCTGAAAAGGAAGCATTAGATAATTTGTTTTCCATTGCTGAGGATGAAGAGGTATGAGGTCGAGTGACCACACTTATCAGCCTCTCAGTTTTGGGTTTCTGTAATTTAGTATTTTAGTAACTAAGTCCAGAGAGATATCTGCCAGAAGTTGCATCGTTGCCAACTTGTACTTCTCAGTTACATTATATTCCACATATGAGTGCAATCTTTCTATGTCTGTCTCTTTCTTTCTGACTCATTTCACTCAACATGATACTTTCCATGTTGATCCATTTATATGCAAATTTCATGACTTCATGTTTTCTGACAGCTACATAGTATTCCATTGTGTAGATGTACCAGAGTTTCAAAGAAACTTTTTAAGCCTTGGAAACAACAGCCCTCTCACCTAGGTATAAGAGGGTCTGCTCTAATTGTAGACCCCTGCTTGGCCTCTTCATTATACTTACCCTCCTCACCTAACAGTTAAAACTGCCAGTTTTAATCCCTTATTTGTTCCATTCTGTTGTCACTCATGCTATGGTATTAAAATGGTTACTCAATGCTCACATACCCCTCAATCCCTAACACAGTTAATCCAAAATAATGGAAAGCACAAAAAATGTTTGTTTTTTAAATAAACATAAAAACATACAAAAAGTTATTTAAAATTAATGATATTAACAGTAGTATCGATGGCCCAACTCCATAGGAGCACAAATATGTTCTCAGTATTTGCAAAATGCAATAATAGATGATTTTCTGAGAAGCTATTCAAACTAGGATGCCAATTAATAATGTTATAAATTCTTGCAAACATTAGATTGGAAGCAAGATTACCACTTCCTAAACTTATTATCAGAATGTACTTGAATTCTTAGCTAAGAATGTTTTGGCTTCTTGGGTTAGAGAGATAGTATAGAGATTAAAGCATATGTCTTATTTCTCTCCATCTCCCTCTGACTCATTTCATTCAACACGATACTTTCCATGTCCAACCATTTATAAGCAAATTTTGTGACACCTGGTGGCTGCATATACAGTTGTGTAGATGTATCATGGTTTATTTGGACTCATTTGTGAGATAAAAGAAAAACATAATATGATATTAATACCCAATAACAATAGAATCAAGGGCCAGAGGGACTTGTCCATGATTGGAACCTTGCCACAAGTGGTGGTGGGGAGAGGGCAGCTGGATAGAGAAGGGACCACTATGATAGTGATAGTTGGAAATGATTACTCTGGACAAGAACTGAGTGTTGATAACCTTTCAGCACTTGTATTGAAAACCATAATGCCCAAAAGGAGAGGACATAGACAGACACACACACACAGGGGGAGAGAAAAGAGAGAATGAGGGAGAGGGCAAGAGAGAGAGAGTGACAGAGACAGAGACAGAGACAGAGAGACAGAGACAGGGAGAAGAAAAGTGACTGCCATAGAGTAGAGTAGATTTAGGCTAGGAGGAGCGGGCAGAAGGATAACCAGGGACATCAGTGGTGGGAAATGTACACTGGTTGAAGGGACAGGTGATGGAACATGGGATTACAGAAACCAATCATAAGCAACTTTGTGTGTATCTCATGGTGATTCAGCTAATTAAAAAAAATTATATGTTTTACATGCAGCCAACCCCTGTTCAATCCTCAGCACCACGTATAGTCCCCTAAGCACCATCAGGAGTGATCCGTGAGCACAGAGCCAAGAGTAAACTTTGAGCATTGCTGGATGTGCTCCTTCCACCACTCCCAAACACTAAAAACAAAAAGAAGTATTTTGGATTCTTCTCTTAATACTTACTTTCATAAGAGAAAAGCCTCTCCTAATTATACTAGAGAATAAAGAGTATTACTTCTCTTGAGCCCAGAGAAGTAATTATTTACCCAGAGGAGCCCCTGAGCACTGCCAAGTGTGGCCTCGAAACCAATAAATAAAGTGTAAACCTATACTTCAAAAACTATAGTGTTAAAAACCAATATTACTTCAATTTCAGTAAAAGAATTATTACCTTTAGTTAACATTGACCTCAGTAATGATACTTTAGGATATTGGAAGGAAGAGTTTTTAAAGGCAGACACTGAACCATTATTGTTAGAAATGCTGATGTTCCACTCACCCCCATTAGAAAAGCATCTATTATCCCACTTTTATGTATTGTCTGCCATGAAGACCTTGTATCCTCAAATTATAAAGTCTGGGGCTGGAGAGATAGCACAGGGGTGAATGCTTTGCACGTGGTCAACCCTGGTTTGATCCCTGGCATCCAGAGTATAGCCAGGGGCCCCTTCTGAGTCTGAAGTCAGGATCAGCCCCTGAGCATTGCTGGTCATGGCCCCACCCCAGCCCCCGCTGTAAAAGAATGTTCCTTATTCTGGAACCATCTCCCAAAAGAGAGTTTTATATCACCTACATAGATTTACATTTCTTGGGGCTTGTATAAAATAATAGTTGTGCCTTCTTTCAGATACTAGTACTTAAACCCCTTTTTCTTATCCTTGTTAATAACAATGAACTAATTGGGGTGCCATGGGGTGCCATGCAGCGATGTTTCTCTTTAGCTTGCTTTTCACTTCAATGAGTCTAAGCAAGGAAGATGGTAGGTCGTGAGTCAGACTTTGTGTTAAATCTCTCTGTAGTTGTCTCACTGGGTGATAATATACCTCAGTCCCACCCCAATGCCTGCTGAAAGTGAGGAGGTGAGTCCAGCTATTCTAGGTGGTTGATATGCTGACATGGAAAGTATTCACCGTGTCTTCTGGCACATAGGAAACACCGATGTTCTTCAGTAGTGTTAGCAGGTGGCCACTGATGAAGCTCTGAGCTGGATGGGGAGACACAGCATCAATGAGATCTGTTGCCTGTTGTGTGAAAGGGGGTTACGGCACAGGGGTGGCAGACAGGGGAATGGATAAGTGGGCAGAGGGTGGAGGTGGAGATTGTCAGGGAAGCTCCAGGCAGAAACCTATCTAGTTTTGAGTTGTCAGGGGAGGCATTCCAAGGCTGCTACTTCAACTGACACCAGAGAGGGTAGTGAGGAATCAACAGAGTTTTGTGGGACCTGATGAAGCATTTAAGCAGCAGGAAGATACTGTGCCAATGCTCAGGGTCAAGAGAGCAGGGATGTGCAACCCTACCATCCAGCATTCTCCAATCATCGGTGCACAAAGACTACAAGGGAATTCAATGATTACCTTTTTTAAAAAAAATTCTTCATTCTTTCTGAATTATTCTCTTTCTTAGAGATCCCAAATGGAGCTGAGAAGGATCGCCTCCATTTTGGTGGGGTAAAATGGTGCTTCAGAATTTTCTCCTCCCTGCACTTCTCCCTCCCAGGGAATATTTGTTTTAGCTTCTTTTACCTTTTCAGACTTAATCTGTTGTTTTTCAAGTTCATTTTTTATCCCTTATCTTATGAGTCTCTCCCTGTAATTTTTCCTGTTGTTCTTAGTAACTTCAGCTGATGGTCACGCTTAAGTTTCAGCAGTTCATTCCATTCCTACTGTCTTATCAGGAGCAAGACCCTGAATTTTGTTTCATCTCCAAAATGATACTTGAAATATAGTCTTTGCTTTCACTCTGATCATTGCTATGTGATGCCTTTTTAAAGAATCTAGCCCATTTTTAAGGTGCTTTCAGCCAAAACAGCAAAACTGGCTTACAATAAAAGTGTCACATGTTTTTGAATAACACACTTTGCTGCAGCCTAAATAAACAGTGGCTACTGGCTGTTTCAGTGGAGTCCAAGATACACAGAAACTTAATATCAACAACAAAAATTTGCCTAGAGACATTAGTGACTGGTTCAAAATGGTGTATGTTTGGTATCTCAGAAAACCATCACTTTTGATGCTTTTTTATTTTTATTTTTTGTGGTACTGGGAACCAACCCCAGTAACCTTACACAAGTGAGGCATGCGCTCTACCACTGAGCCATATACCTGGTCCAATCCTGCCCACCCCCACCTTTCAAACCTTTCAAAAATATCCTGCTCCCAGACCCCAGCAGCGTTGAGTACCTGGCAGAAGGAGGGCTTCCCATAGACCTTCCCCTGCTACTGTTTCTTGTTGGTTCTGGGCTTACAAGGCTGTCAGGAAGAGTTTCAAAGTTTTGCTGCTCCCTAGGGATTCCAGGCACAGAAGGAACACTACATCCCCACCCCCACCCCCAATATGTGAACTCGAGAATAGGGACCCTCCTTTTTCTTAAGTATTAAGGGGAAGGCCAACAATATGAGGCTAGAGGCAATTCACAGACTTAAAGAAAACAAGTAGATTATTTAAAAAAAATAAGTCTTGGGAGATATGACTCCAGATCCTGCGCCAGGCTGATGAGATCAGGTGCAACCTGGAGAGGGGCACTATCAACCAGGGTCCCACTACCAACCAAAGAGAGCCCCAGCAGTGGAAAACCTCCCGAACTCAATCACTGCCATGCTCACAGCCCGTCTTCACAGGATTGGACTAGCCTCATCCCTGAGTGTATCAGCTGAAAAACTCAGGTATGTGGGTTTTGTGATGGGAATCTCCAGGCCCGCATGGAGTTGGGAATGAACGACCTCCGCCCCCCCCTCCCCCAACACCCCCATTTCCCTGTTCTTCCAGATCCTGGAACCAGGGAGCCATGAACTGCCTCTGGTGCCATCTAAGCTCATCAACAGCCATGATCCAGAGACTCACAAATAAATCTTGGAAGAGAGCAACAAGCTGCAGAGATGCCTTCGAATCCCAAAGTCACCAGCCAAGAGGCTGCAAGAGGTGGGGTGGAGTGAGGTGGGTTATTCATACCCAGTAGTGCTCAGGTGTTATTTCTGGCTCTGCATTCAGGGATCACTACTAGCGATGACTGGGGGACTCTATGGGGTGCCAGGGATCAAACCCAGGTAGACCTCATGCAGGGCAAGCGCCTTACCTGCTGTACTATCGCCCCGGCCCCTTAGTGATTCATTTATAGTGAATGAATACAGCAAAAGAAATGGGATGTCCCTTCTGAACTGTGTGACAAACACTGACTTCTGGCGTGCTTGCCCTTTCTTCTCTGACTTCCTTTGGGTACCACCCATGCTGCCCCATGGAGCACATACATAGCAAAAGGCTGATGGAGCTTTTCTCTGACCAACAGTCAGCCAGAAGCTGCAACATCAGCCCTTCAGCTGTGTGGACCTGATCGCTGCCAGCCACCGTCTGAAGGAACCTCAAAGTGGATCATCCCCAAGTCCAGATGAGATGCTTGCAGCTCCAAATAAAACCCTGGTTGTAGCTTTCTGAGAGACCCTAAGCAGAATCCCCAGCTAAACTGCTGCAATTCCAAGTCTCTAGAAACTGGGAAGTTACAAGGGTGTGTGGTAGCAAGCTAAATTTGGGAGTATTTTGTTGTGCATCCTTAGAAAACTGCAGTGTAACTCATCCACTGGCTCAGCTCAAGTACCTACTTCTCTCTTGTGGAGGGCATCTGCACTCCCTGGAGAATGATTGGCTAAGTAACGGCAGCCTAGAAGTCCTGTTCCCCAGGAGATGTTAGCCTGGGAGGTATGGAAATTGGCACATAGGCCAGCTTTCTAATCCTCTGTGGCACAATTGTAAGCTGTGTTTTTGAGGCTCCCGGAGGACTCTAGGAAAACTGAGCCAATGGTTGCCCATAGAGGTAACTTATTCAAGTTCCCTTTATGGCTTCTCTTCCCCCTTAGGTCTTACTTCCCCTTTTGCTCACTATACTTCCTGGCAATTGTATTAGTATCCAAATCCCTCTTTAGGGGGTCTGCTTTTTTGGAGGATATCAAGACATTACCAAGACAAAGCCTTTTATATGATATTTTCCAGAAGTTCCTCTATAGGTATAAAATAACTAAACAACCTTCCCAAGGCTGTATTGATCTATTATTTACGATGATGACAAGTCTTCTCTAGATTAAGGAGAATAGTAGTAGGATTAACCAGAGAACTTTTAAAGCCTTTTATCTCACCTTCTGTTTTATAAGACTCTGATTCTAAGGGTCCTGGAACTTGTGGCAATGACAATCACAAACAGCACACATTATAGAAAGTAGGTATTCTTAGGTAATAAACTGTGAAGCTGTATGCCTAGCTCAAATGGGGTGGGGGAGAGAGAGGAGAGTGAACAGGGGAGAGAGAGAGAGAGAGAGAGAGAGAGAGAGAGAGAGAGAGAGAGAGAGAGAGAGAGAGAGAAAGAGAGAGACAGAAAGACAGAGAGACAGAGACACAGAGAGAGGAAGGAGCTAGAGGGGGGCGAAGAGAGGGAGGAAGGAGTAGAAAGAGGGAGAAAGAAAGAGAGAGATCCTTACTCTAAGTCTTCTAGAAGCTACCTCACAGGCCCAGTGCCCTGACTTCCAAAATGATAGAGATTCTTTTATCTTCAAATTCCTTTTGGGCTTCCAAAACTTTGGTTGCAAACAGCCTCACTGCCAGGATACCTTAACATGAGGGAAGACTAAGAACACTTTCTGGAATGAGCTGACTGATGGAAACTTTGGGAATGGAGCACTTAAGATCTAATGTCCCCTTTTCAAAGGGACAGGGAAGATACTAGCCCAGTGGTTCTCAAATGGGAGGGATCATGCCTCCCCCCATCTTCCTGGGATCATTTGATAATATTTGGAGACATTTTTGATCCTCACATTTCAGGGGAGCACTGCTGGTTTACGGGCAGAGTGGATAGAGGCCAGAATGCTGCTGACTTCCTACAAATGGATAGCTTCACAACAAGGGGTTGTCCAGTTCCAAATGGCAATAGAGCTGAAGTTGAGAAACCAGAAACATTACAGTTTTCTCTTCAAAATCGAGAGTAGGGGGTCAGAGATGTGGCTCAGTGGTAGAGCATTTGCCTTGGATGGAGCAGTAAAACATTTGCCCTGGGTTCAGTTCTTGACACCATCCCCTCCAAAATTAAATTAAAAAGTAGGAGACTATGAACTTATATACAATGTTGTTGTTTACAAATGAAATATATTTAGAAGCAAAAGAGAAAGGTCTTTTTATTTCCTCTCTCTCTTTTTTTTTCCCCAAGGAGGGAGCCAGGAAGTCATCATCTGTTGGTTAGACAGAGATGCCGTAGATGAAAAATCAAATGGACATCGAGAAAAATTGAGAAAAATTACTTGATCTCTGTAGGGAAGCGTTTTCCTTATGTCAATGTTTTCTCATTGACCCGTGATAGTTAAGCAGGGGAGGATGTAAGGCATTTGGTACAAAACATTTGATTCAGGAAGCTCCCAGTCACTGGGAACAGGAGAAAGCAGTGGGGGAAAAGAGAGGCCTGCAACCCAAGCACGGAGGGGAATAGCAGGGGCTGGAGAAAAGGGAGTGTTCCGTTTTTCCAAAACATTTTCCACCACAATGGCGCACTCTCTGAAATTCCGCTTATGAAACCATCACAGAATCTTCCCTGCCACCCAGAATCTTGCTGCCTAAATTTCTGCTGGTTTTGGTTTTCATTTTTCAATATTTGTTTCTCGAATGTAAATAAACACTCCCGAGCTGGGGCCAGTGCAGACCTTCACACTCGCGGGAGCCTTCTTCCCAAGAGCTGTGGCTCAGACAAGGAGGCCACGGAGCGGGCCTCCACCCCACTTCCCTGCACCGTCCCCCCCATGCTCCCTAAGAGCGGCTTTGGGTTACCTCAGAAAAACAGCCTGGGCACAAATATAGCAGCCCAAGACAAATAAATGCCGACCCTGGTGCAGTTTAATATTCAAGGCATGAGGCCTTGGGAGAAGAAGGAACCCTCTCAGGCAGGGAGGTCTCCTGGACACATCTGATAGCTGATGGGAGAGAAGAGGAGGGAGAGAATGGGAGGGAAGAGAGGAGGCGAGAGGGAGAGGAAGAGGAGAGGAGAGAGCGAGAGGAGGGAAGAAAGAGAGGAGAGAGTGTGAATGAGAGAGGAGAGGAGAGAAAAGACAGAGGAGCAATATGGAAATCAGTCCTTACAACCTCGTCCTGATGTCATGGGCCCCACGGGTGGCTCATGTGAAGTGGGGAGGAGAAAGATGGTCACTTTCTCCTGATCAGCTTCTGCCACCTGGGACCCAGGGTTTCTGGGTTCTCGCCTCGCCTTGCAAAGAGGAATTTCAGGAGTAGACAAGCAATGAAATTACAGTTTTTATTTTGGCGGTTTTGAAGGGAAGGAGGGAGAGAAAGCGGGAAAGAGTGGAGAGTAACATGCTCAGGAGAGAACCTGGGATTCTCCAAGGATGGAGAGAGCCCTGCACACATCCCAGCATTAGACAGGAAAGCATGAAAGTACACATCTCAAGAGGGGAGATGCGGGGGCTGGAGCAATAGCACAGCGGGTAGGGCGTTTGCCTTGCACACAGCTGACCCGGGTTCGATTCCCAGCATCCCATATGGTCCCCTGAGCACCGCCAGGAGTAATTCCTGAGTGCAGAGCCAGGAGTAACCCCTGTGCATTGCCAGGTGTGACCCAAAAAGAAAAAAAAAGAGGGGAGATGTGGGCGACGAATGTGCTCAGGCTCTGCATGTGCTCGGCCACGTGGGCACAAGCAGCACATGGGCTCAAGCAGCATATGAGCTGCCCTTCCTTTGTTTAAGGTGGCCTCTATAGGGTTTCTCCAACCTGCCCCCACGTGGGTCGGAGCCTGTTGCTAAGGAGGTTGTCAAGAGGGTAGAGTTGGGCATGATGATGGTCTTCTTGGAAATTCCTTTCTTGGCCTTTTGTTCGTTCTATTAGAGGGGGGAGAGGGGCCCATCTTCCTCAGGGTCTGGTATGGACTGGCACCAGTTCTCCATGAGGTCAGGGCTATGACTTCCCAGGAAATTTACTGCCATTGCTTGGGAAGGGGCCTTCCCTATCTGCCTGCCTGCCTACATCAGTCTCAGCATCTCAGAAATGACCTCCTGTTGCTGTTGGCACATTCTGTCCCTTCATCAGTCACTCGGCCCCGCCTGGAGTAGGGGATTACGCAAGGGCCTGAATGCGGGGAGCCATTTCGGAGGAGTTTAGCATGTGGGCTACATGTGTGCCACATAATGTGTGCAGCCCTTGTGGTCACAGTTGAGGCAAACACACCC
The DNA here is from genome assembly GCF_027595985.1 of Sorex araneus. Taxonomy (NCBI): domain Eukaryota; kingdom Metazoa; phylum Chordata; class Mammalia; order Eulipotyphla; family Soricidae; genus Sorex; species Sorex araneus. The sequence goes on from NC_073302.1 coordinate 246,773,762, forward strand.
TCCTAGCCTGGCAGGGGCTTGTACCCCTGTGAAGAAGAATGCTTCTGGGGTAACCTCCACGTTTTAGAGGATTTGCACTGGTGAAAAAGGAGGAGTTCCGGTCTGCATGTCCTGAAAACTAGACCCAGAAACATGGAGTCTCTAGCATCTATTTACTTGGTTTGCTCTAAATCCAGGCACTGCATTCATTTCTCATTGTACTATTGTACTAAAGTTACTGTCAACTAACTTGACACCTTAAAACAATGCAGTGTATCCCCTTAGTATCTTGGAGGTATATCCAAAAAATACTTCTGGAGCCTGGATGTCTCCAATCAGCTTCAGGGGAGCATCAAGTCATTGACCAGATGTCTTCTGGAAGCTCTAGAGAAGACCCTATTTCCTTTCCTTTTCTATTTCCAAGGGCTACCAGCCTCCATGGACCTGTGGCGTCTCTCCTCCCTTCATCTTCAAAGCGCATTTCCCCAACCTCGGTTTTAGCTGCTATCAGTTTGCCTCCCCTCTCACCATGATTCCTCCTTCATCCTTCCTTCTGGACCCTGGGCCACATCCGGCCCATTTATAACCTGCCTGTGCTGTTGCTTGCCTGATGAATTGCCCCCAAATACGTTTCTGATCTTCTCTAGCGAATTGTGTTTCCAAGTCTTCTCTATCAGCTAGCTCTGGGCTGGCTTTGTCTGCCACAGTGGATAGAGTCAGGGCAGGAGGAAGGCCCCAAGGACACAGCCTCTGGTTCTGATGTTTCGGTAATGGCTGTGCCCACAGACAGAACCTTCCCTCCCCTCCCTGCTGCCCCCAACACCTACCCCACCCCTCAGCTCCCACTGGGCAGCCTCTCCTGGCAGTGGATGCCTGCTGGTGCTAATTCCCAGGTGACTAGTTAACCTTTGAGCTCTCTCAGCACCTTCCTTCCTTCAGTTCCTCTCCTCACATTCTGTTGGTCTGCCTGTACAGTAACAAGGGTTCTGACTGAACCTTGCAGGAAGTTCTGATTTTCAGGCATTTTAATCTTACCCCAGACTATTCATTCAGTGTTATCTCCCAGATTCCTTTATTCAAGCTAACCCAAACCACATGCTTTTCTTCTTGCTTCAGTAAGTATATATACTCAAGCCATGCCTTCCACATGCAATGGCTCTTTCCCATTCCTGGCTTCGCTCACCAAAATATTTGGGGTGTTCTGAGAACCATTTCAAAATCTCTCTCTTCCCACAAGCCCTTGATTACTATGTCTGGAATCATTTCCTCTTGCTGTTGCTGTATCACTGCCGTGACCTCTGAGAATATGGACAATGCACTGCACACAGCTGCCTCACATCGGAGATTTTAGCATGTGCCCAGAGCACCCTGGAGATACCCACCGAAATGTGAAATTTAATGGAGTGAATGTGGAGAGTTTAATCATGTGAATCGATACAATTCTCAGAGAAAAGGGAGGAAATCCACTTTTACTGTACTCTATTTTTGCTCAAAGGTTTTAAAATGATAAGAACTGCCCCACCCACTCGCATTCTGGTTAAAAAAATTGATCCAAATTTTAAATTCCCAATCCAATAGCTAGCATCTCTGTTTTCCAACACTCAGTTTCAAAAGCACAATGGAAATGTAAGGTATCACTGTTCAAAATGGAGACATGAACACTTTTCTGGGTCCATCTGCAGCTAATCAGTAAATCTGTAACTTGACACAGCCCTGTGCTCATTGCCTAGCATGATAAGTGGCAGAGATGGCCAAATAGGCAAGTGTCTGACACGTTGTTTTCCCCATTTCTATAAGCAGGGAATATGACGTGTAGCAAAATAATGTGGCCTTGTCACAGACATAAAGTGATCTGGATTTAATGAGCCACTGAAACCAGACAGCACAGTACTACCCAGAACATAAGAACCAGGGGTGGGTATCCATTCCCTGCCTGGGTTCATGAGTGGGTCAAACATCCCAACATAGTTTGGGGTTCATTCTTTTCCTGCTTGGCTACCCAGCATAATCCCAGGTAACCCTTAGTTACCCCTATTCATTAAAAGGCAAACTGACTCAGGTCTATCCTCCCTGCCCCTCTTAACCCCCACCCCCCCACTGGTCTTTACATGTGGCCAGAAGCATTATTCAGTTTGCCAAAGTATGGTCACCAGCCGCAGCAACTCATAGCATGGTTGCCAGGTATGCAAGGCTTCCTGGAGATCTTTGAAAATCTTCTGTGTCATTTCCAGAGAATGCAATTCTCCTAGAAAAGAGGAGCAGTCTCTGCTAATTTACCTCCTACCACCTCTTCAAGAGCATTCCTAAGAGTGCTAATTTGTAGCTAGCAAGAGACTAGTTTGCAGCTCACCCCGAACCTGCCCTTCGGAGAAATAATGCAGACACTTAGGTGCAGTCTTTGAGTTAGTACCCCAGTAACTCAACTTTAACGCTCTTGGTAGAGAGCAGATCTGATTTTGGGGGGGGGCAGAGGAGGACAGAGTTTAGAAAAAGAATTATTACTAACAAGTGGGTACTCAGATTCCAAATTGAAGCAGGTGTGCAAGACATAGGTAAAATGTGGGGGACCAAGAATACAAGAGAAAATACCATTTACTGTGAGATTTGTGAAAAGACAAATTAAAAATGTTTCAGTTAGGCTGAAGTGTACTTGTGATTGGAGACAAATCAGAGTTGAATCTGCCATGAAACTTCCTGCCATGGTTACATGTTATCATCCGTGATGCTGTGTTATGGGTTGAAATTGGAATATTTCAGGGGCTTTCTCTTTTGCCACAGGGAGCACTTGCATATCTTTGTACCTGCAGTGAGTTTAGTAGCTCCAGATTGCAGGATCACCTGGTTGGAGATAGGATTGTGAATCCCATGAGGAAAAGAGTTGTGCTTGCTTTCTCTGTTTCCTCTGTTTGAAAATGGAGTTTCAACAACCTGCCTTAAGTTATTGTCATGAGGAGTTGTTATAAGTTAATTAAATTATTTATTGAAATATTGTCAGAGTTTGAACAAAAATTCCTAAACCCCTGGTTGTCAGAGAATGAACCCCGGAGGTGAGATTTGGACTGAATTTTGAAGAATTAAAGGAGAAGCAGCAGAGAAAAAGTGGGACACTTCATACCACCGTCCTCACTTCGATCTCATTTTGGTGACATGAAGAAGCAGAAGCAAAGGTGCATCATGGAGGAAAGCTGTGTTCAGGTCTAGTTGTAATGCAGAGGGAATCACCAAAGGATCATGGTAAATACAGCTTAAAAGGTACATCAGGGCCTTGAATTGGGAAAGTTTTAAAATAACTTTCATGAGATGTAATTTTTTTTTGGTTGAGGGGGGCATGTGACCTTCCAAGGGGTGCTCAGGGCTCAATAACTACACCAATTCTTGGTCAACTGGTCAGTCTTTCCATGAGAAGACCAAGATTCTGCGATGTCAGGATCACCCAGCCCACTCCAGTGGTGCTTGGGAATTCCCAGGGCCCCTGAGGGGCTATTGGAAGTTTGCCCTAAATAGTTCTAGGGTGAGGGACAATTAGAAGACTTCGAGCAATCTCTCTACTCAGTGTTGTTCAGGAGACCATGTGGTGTTGGGTGTTGAACTGGGCTCAGCACATACAAGGCATGTGCCTTAACCCCTGTACTCTCTGTCTCTCAGCCTATTTTTTTCTTTTAAAAACTTGATTCTTAGCGTTTTGTCTGCAGTGATTGTTTAGGGAATAAGAGCACAACAGTTGGATGTTTGATCCCCCAGAAGACTCATAGAGAGGAATAGGACATGGTGATCAGCCCATTCCAAATTCTAGAGCCAGAACAGTAGTTCTGAACTACTCAGGTCCCAGGAAGCCCAGGTAGTAACCACAGATGGTACCTCCAGTGGTGGTCCCAACTGATTATCACTGCTTCTCTGTCTTTGTGGCTTGATCAGGTGCTTCTTCTAGCTCCACTACCCCTCCCTCACCCCTATTGTGGTTTCAGAGGGCTCACAGGAGAAAAATATACTTTTATCACTTCAGAGGTGGCAGGCAGAGGAACAGCAGCTAAATCATCAGCAGGAGTTGGTTAGATCAGCCTTGTTCCTGGCAAGGCTGTCTCTAAGTATGGATGAACAGAAGCCAAAAGGCCATTGGGAAAGGTATTGTGCATGGGTCGTGCCTCTCCCGAACAAATTCAAAAAGCATTTTTTTCCTTTGGTTAGAAACATAGTTGTGCCTTGGTGTAGTGCAAGTTCAGCGAATTACCGGGGATCTAGATGCCCCTTTTATTCCAGATAATCAGATTATTTTTGACTGATTAAATAGGACTTGTTAATAACATTCATTTCAGAGTAGTGGAAAGCTTTATTAATAAGTCATTATGTTGGGGACTTTAAATACCCGGCTTTTTAAAGCAACTCCAAATGCTTTTGTATTGCAGACTCTGGCCTCTTTAAGAAAATACCTCAGACCTGGTGGGTTGCATTCTGGCAAGGCTCAAAGATGTCATTACAAAAACCCAACCTACAGTGTGTGGGTGGAGGGGAAAGGGACCATGGAGTAATGGTGGCAGGACATTGAAACACTGGTGGAGGGATTAGTGTAGTGGTTCTGCAACTGTAAAACAACAGCTTCAGTAGCATTGTAAACTGGGATACCATGATAAAAAGCAAAAAATAAAATAAGCCCCCAAGCCACCACCCCATTAAACACAGGAACATGCCCCAAGCCTTTATCAGAAAGCAATTATTTTCCTCTGAAAAGCATTTATTCCCCGTTTATTCCCCATTTTGCTCTTGCTTTTCCCCATATTCTCCCATTTTGCTCATGCATTATTTTCCTAATCTTTCCTTGGAAGAGTTACCATCTTGACAGGTTCTCAGTGAAGAATTGCATAATAAACACAGAGGCTCCTCTGAATGACAGGTGGGCACACATGGTCTGTTGCTCCCATTAGTATCCATTTTTGTTGTGATGCTGAGGACTAAATCACTGACACTCTTTGTATATGTGTGTGTGTGTATGTGTGTGTGTGTGTGTGTGTGTGTGTGTGTGCGCACGCGCACGCTCAATGTGTGTATTGTTTTTAGACTACACCTGGTAATGTTCAGGTGGTTCTGGACTTATGGGTCTACCCTGGCAGTGCTTGGGGGACCTTACGGGCTGCTTGGGATCTAACCCAGATTGCTTATATGCAAGGCAAGCGTCTTACTTTCTATGCTACCTGCAGCTCATGGACAGTAACTCTCTTGAGACCCCAGCTCTACCACTCCTCTTCCTGTTTTCAAGGCACCCTGGAACAACCATGGATTATCTGCCTAATGTGCCCTTTTGCACAGAGAGGAGATGGACTATAGAACTGAGTAGAGAGGGGAATTCACAGGAACTTTGGCTCTGCTTCTCCACATATTTGTACATGATTACTTCCCTAAGTGTCCTTGGTGAGGATTAACTTAAAACATGAAGATTGAACACACAAGCAATAAAGTCAGATGGCGCCGAAGTTTGTATTCTCCACGTGGTGAATTTGGACAAAGCAACCACCCTCAGCCTTCAGTTTTGTCATCTCTGTTCATCTTATTGGTTTTTTTAGGATACCATGGATTATTCATTTAAAAAAGTCCTCCTCAGTCCCCCCCTCCCCACATTCTGCTTGGCACATGTTAGAAACTGAGTAATTGGCAACTCACTGACACATGTGACACCTGTTGGTGCTCAGTGAGCAGATCAGCAGAAAGACAGAGCTGAGAACTCCTGCCTTCAGGAAGTTCACTATGTGGTGGTGGGTGTAGAACTTGAGAAAATAGAAGAGCACTTATGTGGATTTATAAAAATCAGCGCGTCAGGTGTCACATACTTAAATGCAGTCGAATACAAGTAGGTGACGTAAGCAAGGGAAGTGGAGGAATGAGGGAGGCTGAATCGAGAGGCGTTCTGATTCAAGTTTAAAATTACTCTGTGTATGGAGTGGGGATGGGGACATAGGCATAGTACAGCGGGTAAGGTGCTTGACTTTGAATGTGCCTGACCCAGTCGCCTCATATGGTCCCCTCCACCCTTCCAGGAGTGATCAGGATTAAGCCCTGAGCAGCATAACTATGTGTTGCCCCAAATCCTTTCCTACCTCTACCCCCCCCCCAAAAAAAAGTACTGCACTAATCAGTAATTGGAGCTGCACCAATCACAATCAGGGGCTAAGTCATGCCCAGAAATTGCTCTGATTATGAAATTTTGAAGTGAAAGGCAAATAGGATGGGTTAAAAATGATGAAAGGACTGAGAAATGATGCAATGATCCAAATGAAAGGTTAGGCCTCCTGCTCTTCAGGCCTTAAATGGCTTGCTCTGTTCCAGTGGAAACCCAGATATGAAGCCAGGAAAGACTCTGGGAATCTCTTCTCATCTCAAGATGAGTTCTTTTCATGTTTACCTTCTCTTTCTTTATGTCCTCACTTCTTTTAGCTCTTTACTTTGGAGAAACAGATGATATGCAAAAACTTAAGGCATAATTAATATTTTTATAAAAACTATCTATGAAACAAGATCAGAATACTTTGAAAAATTAAGGCAATAGGAGCAAGCTTTTTGAAAGTGAAACAGTATGACTGAAGTGGAAAACTCCCTAGAGGGGCTGGGAGATAAAATTGAAATATCTCAAAAAACCAGAAGATGAGGAAAAGAGAGAAAATATAACACTGGGGAAATAGAGGAGATGATATAATGTCTAGCTCCAAAAAATGTCACATAATGAAGCACCCAGAACAATTGGTGAAATAATCCCACAATAAAGAGAATGGGGGCGGAGGGTGGCAGGAGGGAAACTGGTGACACTGGTGGTGGAAAATCTATATTGATGAAAGGATGGGTGTTGGGACATTGTATAACTGAAACCCAATATGAACAGCTTCCTAACTATTTATTACATGGTGATTCAATTTAAAAAATGTCTCACAGCTTTCAGATTGCTTAACACCCAAGTAAAGATTCTATAGACATCCAGAGAAGAAAATAAAATTTTGTACAAAAGATTAGGAACCTGAGTCAATGCTTTACTCATAATTCTGAAATCTAGACAGTATTGAACCATTGCCATCCTGAGGTAAAGTTATTTTTAGACTGGAAAGCTTTATTCAGTCAAAACTCAATCAAATGAGAGGGTGATATGACAACATTCCTGGCACACAGAATGTTTAATTCCCAAACTCTCTGTTGGAGGATTAATCAAGAAAATTAAAGGCACAAGTTTTGGGCCATAGGGATTGCACATGAATGGAGTTCTTAGGTTAAGGGTGAGACTCTTTTTTTAAAAAAAATTTTTATTCTTTTATAGAATCACCATGTGGAAAGTTACAAAGCTTTCAGGTTTAAGTCTCAGTTATACAATGCTCGAACATAAGGGTCAGACTATTGTGTGAGATGAGACAGCTCATCACACTGGGCCACCAGGAGAGATAGCATCAAAATAAAGTGACGTAAGTGCAGATGCATCTGAAATGATGCAGACAATTGAATGGTCTAAAAACTTACACCATCCTTGACTAACTTGGTGAAGAGGTTGAGGTTGACTTAATAGTAAGGAAGCAAATGAAACTAAGCAAACGATGAAAAATTGATTGTAAGAAAAATAAGATTGTGCAGAAGGGTCATCAGAGAACAATGCTAAAATAATGTAATCTCTGCACGTATATGTTCATTGCGGCACTGTTTATAATAGCCAGAATCTGGAAAAAACCCGAGTGCCCGAGAACAGATGACTGGTTAAAGAAACTTTGGTACATCTATACAATGGAATACTATGCAGCTGTTAGAAAAGATGAAGTCATGAACTTTGCATATAAGTGGATCAACATGGAAAGTATCATGCTAAGTGAAATGAGCCAGAAAGAGAGGGACAAACATAGAAAGATTGCACTCATCTGTGGAATATAAAATGACAGAATAGGAGACTAATACCCAAGAATAGTAGTATATAATACCAGGAGGTTGGCTCCACGGCTTGGAAGCTAGCCTCACACGCTGGGGGAAAGTTATCCCAGATAAAGAAGGGAGCACCAAGTAAAATGTGATTGGAAATCCCGAGCTGGGAGGGAGATGCTAGCTGAAAGTAGACTATAGACTGAACATGATGGCCACTCAATACTCCTATTGCAAACCACAACACCCAAAAGGAGAGAGAGAGAACAAATTGGAATGCTCTGCCACAGAGGCGGAGTGGGGTGGGAGGGATTGGGTAGGGGGGTGGGAGGGATACTGGGTTCATAAGTGGTGGAGAATGGACACTGGTGGAGGGATGAACTCTCGAACATTGCATGAGGGAAAAACAAGCACGAAAATGTGTGAATCTGTAACTGTACCCTCACTGTGACTCACCAATTAAAAAATAAATAAAATATAAAAAATAAAATAATGTAATCTATGAATATTTATTAACCCTAAATGACACACATACACAGGTAGATTGAGAGTAACATATTGGGAGGTTGGGAGTTAAATTCTCATTGTCTATAATGGAAAGTCCAAGGGTAATGATTACATCTAAAAGATGAAGAAGTAATCTCAATAATATGATTCAATCAAAATCCAGAATATGTTAAGCAAAACAAAAAGAGGTAGCTGAACAAGGTTTTTAGAAATATAGAAGCAAATTCCAAAAGTATCAGCACAAAAGACATGAAAGTTGTTGCTTTTGACTAGGAAAAAATAAGAAAGGATGGACATGACTATTGCTACTTTCTATAATAAGCCTTGTAAGACAATTTTCCTTTTTAAATGTCACAGGATGCCACAGCTGACCCAGGTTTAATCCTTGGCACTGCATATGACC